>NC_034595.1:95650070-95651817 GCF_900095145.1 Mus pahari
ACTTTGTAGACCAGGCTGGCCTCGAACTCAGAAATCTGCCTGCCTCTGCCTCCCGAGTGCTGGGATTAAAGGCGTGCGCCACCACGCCCGGCCACTTCATGTTTTCTTACATGACAGTTCCTAAGCATTAGAAGGAAGGGGTGTGATGCAGGTCTCCCATTTAGAACTGAGCATTCTACAGCCTCTCATTCTCTGCTACTTGACCAGTTGTGGGTCTCTGTATTCATCACCATCTCCTGCAAGAAGAAGCTTCTCTGATGAAGGCTAAGAGATGCATGAATTTTCAGGCACAATGATGATCCATTAGAAGCTTATATAATACTATGTCCATTTAACAAAATAATAATGGGAGTTTCTTCCCTATGGCCTATTACCCCTATAGCTACAGGCTGCCAGGTATTGGTTTCAAATGGTAGAGCATAACTTAACACTACACACCATTCCAAAAAACCATAAAGAAACCTGCTACTGTAGTAACTACACACACACACACACACACACACACACACACACATCATTAATGGAGTTGTACTATAACAGGATTATAATGCTCTTCCCTCCTAGACATCACAAATTAAACAATAAAAAGTCCAGTAACAGGAATGTGTTACCATTGTCTCATTTTGAATTGTTGGCCTGGGAGGCCTCAGAGACCAAACACCACAGGATAATGCCAAAACTCTTCATTTCTTTCCAGAACTTGATTATAAGACCCTATTATCAAAAACACTAGATAACTATATCACAGAATAGGGAGAAATCAAGCTGGTACTGAACTTGAAGGTTCTTCCTATACTGGCCAGCTTTCATAGCACTAGAAGGTACTATGCCTGCTACCAACAGAGAAAAGTAATGATCAATCTTATCCAGCTGTTCAAGTTACAGTAATGACTAACCTGACACGATATGACCACTTGTACAATAGTGGCATGAGTATCATGGGAGCAGCCAGCCATTTTTGGATTGAATTTAAATATTTAGTTCTTGTCTCTGCTCATTAACAGTTGTGGTGACAGCACAAGCTCCAGTGTTAGGGTCATACTTGTTCCCGCCTGTAACCTTCGGAGAACAGCTTACTGCTGGTGTTCTTAACCGTGTTCTGGTCTTCTGAGCTTCCAGTCAATCACCTATTAAGTCATGATTCCAGCATTCTAGAGCTTCTCCAGGCCTCATCTCCAAAATCTTGCAAACCTCACCTTCAGAGTTCACGCCAGTGATGAACAGAGTCACATGGTGAGATCTAGTCTCAGTGATGACCCTTTGCTTTTCGTGCCAGTTGCCTGTTATGATTTTATTGCTGTGACCAAGTGTCAGATGAGAAACAATGTAAAAGAAGAATGATTTATTTTGGCTCAGAGAGGCATGGCAGAGGAGCAGGAGTGTATGTCAAAGGCCAGGAAGCAGAAAGCCTGACACAGGAAGCTTTCGAAACGAACATAACCACAATAACCTGTGCCCAGTGACCTACTACTGAGATACAGTTGGCATCCTACAATTTCCCCAGTCATCCAAAATAGTACCACTTTCTGGGAAACAAGTATTTAAATCATGGGGAGGGACATTTCAGGTTCAAAACATGGCAGAAATATATCAGAAGCCAAAAGAGATCCAAGTCCAGTAAAAGTAGGTTTGCAGAGCATGTGTTGAGTTGCTAGAGTAGGCAACTAGGGTTTCTATACTATAAACCCTTACTTCCTCAGCTACTCTTGCTCCACGTTCTCCTAGGGACATCCATAAAAGAAGATGA
>NC_034595.1:95652032-95668311 GCF_900095145.1 Mus pahari
TTCCATCCAGTAGCTGGCTGTGATCATCCATTTCGGTGTTTACCAGGCACTGGCGTAGCCTCACAAGAGGCCACAATATCAGGGACCCTTCAGCAGTAAAAGAAAAACCTTTTAAGGTGAGGCACAGTGGGTAAAGTTAGGCTCTAAGTTTTGCACAAGGCCTCATACATCAGTGGGTCAGGTTCCAAGCAGCCAGACTTTGATTTTTAAACAGCAGAGGTTTGTTTGTTTGTTCATTGTTTGTTGTTTGTTTGTTTGGTCTTTTGGTCTCTACAGATCAGAAAGCTCAGCTTAGGAACCTGGAATAATGGACTTTTGCTGTCAGAGCTGAGAAGAGAAGCTGGATGGCTCTGGTTGCTGCTGCTGACATGTTAAAAGTTCTAGAATCTTATGAAGTAAAAACCTTAAGCTGCATCTGGAGGGGTCCCGAAGTGATAGTGTGATGGGCTGAAGGACAGACTGGCATAGCCTGGAGGTCAAGAGGATCTCAATGGTGGGAAGTAGTCATTAATGTTGATAACAATGATTGACCTTTATGAGACAATACCACCTGGAGTCTAATGACCTTTACTCTAGAAGATGCCAGAAGGTTATGTAAGCATAAACCAAAGATACAGAGCAGAATTAAAAACAAGAATAGGTCTATAAAAGATAAGAAAATCCAAAGCCATTCAGAAAGGCTACTTTCAGCTTGCCCCAGCCAAGAGATCTATAGTAAAATTTTATTCAGACTTTAGAATAGTCTAGTTCTTTCTTTAACTTTTGGGTGATTTTTTTTCTGAAATATTGATTCAGAAACAATAGGCTTCATTAAAGAAGGCGCGTTTGCTTCCCATGTCCATAGAACAATGTACAGGACCCTCCAGTTACCTAGGATGTCTATTAGGAAGCTGAGACTTTGTTGGGCTCCTCTAACATTTCCTTTTGGATGGATTATAGGTCTAGCGAGAGATTTCTGGCATTCATCTCTATAGCAGAGAGTCATACATACTACCTAAAAGAGATCTCGAATCTCTCCATTCTGGGACTATATTGTTTGTGGCCAGTATTCCAACACTAGAAATGCCTGACATTCCTCAGGTTTTGTTTTGCTGCATTTGAAGCAAGAGCACAAAGCAAGGCATTTCTTCTTTAGGAAAAAAAAAGCCTAGAAGATAAAAGCATCAGAAGATAGGAACTCTGACACATTAACAGCCTGAGCACAGGGAAGAGAAGTCACCACTGGCCTGTTCCTTAGGAGGAGTAAACATGTTGGTCTCGTATAGATTATAATAGTTTGTCCCCTTCAGGTCTACTTAAGTATTTGGTACTTAAATATTTAGTACTTTAGTATTTGGTCCCTGATTCCTACTTTGATGGTCTGTCAATGTATTGATGTAGTAGACTAGACTAGAGGGAACGTGGAGTCCCTGGGGCATTGAATCCTGGTCAAAGACCAGGGAAGTACTCCTGTCTACACAGAGGTTGGGGAATATTCGCGAGATTATGAGGAACACAGCAGGTCAAAATTTGAAATATCAAAGTTAAATGGGAAAAGCCACTCCTAGTTACAGATCAACCCACAGCTAGTTATAGTTCTTGGAATGCTGATAACCTCTTCTGTTACTACACAGTTTAATGTATTTAAAGGAAAACTGGAGGTATATGGTTATATTCGTGCTACTTTGGATCACCTGGAATGGGAGTTAGAGATAGTTGTGAACTTCCATGTGAGTCCCAGTAACAGAAAACCAGGGTTTCTGCCAGAGTAATTGAACCCCCTGGTCCATCAGACCCTAGATTATCTCTTTCAAGCTTCGTAGGAGTTGTAGGGGGGGGCATTATGTCTAGAGATGGTGTTTCATTGTAAGAACTTCATTCTACTGGAAATGAAAGCAAGGCTGTCATTGGATTGTAGGGATGCAGGGAGCTCCATACAAGGAATAAGGTGTTCTGTGAAGTTAATGGTTATATCTGAGGCCCTTTTTGTTTTAACAAAGAATGCCTTTATCCACACAGTGAAGGTGAACTGGTTAGCTTTAGCTTGTGTCAACAAGCCCAGGTTATTTGGGAAGAGGGAACCTCAATGGAGAAAAATGTCTCCTCCAGACTGGCTTGCATGAAATGTTGGTGGTACATTTTATTAATTGATGCCTCATGTGGGAGGACACAGATTTATGTCAGCAGTGCCACCTATGGGATCTTGGATGCTATAAGAAAACTGGCTGAGCAAGCCATGGGAGAGGAAGCCAGCAAGAAGCCTTGCATCAGCCCCTGGCTCCAGGTTCCTGCTCTGTTTGAGTTCCTTTCCTGACTCTCCTGGGTGACTAACTGTGATGTAGAATGGTAAACTGAAATAAACCTTTGCCTCTCCATGTTGGTCGTGTTTTTTTTTTTAATTTTTTTTAGATTTATTTATTTATTATATGTAAGTACACTGTAGCTGGCTTCAGACACTCCAGAAGAGGGCATCAGATCTTGTTACAGATGGTTATGAGCCACCATGTGGTTGCTGGGATTCGAACTTCGGACCTTTGGAAGAGCAGTCGGGTGCTCTTACCCACTGAGCCATCTCACCAGCCCCTGGTCGTGGTTTTTAATATAGCAATAGAAACCCTAATAAATCTAGGGATCACTTAAATTAGTGTATATTGAAGTCTTTCGATGGGGACATGGTAGTAAAATTTAACAATAATTTCAAAGCATAGATCTACTACAAGAAACAGGCTGTAGAAACGAAGGGGAACTGAGAACAGGTAGGACAAACTTTGGAGGTTGTGTACAAGTTTTGAGAGATCCTAGTGCCTACATAAAGGGATTCAGTCTGAATTCAGAGGACTTTGGCACCTACATGTGCGATTTAATACAAATTACTATGGCTCTTTAATTGGAAGGACACATGGAGTGACAACTTGCTTTCTGGACTCTAAAATCATCTATCTAAGGTCACTATGAAACACTTAATTAAAGCCTATTGAGTTTTCTGAGGGGTACATAAAGAATGAGAGTGTGGGTGAAAATTAAGGCAGCCTTGAATAGAAGCCTAGCCTACCGTTTAATCTGTTGATTTCTCAGACATTAACCTGAAAAATACTCATGTAGCCCTTTTACTGAAAATACATAGCAGCCATTTGAGTCGAAATTCTGATGGCTTCTAATAGGTCCAAAATCTCAGGGAAATATTTCATTTGTTTTTCATTTTGCTTTTAATTTTATATCTTTTAAATTTAATTTTTTTTGTAGTTCATTTTTTGCACTCCATATTCCATTCCCCGCCCCTCCCCATCCACCCTCTGACTGCTCCACATCCCACACCACCTCCTCCCCACCCCACCCCATCTCCACATGGATGCCCCCACCCCCACCCCACCCCACCTGACCTCTAAACTCCCTGGGGCCTCTCATCACTTGCTTCACCTCTGAATGAACACAGACCTGGAAGTCCTCTACTGTACTTCACACATGAATACATTGTTTATATATTTACATCATTTTCACTTCTTTCCTCCCTCTAATTCCTCCCATATCCCTTTGACTCCCTTTCAAATTCATTACTTACCTTTTACTATTATTGCATAAATGCATATAATTATACAAGCATGTGTATATAAGAACACAACCTACTGAGTCCATTTAACGTTGCTGCTATGTACATGTGTTTGGGTCTGACCACATGGGATTTGATAATCTATCAGGGAGGTCATCCCTGGAGAAAATTGCATCTCCCTCTCTCCACAGCCATTGATTGCCTCTACTCCTTCACCTGGTGGGGAGACCTTGTGAAAATTTCACCTCCATATTGGCATGTCACATAGTGTTGCCATTATGTGTGCATTGTTTAGGCAACCGTACTATTGAGAGTTCATTGGTCTAATCTCCCTGCCACATCTAGACAGTGTTATCTATCAATTATCATCCTGGTACTCTTGTTCTTAACCACCTTTCCACACAGGGGCATGTGTAAACCAGGGTAACACACAGCGAGGAGGCACGTTCTCTTCCCAGGCCTCTATGTCTTAGTCACATGAAATGCGTGAATTTGTGTGAAAGGTAAGACCCTAGCATTGTAGGCAAAGTCTACTGCTTGTATACCAGTCTGCAGTAAAGTGGCAGCATTTAAAATGTGGTATGGTTTTACAGGGTGCTCTAGAATTTATAAGGGAGATATCTGGTCCCTGTTGAGGCTCATCCAAAAACTCTTGAGTTGAGAGATTTAAGGTATGGATGTACGAGATCATATCTATCACGGGGTTCATTTAGATTCCTCCTCAACTGAGACATGCACAGGTGCCAATACTCAGAGTGAAGCCGGGCAACCTTGTACCTCCATGTCTAATGGGTTGGAAGTATAAACAAATGGGTGCTGGGAGGATGCCAACGTCTGGCTGAAACTTCCATGGCTTAAGTACATCCAGAAACAAGGGTCTAGTAGGATCAATGCCTGCTTTAGAGACCGACAAGGCCTGTAAGGAAGAAACAACAAATGACCTGAGAACTCATGGAATACAGCCCACTCGTTAGCGCAATTATGGTGGGTGTGCCTCAGAGAGGCAGAGTCCCAAGGACTCTGTGTCCTGAGAATTTCATGCTTCTATGGAGCGTTGCACTGTTTGTTGTCCTTAAGGTCTCTATGTACTTCCTAATCTATGTGCTCTGTGAAACCTCTAACAGGGTTTCCAGCCCTTCAATGGGCAGTATCATTGGCACTAGCAATAATAGTGATTGATTTCCCCCCCCCCCAAGCATTGCTGCTTGCGCAGATTAATGCCTCTTTTAAGATCTACATTTTATGATAAATAATAAAAGAATTGATCCTTTCTTTGTAACCACAGATTGCAGTCTGACAGGAAAGAGAATCTGGCTGAGAAAATTACCTTGCTATCTTACACTTTGTTAATCTATAACAAGTTGCTTAGTTATGAATATATGTAAGTCCTTGGGAATAATTTGTTATTTTTCTTCACCTGTAATATGTAAATTTCTCACGTAAGGGTTTTGGGGAATACAGTTGTTTTTATAGTCATTCGCCAAAAGGAAAATAGAATGAAATAACATTGCAAATTTTATGCTGCTTGAAAGACTTTTGCAGGGATATGTAAATTATGGGAGGAAAGAATAAAGTTGTTGAAGCTTTCTTCATCCACCCAATAGTGTGTGCATGCACGAGTGCAAGTGACTCTTCCCCCTCTTTTTCTTCTCACCAGCCCCAAAGAGTTTCTTGCCAGCCCCCAGGGAGTTTTTCCACTGACTCCAGTGGATCAAGCTTTGTTCCTTCAGAGAAAAGTCTGTTGAGTGATCAATCACTTACTCTATGCCCACCTTAGATTACCCTTACCTGTTGAAGCTGGTCTTTGATAACACAGCTCCATCTCATGAACCAGTCTAATACCTCTTTCTCTGGTCTATGTAAGGCCTCATAGAGAGGCCCACATATAAAGCTGAACTTGAGGTCCGAATTCTGCAGAATTTGCCATGATCAGGAAGGGCTGTCATTATTTTGAGATGTGAGTCCCCACACTTAAAATGATATCCTTGCAGACACTGGAGGGACTCCTTGAACCTTTGGGAATAGACATCCCAGAAACTATACCTTTTGCAGGGGGAATTTGAGTCTTTGAGGGGAAATCTTTATATACATACGAAGTTACGGTCTGAAGAGTTAGGGTAGTACTTTGTTCCAAAGTTAGTTTGTGTAGGCTGCAAATACACTATTTATGCACTGGATGAGGCTTCTCCAAGAGTGAAATTGAAGGGAAGATGGATTTTAATTAGAAGGTATCTGTTTTAAGGTTTAAGGATAAGAATTTATGGGATGGTTAGGAGCCACAATAAGACCCTCAGGTACTGTACCATTCCATAGGATCCATCTGATTTTTTTATGTCTATGATAACATTATTGCATAGAAAGTTCCAGGGCTGATCCAGTCATTTATCAGTGAAAGTCTACAAGGCCTCTCATCCCTCAGGCTTTAAAGCGGTGCTTCTCATCCTTTCTAATGCTGTGATCATTGAATACAGTTCCGTGTCTTATGATGACACCCAACCATAAAAGAATTTCATTGCTACTTCATAACTGTAATTTAGCAAGTATTATGAATCACAATGTAAATATCTGATATGCAACCCCAAAGGGATCATGACCCAAGGTTGAGAACCACTCCCTTAAGGGATATTGATTTCATGGAAAATTGCTGGATACTTAAGAGTAATTGTGACAGGAAAGACTATAGTGAGCATGTGGGAATGGAGCCACACCAGACTTCAGAAGGAATTGCTTGAGGGAGGTAAGGGTCTATAATAGACACTATAGGGAAAGAATTTGAGCTTTCAAAAACCTCCGAATTGTACGATAGAGGAGTAGGTATCAGGAATGTCACATGGTATGTAAACTCTCAAGAATCTTAAATGAGTCTTAACTTTAGACATAATGTCTAGAGGAAGATAATATGACAACTAGTTAGCATTAGAAAGTAATGACTAGAAATATTTTTTATATCACAGAACTTACAGGGTGTCGAACTGATTGGTTGGGGTTTGTCTTCAATTTTGGTGAAAAGGGTGGAGACTAAGATTTAACCAAAGAAGGCGCTCAATACCATATCCAAAAGGACTATACATGCAGGGTTAGCTGAGACTCATCCATGAGATGGAGAATATGTAGAACTTTAGCCCAAAATAGTAAGGGAGGCCTTTTCATTATTTTGTGCTCCATAGTCATAGTCTAAGAACAAGATCAGGAGAATTGTTTCTCTCCCAGGTTTCAAGTCTGAGGTTCCCTAGATGTAGGTTGGCTTTCCACAAGAAAGGTAATAGAGACATTTTCACTTCCAGTGACCTCTCACTTTGCAGCTGGAAAATAGTCCTTGGGTAGGCCAACAGTACACTGGCTTTGGCTACTTTCAGCTGCAGTGTTCTAGGTACAATGATAGCAGAAAAGAGGTCTTTGACTAGAGGCTGAGCTCATCCTCTTAGACTGAATCAAGTGGCCACTACAATGAGATCTATGATGTCCTGAGATGGAAAGGGAAGAAGTGGTTGCTAGGATCATTAATTAGGCTATTCTCTTGTCTATTTCTTCCTCCAGTTTGGTATTCATAGGCTCTCCTTTTGAAGACATGAAAGTTATATCTAATAAAGTTGAAATGACACAGGGACCACTGGCCCAAGGTTTCATCTAATAGCTGACCTACAAAATGTTCAGTCAAGATGACTTAGCCCTCTAGATTCTTGGGATCCCTATTAGTGCGCTTGTGCAGTTACAGCTGGTTTAGGCCAAAAGTAGGGTTTTGGAAACTCCTCTGTTATTTCTTGTAACTTATGGGTAGTGAGTTCAGTAATGGCCTTTTTCATTTCCTCTAAAGACAGGTAATCAGTTTCGGTAGGTCCTTTCCCCACCCCACTCCCTATATCAATTGCCCAATATGACCAGTGGGGCTCTGTGTAGGACATGGCAATGAAATTGTCTCAAGTTGTAGTTGAGTCATGAGTATGAACACTATCAGCACAGGACCACAGGACTTTTCCTCAACCACCCAGCAAGTGGTCGAAGTGCACACACATTTTGACAGGCTTTAACAGTTTCAGGAAGTCCCTAAAACTGACCAGATACACCAGGACCCTCTCTACTGCTGAAAGACACTCTCAGACTAGTTGAGCTGCCTGAAGTAAGTAGAGACAAGCCTAGCTGCTTGAAAGAAGCCCATACCAACCGATCTGTTGAGAAAAGATACCCACCAACCTATTTAGCTGCCTGTAACTCATGCAGTGAACTACAAAGTTCTAGTTTTTTGTGAGTTGTCACCCAAGTTGGGGTGAACTTTTGTTGATACAACTATATTCAGGTCATTCCTGCTCCCATAAGTAACCTGAAAAAAACTCATTAGTGCACCAAGTTGGACAGTGATAGTATCCTTACTTTGGTATGTTTTAGATTCTCTGTCAAGTATTAAGAAATATTTGTTCACTTCCAGGTTAAATAACAACTGCTCGTATCTAGTGTCACATGACTCCTGACATCAACTTGCAAGACAGTACATTCATATATGTTTAAGTCACTAATTTTGTGACAATATGTTGTATCAGCTACAGGAAAGGAAAGACATAGAAGCAGGTTCTCTATTAAAATAGAGTTGGCTTCTACTACTGATCAATGGTGACCTATCTCCAGCAGAGACCTACACATAGGAAGGTATAGCTCAATGGCAGAACTTTTACCTGCAGAGATCCATACACAGTCCACAAGGTGGTGCTTTCCACACTTGTAACCCATCAGGTGTAACTATGAGCAAGCCACTTAACCAACATGGGAACTGAGCAGTGAATGAACACATAACTTGTCAAAGACATGAAGTAGGAGAATAGGATAGAGAATGTGATCCAGAAGTCCTTAACAGAAAGTCTTATGAAAACAGCCTCTGTGAAAAACAAGCTGGCAAAAATGAAAGCTGGACTACTACCTCCCCCTGGCCTAGCCAAGGCTTACTGAATCTAGCTCACTGGGACAATCACAAAGGCACTTCAGCAGGTAACCTACAGCTTATGACAAGGCTAGAGTGCATACATACCCCAGGAAGATTTCAGTTGGTAAGGAATCTTGCAATGCATAAAGTTGCATATAGAACTACATGCAGTTTAGCAAGTAGAGGAAAGCTTACACTATGCAAATGAGCCAGACACCCTTTCTTATACAAATGTGCCACAAATCCTGTGCTATGTGACATGAAAACTCCAATACTTAACACAGAAGGTCTATGGAGCTACGAAACCTTCTCTTTTTGTTCCAGTCTGTATTCTCCCTCAGAGGTGTGTTTTTTCCTAATAAGCTCTTCTACGATTGTCTCTGGGACAATTCTTGATTCTAGGACTTAAGAACCTGGAAATTCCCCTGGAGCTATATACTGAAATGTACTATCTGCTGACATTAGTCATTAAGCCAAGCAAAGGGGTGAAATTTATTAAAATTCCTGTTCTCAGGTTCCACCTGAGAGGAACCATTCCAAGTGCAGGCACAGTCCAGGCAGCTAAGCATCACCGATCACCCTCCACTTGCAGATTCCTTTGACAGGAATCATCTACTCATGAGCCTAGGTTCAAAGTTTACCTTACTGTAGGGAAGAAAAAATTTATGAATTGAAAACATTGTAAAATCTTACATCACCCATGTTCCACTAAAGCTCTCTGGTAATCCCTAGTAACCTCAGAGGGGCCATAAATGTTTTCTTCCTCTCCCGCGGGACTTCTTCAGCAATCACTCTTCTTCCCCACTTGCCTACTTTGGTCCTTGCCTCCCTCCTTCCTTCTTCTTCTCCTTCCTTTCATTTCTTCCTTCTATCCTGCCTTTCTTCCTTCTTTCCTTCATTCCCTTTTTCCTTCCTTCATGACTTCTTTCCTTCTTTCTCTACTTCCTTTTAGATTTTCCTGGGGTTCTTGGGTATAGTGGGAAGACAACAGGATGGAAGCTGTCTGGGTATTTATTATTGGTCAAGACACTGAGGTCGAGGCAGGAAGGCATCAGGAGTCACAGGTGTGTAGAGTCCACCTGGATGGCTCTGTGCAGTGATAATGCAGGGATTCCAGATTTGGAATATGTCCAGCCACAGCTTTGCCACTTCACTGAGCTTGCTGGGGCCTCATGTCCTTCTCTGCATTCATGTCATTCTTCATTAACTTTGCTCTAAGCTTCCTGCTATATCTCTGTCCTGCCATATTCCATTTACCTTAGGTGTGTGTTGTTTTTCCTTCTTATCCTAGATAGTTCCATTCTAGAAAGATATGGACTTAAGAAAGGCTACTTGTTTGTGCCTTTATCCTGGATGGCAATCTGGATGGTAAGCAGGGAGTCCAAATCCATTTGGGTTGGCAAGCCTGAAGGGAATAAGTGAAGTCAGTGAATGTGCGTTGTTTGACATTAGCAAAGCCATGTCAAGGACACCAATGTCTCATACCCTGGGGAGTGACACAGCCTTCCATAGGTGAGTCTCTAGGGGATGGCAAAGCCTTCTTCTTCTGGTCCATGTGCAGATGTTGATGGAATGTGCCAAAAATATCCACCTTAGCTTTATTCCCACCCCTATGTTTACAGCCTGAAGACTGCTCACCTACAGAGAACGTTCCTACTAAGAGATAAATTTGCTAAAGCTGTCTCTTTGTTCAACTATATAAAATAAACCCACCTCTTTCTTTATACATATGTAATAACCCTGTTCCCTTGTTAAACTATATGTAATAAACATGTTGAGCTTCCAAGACTCTGCAGCTTCTCCATAGAGAGCCTGATCCACCTGATGCCAGGTTTTCTGTGTTTGTGTTAGTCTTTCCATCATTTCTTCATCATTCAAGTCAGACCAATCCTGGAGCCATGCAGAGTATAGCACAAGCCACTTCTTTATGAACCTAGATAGTTAAACATTCTAAGAGCTTCTTAGGAAAAAAATCTAGTTCCATCAAAATAAAATAAATATCCTCAGAGGTACCCACAGTAGGGACTTGCAACCCAGTGTCCCATGATCCACAAAGAAATGACACTACCATTCTAACCTCTAGTAGACTACTCTCAGTTCACCAAAAATGCCCAATAGTATGATGGAAGTTGGGGAGAGATGAATCCATCATGTCTTCCAAGCTTCTTAATTTTCTGAAAACTACTGAACTGGAGGATGCTACAGGATGCATTAGGTCTTCTTAATGATTCTGAATATAGAGTTGGTGGATAGTTTCCTCCATGTCAGAGGCCCTCTGTTTCTGGCCTTCGCTACTTAGGAAATTCATTTCCTCAGCTTCTCTGCTCTGGTACATCCTCAAAAGCTAAAAATTAGTCTAATTCTGACAAGCTGAAGAAAAAGTTAAAGGTTTATTATGTAGCATTATCTGACTTCAATGTAGCCTGAATCATCTATAAGTTTGACCAAAGTATGGAAGAACCTGTATTTGGACCTGGGTACCTCTGAAGAGACACATAAGCTCTAGAACAGAAGCTAAGAGATGTGTGGCTCAAAAATTGCTCAATACTCCGATACCAATCTGCCTAGAATGTGTCCTCTGAGATCACTCTCTGCTCAGGATTTCACCGCCATGGCAGGGACCCATAGACTCAAGCTGATAACAAAATGCCTCCGGGCAGCAATGGGAAATCACATTAAGAAACTCAACAACTAGGATAAGATAGAGAAGGTTGCTCAAGAAAGGGAAAAAAGCCCTGCCTGAATGCTTTCTCAACAGGGTTAGCTGAGACCTTCAGAAACTGAGGGCTATCTCACTTTACTCTTTATGTCTTCAACCTAAGTCTTTGTGACACATAGCTATATGCGCTTGTGACTTTGCTGTACAAGGCTGCATTCAAATTTTATGTGATTATCTCATCTCTGTTTGTGGTCATTATTTTTAGCATTGCTTTGAGACTAAAAAACATCATGGGGCAAAAGTCAATCCATACCTTACAATTCCTGAAGGTATGACTGAGTGGCAAAATCTATAACCACTTCACTTTTGCATTTATTGCACCTATTTATGCAACAGTCATATTTGAGGGCATGTAGTGTGTGTGTGTGTGTGTGTGTGTGTGTGTGTGTGTGTGTGTGAATGTAAACATTTTATAAGGTGATTTTTAAATCTTTATTTATTTACTTATTTTGCACTCTAAATTTTATTCCCCTCCCAGACTACCCTCCAACTGTTCTACATCCTATACCTCTTTCTCACCCCCATCTCCATGAGGATGTCCCCACCACCCACCACCCACCCTACCAGACCTTTAAACTCCATGATGCCTCCAGTCTCTTGAGGGTTAGGAGTATCTTCTCTGATTGAACCAGCAGTCCTCTGCTGTACATTTGTTGGGGGCCTCATATCAGCTGGTGTTTGCTTCCTGGTTGATGGTCCAGTGTTTAAGAGATCCCAGGGGTCCCAGTTAATTGAGGCTGCTGGTCCTCCTACAGGTTGCCCTCCTCCTCAGTTTCTTCCAGCTTTTCCCTAATTCAATCACAGGGATCAGCAGCTTCTGTCCATTGGTTGGGTGCAAATGTCTGCATCTGACAATTTAAGCTGCTTTTCAGGTCTTTTGGAGGGAAGTCATGATAGGTCCCTTTTTGGGAGTGCTCCATAGCCCCAGAAATCAGCGTCAGGCCTTGGGACCTCCCCTTGAGCTGGATCCCACTTTGGGCCTGTCACTGGACCTTCTTTTCCCCAGGCTCCTCTCCATTTCCATCCCTGCAGATTTTTTCAGACAGGAACAATTGTGGGTCTGAGTTTTGACTGTAGGATGGCAACCCTCTCCCCCACTTGATGCCCTGTCTTTCTGCTAGAGTTGGGCTCCATAAGTTTCTTCTCCCTACTGTCAGGCATTTCATCTAAGGTCCCTCCCTCCTTTGGAGTCCTGGAAGTCTCTCACCTCCCAGGACTCTGGTGCATTCTGTGGGGGGGGGGGGGAGTCCCCCAAACCTCCTACCTCCTGAGGTTTCCTGTTTCCATTCTTTCTGCTGGCCCTCAGGTCTTCAGTCCTTTTCCCTCACTGAATACCAGATTTGGTTCCCCTCTCACTATTCCCATCCACTCTCCTCAGATCCTGCCCTCTCCCTTGTGATTGCTTTCTTCTCCCTCCCAAGTGGGACTGAGGTGTCCTCACTTTGGCCCTTCAGCTTGTTGACCTTTGTGAGTTCTGTGGACTGTATTTGGGTATCCTGTACTTTTTTTCTAATATCCACTCATTAGTGAATACATACCATGCACATCCTTCTGGGTCTGAGTTACCTCACTCAGGATGATATTTTTCTAGTTACGTCCATTTGCCTACAAAACTCGGGATGTCCTCATTCTTAATATCTGAGTAGTATTCCATTGTGTAAATGAGCCACATTTTCTGTATCCATGATTCTGTTGTAGGACATCTGGATTAAAAAAAGAATCATATGATCACCTCCTTAGATGCAGAAAAAGCATTTGACAAAATACAACAACCTTCATGTTAAAAGTATTGGAGATATCAGGAATTCAAGGCCCATACCTAAACATAATAAAAGTGATTTACTGCAAACCAACAGTCAATATCAAATTAAATGGAGACATACTTGAAGGAATTCCACTAAAATTGGGGAAAAGACAAGGATGTCCACTCTCCCCATATCTATTCAATATAGTATTTGAAGTGCTAGCTAGAACAATAAGACAGCAAAAAGAGATCAAGGGGATATAAATTGGCGAATAAGAAATAAAGGCATCACTATTTGCAGATAATATGATACTATACGTAAGCAATCCCCCAAATTCTACCAGAGAACTTCAGCCAAGTGGCTGGATTGAAAATTAACTCAAATAAGCCAGTAGTCTTCCTTTATCTAAATGATAAACAGGCTGAAAAAGAAATTAGGGAAACAACTTCCTTCACAATAGCCACAAATTATATAAAATATCTTGGGGCAACTCTAACCAAACAAGTGAAAGACCTGTATGGCATTAACTTCAAGTCTCTCAAGAAAGAAATCAAAGGTCTCAGAAGATAAAAAGAACTCCCATGTTCATGTATTGGCAGAATTAATAGAGTAAAAACAGCCATTCTACCAAAGGCAATCTACAGATTCAGTGCAGTCCCCATCAAAGTCCAAACACAATTCTTCAAAGACATGGAAAGAGCAAGTCTCAAACTCATCTGGAAAGGCAAAAAACCCAGGTAGAAAGCAATTCTTAACAATAAAAGAATGGCTGGGGAATCACCATCCCTGACCTCAAGTGTTACTACAGAGCCATAGTGATAAAAACTGCATGGTATTGGTACAAAGACAGGCACATTGATCAGTGGAACAGAACTGAAGATTCAGAAATAAAACCGCACATTTATGGACACTTGATCTTTGACAAAAAATCCAAAAAATAAACAATATAAAAAAGAAAGCATATTCAATAAATGGTGCTGGTCTAACTGGCTGTCTGTATGTAGAAGAATGAAAATAGATCCGTATTTGTCACCTTGCACATAGCTCAAGTCCAAGTGGATCATGCACCTCAAGATAAAACCAGATACACTGAATCTAATAGAAGAAAAAGTGGGAAAGAACCTTGAACTCATTGGCACAGGGGGAAATTTCCTAAACAGAACTCCAATGGCTCATGCTCTAAGATCAACAATTGATAAATGGGACCTCATGAAACAGGAAAGCTTCTGTAAGGTGAAGGACATAGTCAATAAAACAAATCAGCAACCTGGAGATTAGGAAAAAAATCTTCACTAACTTTACATCCGATAAAGGACTAATATCCAAAATATATAAAGAACTCAAGAAGTTAATCACCAAAACAAAACAAAACAAAACAAAACAAAAAACAAAAAAAAACGAACAACCCAATAAAAAAAATGGGGTATAGAACTAAACCAAGAATTCACAACTGAGGAATCTTGAATATCTGAGAAGCACCTAAAGAAATGTTCAAAGTCCTTAGTGATCAGAGAAATGCAAACCAAAATGGCCCTGAGATGTGGGGAGCCACCCTGCGGTCTCCATTTCAAGATGGCGCTGACATCCGGTGATCGTGCCCAGTAAACAGGGTCCTGTGCAGGCGCCTGACATTCTCCTTGTCCCTGGAGTTACGTAAGCATTATACGTTATCTGGTGTGTTTGACTGCAGCCTATCAGGGAGTGCCACGTGCTAGGCGGAGACACTCTCCTATATAAGGGGTGTGCCATTTCTGGTCGGGGTTCCCCCCATCCTGTAGGCTTATGCTCTCCCTCTCAAGACGCATTAAAGCCTTGCTGCAGAAGGATCCTGTGTGTGCCGCGTTGTTCTTGCTGGCGAGACGGGAGTGCTGGACATCTGGTGCCGAAAACCCGGGAAGACCTCATCATCGTCAGCACCATTGGGGACCCCTTGGTGACAAGGAGGATTCAGAACTGCAGGGAAATCGCTCGGAGAGGTATGCAGGGACTGGATTTCGGGTTAGGGTTGTCTCCACCATGGGAGGGTCTTCCTGAGGCATTAGTGATTGTAATCGGAGCCACCGTCATTTTTTCACTCATTCTTTTTTGTTTCCACAAATATGACTGTTGAGGACCGGCGTAGGTAAGTGGCACTGCCCTGAGTCGAGCCTGAGACTCTCGTAGTTAAGGGAGCAGCTTCGTCTCTGAGACCTACTTTTGTTTTGAGCGCCTGTTAGTTGGACATAGATAAGCTGCCAGCGCTCACACCCACTATGGGGTCCTCACAGTCTATCATCAGCGCTCTCAAGACCATGTTGAAGCAGCGAAATATTAAGATTGGGCACAGAACACTCCGAAACTTTGTTAAGGAAGTGGATCGGGTGGCTCCGTGGTTTGCCTGCTCGGGCTCATTTACACTTGCCTCANGGAACAAGCTTGGGAAAGATCTCGATAGGAAGCTCGCAGAGAGTGATCTGTGCCTAGGGACAAAGGCCGTGTGGAAGTTGGTTAAGAACTGCCTGGAGGATGAAACCTGTGAGGCAGCAAGAGTGGAGGGACAGGCCACCCTTGAGACAGTCCAAGATAGCATGTCAGAAACCGAGCGTAGTGAGGGGACAGGCGTGTGCAGAAAAAAGGATATCCAGAAAAGGAAAAAGGGACCTCCTGGAAAGTCTAATGACAAGGGAGTGAAAGGTAAGAAGGGAACCAGCCTTTATCCTCTTGAAGAGCTGGAAGCCTTAAATCTTGATACCACCTCCGAGCATGAGTCCTCGGAAAATGAAACCCTAGACTCAGGGGAGGAAGTAGAATTAGATGAGGAAGCTGCTAGATATGAGGAAGAAAGGTATCACCCAGATGAACACTGGAGGGACAGAAAGCTTATGACTCGACCACCCCTTAAGCCTGTCGTCTCGTCAGCCCCTCCTCCTTATGAGTCCTGTACACGTTCTTTCTCGTTTGTCCCAGAGAAGGTGAGAAGGAAGCTGAGACTGATGTACCCCGTGTTTGAGCATGAGGAAGAGAGGGTCCACACACCTGTAGAGTACAATCAGGTTAAGGAACTGGCTGAGTCTGTCAGGAAATATGGAGTAACCACCAACTTTACACTGGCGCAGTTAGATAGACTGGCACTGTCAGCCATGACACCATCAGACTGGCAAATGGTTGCCAAAGCTGTACTTGCTAGCATGGGCCAGTATATGGAATGGAAGGCATTGTGGCATGACGCTGCGCAGTCGCAGGCCAGAGCTAATGCCACGGCCCTAACCCCGGAACAACGGGAATGGACTTTTGAGCTTCTTACAGGACAGGGCCGTTTTGCAGCGGATCAGGCCAATTACTATTGGGGAGCCTACGCCCAGATCTCTAGTACTGCNATACGGGCGTGGAAGTCACTC
>NC_034595.1:95668322-95683322 GCF_900095145.1 Mus pahari
AAAAAAGAAAGAAAGAAAGAAATGTACAGAATACCCAAGATACTGTCCACAGAATTCAAAAAAACTCAACAAGCTGAAGGGCCTAAGTGAGGACACCTCAGTCCAACTTGGGAGAGAGAAGAAAGCAGTCACAAGTGGGGAGGGAGGGAGGGACCTGGGAGGGAAAGTGGACAGGGTAGGGGGAGTGAGGAGGAGTGGGGAACCTGATTTGGTACTGAGTGAGGGGAAAGGACTGGAACCCTGAGGGCCAGCAGAAAGAATGGAAACAGGCAACCTCAGGAAATAGAAGGTTGAGGGGACCCTCCAGAATGCACCAGAGACCTGGGAGGTGAGAGACTTCCAGGCCTCAAAGGGAGGGACCTTAGATGAAACATCTGACAGTTGGGAGAGGGAACTTATACAGCCTACCTCCAGGAGGAAGACAGGACCTCAAGTGAAGGATGGGGTTGCTTTCCCACAGTCATATCTCTGTTCCACAATTGTTCCAGTCTGAAATAATTACAGGGATAGAAATGGAGAGGAGCCTGAAGAAAAGAAGGTCCAGTGACAGGCCCAAAGTGGGATCCAGCTCAAGGGGCAGTCCCAAGGCCTGACACTATTACTCAGTCTATGAAGTGTTCACAAAAAAAAGTGATCTATCATGACTGCCCTCTGAAAGACCCAACAAACAGCTGAAAGAGTCAGATGCAGATATTTGCACCCAACCAATGGACAGAAGCAGCTGACCCCTGTTGTTGAATTAGGGGAGGCTGAAAGAAGCTGAGGAGGAGTGCAAACAGTTTCAATTAACCTGGACCCCTAAGATCTCTCAAACACTGGACCACCAAACAGCATACACCAGCTGGTATGATGCCCCAAACATGCATACAGTAGAGGACTTCCCGGTCTGTGTTCATTCAGAGATGATGCACTTAACCCTCAAGAGACTGGAGGCCACAGGAAGTTTATAGGTCAGGTGGGGAGGGGGTTGGGGCATCCACATGGAGATGGGGTGGGGTGGCGAGGAGGTGTAGGATGTGGAGCAGTTGGAGGGTAGATGGGGATGGGTGGGGAGTGGAATATGGGGTATAAAAAGTAAATTAAAAATATTTTTTTTAATTTTCAAAAAAACACAAAAATTTTAAAAGGAAACACAATCTTTTTCAAAAGTTAATAACTTCCCAATAATGGGCAAAAATGCCATAGCTGTAGATGAGATTCTAGGAAAATGTGTTAAAATGATTATAAGAAAGATCAACAAAACCAAAAAGGGAATGAATAAGATCCCACTGAATTCTTAGTTAATATCTGTGTATACTATCATATTGCTACACTTTCTGAGAGTTAGGAAACAGAATCTGAAGAGATTTCTATCAATAGATGAGTGGGTAAAGGAAGTCAAGTGCATTTTCACAATGGCATTTTCGTCAGCCACAAATGAAACTAGAATCACAATATTTGCATTTCATACATGTAGATAACCATACTTCGTATATACCTCTATTTCCTCCCTCCATATCCTCCTAATATTTGCGTTCCTTAAATATATATATTTTGTTCTTGTTCTTATTCTTGTTTTTGTTGTTTTGATAATCCACTAAGTCCAGTTATTGCTACACATATGTACATGGATATGAAGCCATCAACTAGAGCACGGGGAAACAATCAAAACTACTCTGAGATTCCACCTTACACAAATTAAAATGTCTAAGATCAAATACTCAGGTGGCAGCACATGGTGGCAAGGATGTAGTGAAAGAGGAGCACTTCTCCGTTGTTGGTGGGATTGCAAACTAGTACAACCACTCTGGAAATCAATCTGGAGGTTACTCAGAAAATTGGACATAGATCTACATGAAGACTCAGCCATACCACTCTTGGGAGTATACCCATAAGATGCCCCACCATTCTAAAAGGACATGTGCTCTAGTATGTTCATGGCAGCTTTCTTTGTAGTAGCAAGAAACTGGAATCAACCCATATGTCCCTAGGGCCCAAGTTAGGATACTTCAATTCCAATTGGGAGGGACATGAATGCAATCACAGGCAACAGAGGGAGGTAGGAGTTTGGGTGGAAGAGAGGATGGGGAGAGGAAAATGGGAACGTGATCAGGTATAAGTGTTGAAACAGGAGAGAAACCCAGAGGGTCAGCAGAATGAATGGAAATATTCATCCTCAGGGGTGGGAGGTAGGGGACCATCTAAAAAGTACCAGAGATTCAGGAGGTGAGAGACTTGCAGGACTCAATGGGAATGACCTTAGATGAAATGCCCAACAGTAGGGAGGGAGAACTGGAAGTATCAACCTCCAGTAGATAGGGTCTCAAGTGGAGGGGTAGGGTTGCCAGCCCATAGTCAAAATTTCTTACCTGAATTGTTCTAAAAGAACTGCAGGGACAAAATTGGAGAAGAGACCGAGGAAATGGTGGTCCAATGTCCAGCCCAACATAGAATCCATCTGATGGGGAGGCAAGAAGGCCTGACATTATTACTGATGAGCTTACAGTATGGCTGTCCTCTGAGAAGCCCAACCATCAGCTCACTGAGACAGATGCTGATACTTACACCCAACCATTAGACTGAAGTCAGGGTCCCTATGGTTAAATTAAGGCTGGAAGAAGCTGAAGAGGAGGACAACCCCATAGGAAGACCAGCAGTCTTAGCTAACCTGGACCCCTGGGAGCTCCCAGACTCTGAGCCACCAACCAGGAAGCATATATGACCTGGTCCAAGGCCCCTCTGACACATGTATAGCAGAGGACTGCCTAGTCTAGACTCAGTGGGAGAGGAAAGAAGCCCTAGAGATGGGGGAGGCCTTGTGGGGAGGATCATCTTCTAGGAGACAGGGGTGGGAGGAGGAGGAATGGGATGTAGAACTGTGGGAAAGGGGACTGGGATGTGGGCAGTGGCTGGATTATAAATAAATAAAATGATAATAAAAAGAATAAGACCTGGAAAGACTGGAAGCAGATTAATATAATAATTAAAGGTTAAAAAAAGAATCATTCTCTCTATCAAGCAACTATCAAATTTCCAATAGCTCCTTATAAGTGGTGGGTGTGAAGATCATTCACCCCATCTATACTGTAATTTTTGAATGTCTTGAAATTTTGTAGGTTTTATGTGCATAATACATGAATTCATTAATTCATTAATGTATTTATTTTATATCTTGATCAGTGTAGGGCACTGGGCATGGGAGTGGGAGAAAACCCTGGGCCCACCAGAGTTCTAGTGCTCTGGGCAGGCAGACACGGGAGGACTGCCGCATGCTTTCCACATGACCCTGGGTGGGTGTCCACCTGTGGGAAGCCACTGAACCCAGCCTGCCAGGGGATGGACAAGGGGCAGTCCAAGGTCTCTGGGCCTCATGGAGGCCAAAGGTAACAGGTTCTCAGTCTCGAGCATCCCAGACACCTCTAGACACTGCAGAAGAGTTGAGAAGAAAGTGGGGGCCCCGGGAGCAGCTCGCCCATCCCTGGGGCCAAAGAAAGGAGAGGGCAGGGAGAGAAGGGGTGCTGGGTGGTTCCCGCAGGGCCGAGAGTCCTTGGTCCGGTCCGTGGCTGGAACACAGGAAGGCCTTCTGGTGGGAGGTTAGATGCAGCTCTTTAAGGGAAATCCTATCCCATCATTCAAGCACAGCGGGCCTTGATGTATAGAGACAGTCTATGGTTTTAGAGCTTTATTGTAGAAAGACAGGGAGAAAGAGAGAACATAGAAAGAGAAAGACTGGCCATGGCCACTGGAGAGAAGGGGGAAAGGAGGGAGAGAAGGAGAGCTAGAGATGAGAGTAAGAGAGTGAAGAGGGGCCAAGCAGCTCCTTTTATAGTGGGATGGGCTACCTTGCCAGATAACTGTGGGGAGGAGCATACCTAGCTATAGTCAGGTAACTGTGGAGGTGAAGTCTAACCAGAATGCCTGGAGCTTGGGGCTTTATCTGTGTGACTGATAGTCACAGAATTATGGAGTTGGGGGCTCTCTGGTGTCAGGCCCCTGTCTCTGAGAGTGTGGATCACTCTTCTGATCCTTGTAGAGTTTTCTACTGGGTCTTCAGAGCAAGTCCCATTCAACCAAAACAGGCTGCCTTTCACTGCCCCACAAATCAGAGCTTCTCCTCCCTCCTCTCTTCAAAGTCCCTCCCTCTCCCTTCATCTTCTCTCATGGCCTTTCCATTTCTCATCAGAGAAGCATCCATTTGCTGTAAACTCCACTTTGCCTGCCTCACCATCATGTAATGAAATCTTTCCTAAACCATGTAAGCCAATAAATCCTTCCTGAGTTGTTGGGCCAGTATTTTGTCATAGCAATACAAAAGTAACAAAAATAGCAAGGGGTTATACTTTATTATTTAATCCATCCTTCCATCCCAAGTGTAAAGCACAGTTCATCATTTTGAGTTACACACAGCAGCATCTCTTTACCCCTGTTACTAATGGATGACATTTTTATTTAAGGAAAAATATTCTTAGAAGGTGAAAAAACATACTGCAAAGAACTGATGGTCAGTTAAATTTCAAAAAATGTGCTCCTGTTTCCTCTCCTCTCGAAAGTAAGAACAAAAGCAAAAAAAAACCCCACAAACACAAATAAAAACAAAACCCCCAAACTTGTCAAACTTCACTTAGCTGAACATGGATTAGAGGACTAGAATGACAAAGGTGGCTATGGGGAGAAAAACTGGGGAGAAAAACTGAGGACAGTCTGTTCAGTTGGTAGAATTATCTCCAAATCCAGTGAGGTGTCCAAAATGTCAAAAGGTGTGTGCCATCTGGATATGGGATTCAACTGGAGGACATTGGATCCAGACAGTTGACCTTGTGTCCTGTGTTCACACTCATTGTTTATGTGATCCTGGTGAGGTGCTTGACATTTAGGGTATCACCTTCCACATCCATAAAATGAACATGACCACAGTACCACCTTGAAGTGTCTAAAACCTGAGGGGACTAAGGTCTGCCTTATAACCAGACTGTACACAGATAGAGATCCATCTCATTGAAGGCTCACAAGATAAAAAAAAATGTCAGCCCACTCACTACCTTATAACAGCACTGTGGGTGTCATAATTCAAAAATTCAGCCAGCCCATGTCAAAATTCCTGACCAATGGCACCCATGGTACAATGAATATGTATTATTAAGCTACACATTTATGTTGGCATTGTTATAAAAAATAAATATGAAACACCTCCATTTAGAGCTAGGGATATATAAGCCATGGATTAAAGTATAAGCTGTGCTCCCAGGATCTCAGTTTCATCCTCTGTTCTGATACTTTCCCTAGTCACAAGGATTCAGGATGCAAACAAGACCTCATTCCTCCATCATTCACACCTGAGGGTACTACAGCTAAGACAAGGCAGGTTGGCATAGAAGACAGAGCCAGAGACCTTATTAATTCAGTATTTTGAAAGTAGGGTTTGGATTAATTGCTATTTGGCTAATTTATAAGACATGAACCCATTAAACAACAACCTTAATCTGCATGATTCCCATCATGCAGTGGAGAGAATTCCTTCAAATTCCCTATCAAATGAGAGAGAGAGAGAGAGAGAGAGAGAGAGAGAGAGAGAGAGAGAGAGAGAGAAATGGGTTAAGCAAGAGCAAGAACCCTTGTGAAACTTGGAATGACGTGAGTTTAGCACCATCCTCACCTAGTGATGTACCTTCCAAACACCAGGTGATCTCAAACACTCACATCATAGCTATGACTCTGAGAACACATCTCATGGTAGACTAGGGTCTGATTTAGAAATTTCACTGAAAAATATAATCTCAGGAAAAAACACATGGCATTCCAACGCTCACTCATCCCTTTTAGTCCACTCTAATTGACTTTTCCTCTATCTCTGTTTCTTAAATTCCCACACTGATGTCAACTTATAATTCAGCATGAGTCATTGTATTAGAAGGGGGTCTGTGAAATGACATCAGGATAGATTGAAGAAATTGTCACAAATTGAGTACAAGTGTTCATGTGACTTTGGCCTCAGAAAAAAGAATAAGAAAGATCCTTTCTCCATGTCATCATGGGTACAGGTAAACCAGTAATGGTGTGACTAGATGATAGAATTTATTCTATACAACCTCTTAGAGAAGTCTTTCAGAAATTTTGACAGACTTTTTTTCACTTTGATGTTTATTTCAAGTGAATGAAATAGTAGAAAGTATTGCTACACTGGATGTTGTTCTGGAATGAAACACACAGTCCAGTGTTTCTTAAATAAAAAGCTAACTGTTCTTCCTTCCACCTAGTATTTCCTTCTTGGATCTTGAATTGCTTAAGCATCTCCTTACCCTATGAAACTAAACTAGGAAAAAACCCAGAAGAGGCAGTTATTATCTTGTTCCATACTCTAAGCCAAAGGTGACTGTCATATGCCCTTTATGTAACTGGCAACAGCATTTGCAATTTTAATGGAGCAGGGAAAAGAGAAAGGCTGTTTATCAAACAAAAGGATGCATCCATGAAAGCCATCTTCCACATGGTGCCAGGTTACAGGGATGCCTTGGTCTTCTAAGCGCTTCTTGTAGAGTAAGGCATCATCACGCAGGGGGTCATTCTCACAGGTCACTATGAATGCTTCTGGAAGCTGAGCAATGATCTTGTCATCTACTAGGATAGGTGAGACCTCTGAACCTGTGTTATGTCTGATTTCCAGAAAGGCAGCCTCATCAAAAGGTCTTGAAAACTCAGGCAGGAGGCTTTTATTCTTGAACCTTCTAGGGATGTTATCAGAGCTGAGCCATTTCCTATACTTCTCCCAGGTGTCTGGATGCATGTAAGTACCATTAAACAGTGCATCTTTCCAAGATAAGTCAATGTCCAGGTATTTACACACAGATATCGTGAGTATGTCTCTGGTGAGGAATGGGACATTTTGGTTTTGCTGATGTGATGGTAAACGGAAATTGATCACCTGCAGAGCTGGAGTAATGAGCACCTGAGCACAGATGTGGGGGAGACTTGGGAAGCTGACCAATGCCTCGGTAACAAAGGCCGCAGCCCCACCTCCAATACTTTCTCCACAGGCTATCACCCGGGAGGGGTCTACCCCATAGGTCATTAGATTCTTCAAGAAGTGAATGGAGGCATTTAGGCAATCCTTAGTAATACAAGGGTAATGGTGGTCAGGAAGCTTGCGGTACCTAAGAAGAAACAAACAAACACAAGACAGCAATATACACATGGACCACTGGAGGCCATTTGAACAACATCCTCTACTCTTATTAGAAAAGGAACCTGATTAAATCCTCAGAATGACCCTAGCAAGTAAAGAACTATCCTCATTTTCCTATGTGGACATGAGGAGTCCGTCAGAGTCAGAAAGGACAGACTTTCCACTCTAATGCACATTATGATTCCCATAGATGAATAAGCCCCACGAAGGATCAGGCAAGCTCAAAGCTGTTGCCTAAGGAAACAGAACAACCAACAAAGATTCAGAAATGGTTACTGGAGCCCTGCTGGTTCCAGTTGGACAGGTGAAGGGCTTTGGCTCTCCCTGCTGTATCAAGCATCCATTGAGCACTGCCAAAACCACTGTTCTTTAATTTTTACATCAATGTTATATTAATAACATTGGTTATACTAATAACTAATAGCATGAGGTCTTAGTGTAAATGAACCTACTAATCTTCATTTTCCTGGAAATAAATGTCATTGTTAGGGGATGGGACAATTAGACTCCCTATTTGAAAATTCTTAGACTTTTCTCCAGTACCCTGGCTGATTTAAGAAAATGACTACTAACTCACTCATCTGGGCTATCCTTGTGTCAGCACTGGTCACTTTGAAGAACATACATACCTTAAGGAAGCAACAAGCTACACAACAACTTCAGCTACTAGCTGCTAAGACACTCTAGCTCTTGCAGTTCCGGTTGCAAGCAACCTATCCACTATTTCAAACAGCTTTCAACAGATGTTCCCTATCATGGTCCCATCAAGACCATGGTAGCCTGGAAGATGTAATGTTGAAACAGCCTAAGAGGGACAATGATACTATTCTCATGAATGCAATGATCTAGTTATAGGAAGAAAGAACTGATGGCAATGTTGACTACAGGACTGGAAGAACTGGAGCAGGTTCAGAGGCGAGAGAGCACCATATGGTGACACCATGTAGTGCAATGGTGGGAGAGACACAAAGACCAGTGGGCACCTTGGCAGTGGGAATTGCTAGCTCTTGGAGGAAGCTAGAAGCCTTAACACAAAAACTGCAAAGTAGTCTTGAAGCATCAAAAAGTGAAGCTTTAAGAATGGCAACAGATAACAGAAGCAAAGACACATTGGCAACAATAGCAACTCTTGAAGACAATAATAGATAAAGAAGACAGGCAGCAATGGTCATAATGTGGGCAATGAGAACAACAGAAGCAGGAACCACTGTGTAAGGGCCAAGGGTTTTAGACACCCTAGAACATGGGTGTTGTCAAGGCCTGGGGGCAGAGGTGATTTCACACATATACACAGGAGCTGTAACACTAAGTAACATTGGGTTAAAGGTCCCATTAACAGAAGCAAGCGTAAGGACAACGAACACAGAGGTGGTGTCTGTTGTGGCTCCTAGATCTCTACTGCCACCAGGTACTTCAGAAGATAAGGACTATGAAGCCATAAATGACCAGTTGGAAGAGTTTGCTCACCTACACCCAATTTCCACCCTGGTGGGAGAAAAGAACTCCAGAGAGATGATTGATGTCACCACTCTCTGTCAACAGACTTTCAGAGACTTCATTTAGACTCACAGATTGTTGCATCCAGGAAAGGAAGGTCAGGAAGGGGATAAAAAATGAGAAAGGGGGAATTAGGAGGAGGGACAGTGAAGAGAGGGCAAGAAGGAGCTAAGGATGGAGGGAGGAGTGGGTAAAGGGGAAGGCTGGGGATAAATGGCTGCTAGTCATAGCAGCATAACTCACAGCAGCCCTCTGGCAGTCCCAAACCTCTTCTCTAGCTGAGCATCTCCACTTGCTATTCTAGTACAGCTTCTCTGGCCCATGAATCAGAACTCTAAGTATCTGGAATTCCACACTGAGGAATTCCCTCTGAGATTTCAGATCAGGTGCTTGCATATGCCTGTGCAGTTCCATTGAGGGAATCTCAGAGATGTGGGTTCCCATGTTAGAAGTTCAGACACTGTGGGAAGTTCAGATGAGAGATGGTCTCTGAAGTCTGAAAAGGTGTTGCTAGATCTTCCTATGCCATCAGAGAGGAACAGAGTCTAAGTGATTTGCTCTAGCCACCCATTCTGAGAGATGTCAGGGTATGAAAGGACAACTGAAGTGGTAGCTATTGAAGTAGCAGAATTTAGTAGTGTGGTTTTCAAATGTTCTCATTTAGTTCTTTAAACTGTATTTGTTCTCAAACAATGATAAATATTCATCTCTGTCTTTCATCCTTTCAAAGAGGCCTTTATTTTCAAAAGATCAGAGTTGGGAGTTACGTTATGTTCTACATTCATTCAAAGTGGTTTCTACACAGTGGATATTTTATTGTTGCAACAAATAGCAGAAACATCAGGCAACAATAGTCATGATTTCAATTTACCTTGACCATTTCCCAAGTCTAATTGCACCACTGTTTCCAAAGGCAGCATAACCCAACCAAATGAAGAGATAACTTGATTTCAATATTGGTCAATTATTCTTTTCTATACTTCCAACTCCTGTCGGTCTCTGAGTTTCTGAGAAAGTATTCTTTTGACTTTAATGAATTTAACATCAGAAAGAAGACATAAAGTGCCACTTTTGATTTTAAAACACTACCTGGGTTCCTTTCCATCCTGGTATGCCCTTCATGGTTCTCTACAGTGTGGCTCTATATTATTCCATAGGAGCCCCGAACTCTGTAGTTTTACATTCCATATGTTACAGTATACCAATGTACTTCCCAGGAATGGGTATATTTCAAGACTTCTACTGTTTTGAAAGTAGGGTGGACATGTTCAGGGAAACATTTACAAGAGAGTATCTAAGGTCAGGACCCTTTTCTGTGGTCTAGAGTCACCCAAATCTGTACCCCAAAATCACACCCACATGTAAACCACCAATTGTCTCAGGCCACTCACCCCACTGATAGCACCACTGAATCCGTCTGCTGGGCAAGGAAGCTGCACAGATTGTGATAACAGTCTGTAAGAGGAATCCATGTTTTAAGCAGTGTTACAAGAGCCCAGCATTTCCCACTACAGTCCCAGAAATGGCAGCTGTCCTGGTGGACATGGTAATAATGGCATCTGTATTTTGCTATTCCTTATTCTTCTAAGATAACCTTGGGCAGCTCTGCCTGGACAAGGCTAGACATCATTCCCAAATTCCTGAATATCAAGTTTTGGTTGGAATTTATGGTTTACTTTCTATAGCATTGAATTTTAAACAGTGTGGATAAACCAGGGGCTTTTGGATGATTGGATGAAATGGGCATTGCTATGGTGGTATGTCTGCAGATCCAGGATTGTTAAGATGCTCATAGGTTTGCATTCATAAGGAGATAAATGATGACCTATAGTAGTAGGCAGGTCCATTAGGATTAGTGCAAAGCTCATCTTGGTTCAATTTAGGACTTTGTTTGAGAGATTGATCAGAAACACTGAATAACTCTTCGTTCCATTCCTGTGATACCCACATTTGAAACCACCTCCTCATTTCTGTTCTCCTGCATGTTCTAGCCTCCTCCTTTGACATGTAGACCCCTAAATTTATGGACTGTGTATGCGTGTGTGTTCTGGTGTGTCCTCTATTCCTGGAGAGGGTCTGTGGTTAAGTATATAGAAAATATCCTGAGCCATTTCTGCTTAAGATGTGGAAATAGCACTTCCCTGCAATAGAGGATTACAGCTCAGAGAAGAGGGTCTTAGGGGCTGATGACAGTGAAGAGAGAACAAGGACAAAGAGTTCCTGGAAAAGGGTTGGTACCACAGGCAAGATAGACTTATAGGTAACTTATGAATTTTAGAAGGCATCTTGGTAACATCTTCAGAACGTCTATGGCTACCTCAGTCACCAGAAGGTATGAAGTAACCCTCATCCCCAAAGTGATACCTTTTGAGTCTGTACAAACAACAAGCACAGAAAAACACATGAGCAACCCAGGAAGCTTGCTGTATTGAGACATTCATAGGCTGCAGCACAGCAAGGTTAAGGGGAGACACAAGTGGCTAGGTCGGATCTCTGCTCAGGTACGTAACAGAAGCTGACATGTACCAATGGCAAGTACTGGGTCATTCTTGTAGGGAAAGATGATGAAACTAAAGTATAAATAACTCTAGGAGGGAAACAACTTTTGTCTATATAAATGATGTAATGATCAAGAATGGGGTTTTAGAACAGTGGTCAGGCTGAGCTGAAGGAAGCATACAGACTTGAAGTCATTGTGGGGCAGATAGGAATGTCCAGTGCTATGAGTGGAAAGTAAAAGGAGATGTCACAGTGCTGGGAGAATCCCGGTGGATAATGCTGCCCAGACCTAGACTGACTGATATATTATACAGGAAACATTGCCATGGAGGCTTCAATCTCATTGAGTGATATTGATTTCCAAGCTGTCAATCCATTCCTTAAAAGTTCCAACTTTTATTTTCTTTGACCTCCCCCAAAGAGGTCCTCATAAGAATGTATGAAAGACTTTGTCATGAAGACCTCCCTGTCCCATCCAGCACAGAAAGTACTCACCCAGGCTGCCACATATGGCTCCCCCTCCATGGTAGAAAATAATGCCTCGCCGGCCTTCTGAGGACACTGCTTTAGGCTGGAATAGTCTCACAGGAATGGTCCCAAAATGCATGTTGGTTACCACCAAATTATGGTTATTCTTTATGACTATTAAGTCCTGGAAAAACTGAATAAATCTGAGCATGGAGCAAATTTTCATCTTCTCTAATATATTTCCCTGTAGGAGTTAAAAGAAGAAGAAGGACATGATGATGACGATGATGATGATGATGATGATGATGATGATGATGATGATGATGATGATGATGGAGAAGAAGGAAAAAGAGAAGAAGGAGATGGGAGGGAGAAGGTGGTGGAGAGGAAGAAGAGGAAGAAAATCGAGGCACAAGAGACTATAAGGTAGGCTTGTAGATGCTGCAGCCACTTAGCATTGCTAAAATTGGTGGACTGTTTCTTGATTCCTGCATATATGATGCACTAGTGTGTACAACTTGCTGTGGATTCTGCTTAGAAAGAAAGGGGACTTTCAGAGCTTCTACCCCAAACATCCAGATTAGATAATGATGTGGTCCTAATTTGATTGTCTCGACAAAAATCCATGTCATTGTGTTGATGTGGCCTTTCACAAGACAAATACATAGATAAATGGCATAGCATGGAAGACCCAAATATACCTTCACATAAGCACAGCCATCTGAGTTTCAGCAAGGGTGACTAAAAGAGGAAAGGAAAACCTCTTCAACAAATGGCTCTGGAAAAACTAAGTATCTCCATGTTGATGAATGGTCCTACATCCCTATATAAAAACAAATCCAAAAGGATTGAACACTGTACTATAAGATCTGAAATTCTTAAAATGTTAGAAGAAACAATGGGGGGGGACTTTAAAATATAGGCATGTGTAACAACTTCTTGCACAAGCCTCCATTCGATCTGGATATAAGGGCAAACACTGACCAATAAAATGAAAAGGCTTCCATACACAAAGGAAACCATTTTAACTGACTGAACACTCAGCCTGTAGAAAGGAAAAATTTTGCTGGTGATGCCTCAAAGAGAATTAAATGTCTAGTGTGTGTGTGTGTGTGTGTTTGTGTGTGTGTGTGTGTGTGTGTGTGTGTGTGTGTGTGTGTGTGTGTGTGTGTGTGTGTGTGTGTGTGTGTGTGTGTGTGTGTGTGAGAGAGAGAGAGAGAGAGAGAGAGAGAGAGAGAGAGAGAGAGATCATATATATCAAGAAAGTAAATCATCCAAACAGTAAAATGAATAGATCACACAAGACAAATTACAAATGGCCAATAAACATATAGTCTTATTTTTCTTTTGTGGCTGTGACAAACAACTTGGCCACAACCAATTTGGGAGAGAAAAGGTTTTATTTGGCTTACAGGTTGTGGTTCATCATCAAGGAAAACCAAGCCAGGAACTCAAGATAGGATCATGGAAGCAGTTCACTGGCTTACCCGCCTTGCTTGCTCAGCTACCTACTCAGAAACAGTCTCACCATGTGGACTGGGCCTTCCCACATTTTTTAAAAAGACCAGTCTTTGTTATTGGATCACCAGGGGAAATTACATAATTATAATCTCAAAAATAAAGCATATCATGGGGGGAGAGGCACCAGGGTCTGACACTGTTACTGATGCTGTGGTGTGCTTACAGTCAGGAGCCTGGCATGGCTGTCCTCTGAGAGGCCCAACCAGCAGCTGATTGAGACAGATGCAGATATTTACACCTAACCATTAGACTGAAGTTAGGGACTGCTATGGTGGAATTTGGTTCCCCTGGTTGAGATAGTTCCTCTGGAGGAGGCTCCCGGGAGTTCTTGATTAAGAAACTCGAACAAGCTTGTTATCTGGTCTGGAGCAAAGAAGACATAGACTGAAGGCTGAGGCAGTCACCAGCTAACTGAAAAACACTGTATATCATTATTGTGGAGATTCACTGGGCAAGTGTTATCTATGGATGTGAGCCAGGGAAGAGGTTAAGGATCAGGAAGAACTGTCCTCAGAGAAAGTCATACTCATGAGACCCAGCAGAGCAGACCCCAGGCATAGGATAAATGAATTTGGTTTTAGTTCAAAGTTCAGTGGGGTGACCCATTCTTCTATGAAAGAACTCCCCAAAGAAGGCTCCAAATCATGGTTTTCCTGTTTGAGTTTTAGGAGAAAGAGTTTAGCCTATCAAGAGTGCATGATCTGCTGAGCCAGGCTAGACCTTTGACAACTCAGCTCTCAACCCCCTCAAATTTTAAGGCAGCCCTTAATAGTGCAGCTTGGTTCCAACCCTCACTCCCTCAAGAGAAGATTGACTATACCTCTTATTCAAGCGGCTTCCCCTTTTTACACTGGGAGCCTTTCTTACCTGCTCTTGGGTGGATGGGCCCGAACTGTCACCCTTTGTAACGATAGCTGTGTATTCCTTACATACCTTCACTATACTTGTCTTACTTCCTTAGAAATTGCCTAAGACTTCACTGTTAAAATATGATCACCCATACTACCCCATCTGATAGCAACGCTAACAACTTCTTCCTCTTTCAGCCTCCACCTCTAGAATAACAAAAATATTTGTTTGGGAATATTGAAGAGCATATGGTGTTAAACTAAGACTCACATTCTAAAAGGCCATTAGATACATCAGAGAATGACACTGTTTTGTGTGGGCTTTTAAAAATTTTTTTTTTTTATTTTTTAGATGACGTTCACATTTCCCACAATTGTGAACTAGGTGTGCTGCTTTAGAAAAGAAAAACTACAGGTTAGAAAGAGTGTGGTGTTTCTGGTAAATGTGGTTATTCCAGGGTTCTAAACTATCCTGTAATTCTACACAGTCCATGGGCTTGAAACAGCTTGACCTTTAGGAAAGTCAGATAAAGATGAATGAAGGGTTGAGGTCAGAATCTTTCAATTGTTGTATTGAACAAGGCTTGCTCACTCCACTAGGTGTGGTCCATTGTGGAGAAAAAATCCAAAAGCACAGGGACACATTACATTTTAAAGTCACGTATGAAACCTATTATTATTTGTCATATGCTATGTAATATGTATATTGACCTCACAAGACAGAGAATGTTGCCTGCCTTGAAGAGGGAGACTCAGATATACATAGAGATTAAGCAAAGTGTTCTTGCAACCAGTGAGAGCAGAACCGCAATGCTTAGCAGACAGCTTGTCTGCAGCTTCTTTTCACCCCTCTCTTCTCCACCCCTCTTCTCCACTGTAGCTGCCATGTGAAGTAATCACTTATGAACTGTGGCCACTACAGGCCTTTAGCCAAGGTTGAGACATTACGTTCTTCCAACTGCTTACTTCCCACACACAGCCAAACTTTCTTTCCAAACATATTCTACC
>NC_034595.1:95688322-95696322 GCF_900095145.1 Mus pahari
TATATATATATATAAAATTTATAAATATATACTCTATCCCACACATATATAATTTAAATATTATAAATTATAAATAATATAAATTTATATATTCTATCATATATATACATACATATATTTAGTTTCGGCCACCAAGCTACAGATTCAAAAATTCTAATGCAAAAACACAAATATAAAAAAAAATACAAGGAAATTTAAGTCTTCCAAAAAATCACTAATTCCATAGTAATAGACTCCTTTGAAAGTAACATATAAAGTCATGGAAAGAATTTAAAAGAAGAAGAATGTGTATGTTTAAGGAACTCCAAAAAATAACTTCTTATAATAATCCTAAAGGAACACAAGTAGATGAATTTTTAAAAAGAAGATAATACATAATATGAAATAGGAATTGAGTATGGAGGCAGAAATGTTTAAGAATAACCAAACTAAATTGATAGAAATGGGAAAAAGTCAAAATATCAAACTCTGTCGAAAGCTTCACCAAGAGAATGGATGAAAGAGAGTGACAAAATATTTTTGCTCGTAGTCAAGGTGGAGTAATGGGAACATCCCAACCAGAACTAAGATAAATTAATAAAACAGTATGAATTGAATAGCAATATATTCAGGACACTAAAAAGATAAAATTTAAAAATAGGATAGAAGAGACTGAGGAATTACTTTCTAACACATAGAAGATATCTTCAGTAAAATCACAGGGAAAATCTCCCTTACAAACAAACAACTATCTTGAGACAGGAAGAATCGAGAACATCAAACAAACAAGAAGGGAAAAAACTTCCCCTTGTTATAGTAAGTAAAAAACTAAATATTTAACATGTCGAAAGTGGTAGAAGAGAACAAGCTATACATAAAGGCAGGCCCATCAGAATAACATCAGATTTCACAACAGAAACTATAAACATCAGGAGGGATTGAAATGATGTTCTTCAAGTTTTGAATGACAACTACCAAATCTAACTATTATACCCAGTTAAAGTATCCATGACTAAAGAACAAGGTAAAACTTTTCACAGTAAAAACAGGCTTAAGGAATTCATGATCACTTTGCAAGCTATACAGGATATATTAAAAAAATTTTCAGACTTGACAGAAAAACAAAAACATTCTTATAACCACATGGATGAACAAACCATTCCAAAATAAAAGTTAAGCATGGAGGGGGAAAAACCAATAATGACAGGCACTAATGTGCATCTTTCAATAATAACTCTAAATATTTATGGTCTTATTCACCATTCAAATGGCACAGAAGAGCAGTTTAGATTAAAATTAATGATGTATCTACCTATGATTCCAATAAATGTACCATAAAATATAGACAAAAGGATGTATAATATAACCATGCAAAATAACTGAAAAGCAAACAGAAATTGTTATTCTAATAGCCAGACAAAATTGACTCTACACAAATCTACACAGAAGAGATAAATAAACTTACTTCATACTGATAGGGGAAAAAATCCATCATGAGCATATTATAAGTCTAAACAAACACATGATATGAGCACCCTAATTTCATAGGATATATTATCCTAGAGGTAAAAATAATCACAGACATCCCAGTTTACAAAACTTTGAACCTCAAATTGCTCCTATCTAAAATAAAGGCAGAGAAAAAAAATAGATCAGAATCTGAAGGAATAGCTGACCACTGGGGTCAATGGGGGATCCCTCGTATGGATGAGTGTGTACTGTATCCACAGAGATCTCTGGCCTGGCAGGAGCATTCAAGTGATGGGATGAGGGTGGAAGCAGGGAGATGGAAGTTCAACTACAGCTAGCTGCTTAAGCTCCTGCTGTTGCTCAGGCTGCTACCATTGCCCCCAAGACATTGCAGAGTGCAAAGCCAAGCTGCTGGCAGGGGCTATGCTAGCAAGAGTAGCTTTCCACAGTGGAAGCTTCACGGGCGCTTTCACAACCCCAGGAATAGATGCTTCTCAGTCAATGGAGTGATTCTTAAACCTTGACTCCTGGATAGGATCTTGTATACATTTTGGGACGTGGGTTAAGGATTGACAGCAGATTCTTTCTATTGGCTTGGTCTGAGATATTAGGAATGTCTCATGTGTATGTGGAGGGGAGTTGGGATACTGCCCCTATATGACTGATGATCACCATCCTCTCCATGGGGTGCTCTGGTCAGAAGCAGGTGAAGCATCTACCATCCCCTTTGGGTTCCAGGATTTCCAATGAAACTCAAAATTACCAGGTTTCCTGGCATGATCTATCATCCTACAACTCCCCTCTTTCTCTTTATAGAGGAGAGATGGCATCAGAATAACTTTCTTCTATGTTGGGAACAGTTTGATACTGAACCAAGACCTGATTAGTAGTGATATTTGCAATGCTACTCATCTGTTGCTTTTTTATGGTTATTTTATTTATTTATATTTCAAATGTTGTTCCCCTTCCAGGTTTCCCCTCTGAACACCCCTATTCCATCTCTCTCACCCCTGCCTCTATGAGGGTGCTCTCCCACCCACTCCTACCTCACCTCCCTAGCATCCCCCTACACAAGGGCATCGTCTTCACAGGACCAGGGACCTCCCCTTCCATTGATGCCAGATAAGGCAATCCTCTGCTACTTACGCAGCTGGATCCATGAGTCCCTCCATGTATACTCTATTGTTGGTACTTTAATCCCTGGGAGCTCTCTGGGTCCACTTAGTTGATATTTTTGTTCATGCTATGGAATTGCAAAAACCGTAAGTTCCTTTAGTCCTTTCCCTAACTCTTCCATTGGTGACCCTGTGCACAGTCCAATAGTTGGCTGTGAGCATCAGTATTGGTCAGGTGCTGGCAGAGCATCTCAGAGGACAGCTATACCAGGCNCCTGTCAGCAAGTGCTTCTTAGCATCAGCCACACTGTCTGGGTTTGATGTCTGCAGATGGGATGGATCCTTAGGTGGAGCAGTCTCTGGATGGCCTTTCATTCAGTCTCTGTTCCACTTTTTGTCCCTCCATGTCCCTTAGACAAGAACAATTCTAAGTTAAAAAATTTTTAAGATGGGTGGGTGGCCCCATTCCTCAACCAGGGGCCATGTCTATCAACTGAATATGGTCTCTATAGCATTAATTGCTTTAGAATTCTGATTTTAGGGTACCAAAAGAAGCAAGGATCCAATGGCTATTATGAGGGGAAGAAGCCAAGCTACAAAGGGGTTAGAGTGCCAAGGGGTAGGGGTGTTGGTAGCATAGGATACCAAGAGTTTTCACCAGAGATCTTTGAGAATTTGAACATCTTGTTCTACCAGCTCAGATTCATTGACATAGAGGCAACATTCCTCACCCCAGCAAAATACAAGTTGATAATATCCATGTACCCTGGAGCAAATATCTCCTACAGAGCCATATTGCCAACCTAAACACACACCAAGATTGGGCAGATATTTGCCACTCTTCCCTGTCTGGCCTGAAGTTTTTGGAATGGGAGGCCCTATTTTGANATGAATGTCCACAAGAAGTCAGACGAAATTGAGACCAAGGCAACACCCCATGGGGTTTTGATGAGGTCCTTGGCCAGGAAGATTTTTCCACTGGACCACAGCAAGCAACAGCCAACAGNGTATNATGAACAGGTCCACATCTGTGCAACCCAAGCTTGGGGCAGGCTCACCCTGCCCTCAGGTTCAGAAGACCCCACCTCTTTCCATGACCTCTCTCTGTCAAATGCCAGGAGAACCCCTACCTGATTTTATTCTCAGAATTAGAATGAGCCTAGAAGGAAAAACCCCCAACCCGACAACCAGAGGTCTTCTCCTTTAAACCACTGGATGGGAAGGTATGACATCTGAATGCAGACTAGCCTGCCAGAGTCTCTGGGAGGAACACAACCGTATGTGGATTGTGGCAATCCTAAATGTAGGAACCATGTCACACCAGATTTCATTCATGGCTCAGGCATTTGTGGCAGCAGTAAAAACAGAAGGAATCTGCTTCAAATGTGGAGAGACACGAAATTGGAGAAATGATTGCCCACAAAATTCCCTTCCCATAGCAGATCCTAATGCCCTAAGACAATTTGCCCCTGATACAGGAAAGATTTCCATTGGAAAAGATACTGTACCTTCCTATATGATAAGGTCAATAAGNCACTGGAGTCTTTANACTTAAGANGGGGCAGTCCTCAGNCCTGAGAGTAAGAGGGAGAGCTGCTCCCATANAAGCCTTATGGGTGTCCAGCATCTCAGAAGGCTCCCACCCAAAAGTAACCATTAAAATAGACAACAAGCCATTAAAGTGCCGTATTGATACTGGAGCAGACAAGACAATTTTAAGACAAGAGATCACATGTGACTGGCAACTGATCCCTGGGCCCCAGCTCCTGGGCATAAGGGGTACCTCTCATTCATGTATCACCAAACAGGCCTACCAGTGGGAGAACCCTGATGGAGCTACCAGCATCATATGACCCCTGGTAGCTCAAGTAGCCACCAATCTTCTAGGAAGAGGTATCTTACAAGCCCTAGACGTAGTGTTTACCACCCAATCAGAAAGAGACCACATCAAGATAGAGGACATTACCTACAAAGAAAGTTATACCAAGGAGACCCTAAAAATCCTTCTCCAAATCACCCCCAATTCTAGGGATCATTGTTAGATTTGTTACTCCCTGCCCTGATTGGCTCAGCAAAGAAGCCATCTGGGTCCCATAGTGGCTTCTATCAAGGGAGAAACTTAAAGCCCTCAGCTGGTAGAAGAAGAGCTACTACAACACATCCACCCCTCTTGCAGTCCCTGTGTTTGCTATAAAAATGAGCTCAGGGGAATGGAGACTGCTACAAGATTTGAGGGCAACTAACAAACTCATTCAAGTCTGGGTATCTCCCTAAAGGGGATCACCCCACATCTCATCCATACCTGCCAATGTTTCCCTGTCAGCAATAGAGGTATAAGACTGCTTTTTTCCATCTCTCCACCCTTAAGTCTGTGAAAGCTTTTCGTTCTCAGTAACCCTAATTAGCAATTCTGGTCCAGCCTTATGATATGAATAGACTATCCTCCCAAGGGAATGACTAACAGTGCAAGCACTTGTCAGCAGACTGTAGACACTATTTTAAAACCTTATTTAGATAAAAGTACTCAATATATACCAGTATATGTATGATATTTTAATACAAGGAGACTCTTTCACCTCCTCCTCCTCCCAACTTACAGACCAGCCTATCTTAAAGACCTTTCCTATCTTAAAGACCTTCCCTATCTTCCCTAGGATTCAAAATAGTCCCTCATAAAATTCAACTTATTCTGCCCATTGCATTTGTAGGAACAGAGATCTCCCTTACCTCAATATGCCCCCTCAAACCCACCCTTGCTTTCCCTCAAAAATTAATTCTCTATTCCCTCCAGAGCTCTTTGGGTAACTATAAGTGGCTTTGACCCTGGCTTCCCCTTCCCACAGGTATGTTTCCACTTCTCTTTAATGTCCTTGCCAAGAACATTGTCCCGTGAAGCAATCCAAGCTCCAAATTTCACCAATGCAACCCTAAGAGATATGGCTCTTGCTAGGTACAACTCAACAATACCTGTACAAGTCCTTCTATTCAATTCCTCCTCTGTGCTTTTGGGAGCCCTATACCAACCGTTATTAGCAGCTGTTGCCATTAACATTTCCCTTCATGAGTTATATGGACCCTTTCCCACAAGGAAAACACAAGACATTCCTCCTTTTGACCTATCTCCTCCCATCCCCTTCCATTTATAGTACCTTCCTCAAAACCCATCTAACATGTGCCTGAGACAACATTGCTAAATCAGTATGTGTTAATTGTTCCACTGTCCTCTGGTGCAAAGGCACTACAGGTGCCTGTATTAAACCCCCCACTCCCAAGACTGCTGCAACCCCATGATAACTGTTCTCCAGGCTTGTCCCTACGAACATGAAGAACTTGCCTTGCAGATGGGTGGAAGCTGAAGGAAGAGAGAGGTCTTCATCCCTCTGCTCATTGGACTGGGTCTGGCTGTCTCACTGGGTGTGACAGGAACTGCTGGGGCAGTCCTTTTCCAAACACAACATCTCATCAGCATCTTCCAGGGTAAGCTTGACTAGGCAATGGGCTTCACTGCAGACAGCCTTGAATCCCTTCAGATAACCTCCTTAGAAGGAGTTATTCTCCAAAACCAGTTTTGAGGAGGGTACTACAGGGGGTGTGTTAGATCAAAAAGAGGAATTTCTTGTGTCTTCCTTGTGGGTAAGGGTCCATAAAACTCACGAAGGGAAATGTTAATGGCAACAGCTGCTAATAATGGTTGGGAGGGAGAAGAACATAAAAAGCATTGGGAGGAGTTGGAATAGGTGGTTAAAGGAAGGAGGTCAGCTGCATAATTGGACGTATTGTAGCTAGAGAAGGGTAGCTTGGAGGTCCTTCTGAGATTGATTTTCCTGTTGAAGAGTATTGACATGGATAAAGACTGACTTGGAGGCAGGAGAAAGCTCATGGGAGACACGTAGGTCAGCTATGGGCTACTTGGCATAGCCTATGATGGCAAAGGCAGAGAGCATATATTGTGAATTAACCTTTTTGAGTTTTCAATTGTTTGGGCTGTAACACATATAAAATACACATGAAAAATGTGAGTATGTATCTATGGTAACAAAATCGTATTTCTGTCCACCGAATTGGGGAGTGTGGATTTGCCATAAGGATTTGGATTTGAGGCCTTGGGGATTGGTGCTCATCATTTGGAAAGCAGAGGTGGCAATAAGGGATGCACAAGAAGAGCATGTTTTTGTTATCCTTTGGAGTTGAGCAAGGGTGATGTGGGGGAAAGCGGGCATGAAGCCCCTTTATATTTGTGTGTGTATGCAAATGGAATTGGTCTGCTTGCTCAGTGGAGGCTATTAATGTTCCTGATGAGGTTTGGTCAGTCAGTGCATTTCCCTCAGATAGTGAACCTGGCAGGGGACTGCGAGATCTGACATGCTGGATGTAGATGAGGGAGGCTCTTTCATGTAGGAGGGTGGAAACCTGTATAAGTAAAGGGGAAAGTGGGTTGGCATCTAGTTTGACAAAGGATCTTGACAGTCAGGGGAGCAAATTGACTTTCTGAAAAGAGGTTAAGGGCCCTTGACTTCTTTTAGAGCTAGATAAAGAGCATATAATTCTTTAATTGGGGAGTGATGAGCAGCTCTCTGAATCAGAGAATAGGGAGATCATCCTGAGGGCAGTAGTATATTATTGCTGTAGCTTCCTTTTTTCCCCATCAGCAAATATTGAGGGTCTCCCACTATGGACTTTTTTCAGAATACTTTGAGAGATAACCATCACAACAGAAGGAGGGCAGAGGCCCATTTTCGTCAGGTTAGTGTTTGTCAATTTGTCCTGAGAATCCTTTTAAGCTGATGGCAAAACAGAAGTGATTTTTGATTAACCATTGAATATTGGAAATTGAAGGAGGACTTGAAGATAAGGAGTTGTATAAATATTGTTGGGTCATACCTAGCAAGAGCAATATCTTTTAGGGTTTCATTGGTGAAATTTGGAGCTTGGATTGCATCACAGGACAGTGTTCTTGGCAAGGAGGACCTTTTAACTCCTTTTAGGAGGTTAAAGAGAAGTGAAAGCATACTTGGGGAAAGGGAAGCCAGGGTCAAAGCCACTTATAGTTACCCAAAGAGCTCTGGAAGGAATCGAGAATTAATTTTTGAGGGAAAGAAAGGGTGGGTTTGAGGGGGCATATTGAGGTAAGGGAGATCTCTGTTCCTACAAATGCAATGGGCAGAATAAGTTGAATTTTATGAGGGACTATTTTGAATCCTAGGGCAGATAGGGAAGGTCTTTAAGATAGGGAAGGTCTTTAAGATAGGCTGGTCTAAAAATTTAGAGCTAAGATGAAAGGATGGACTATCCAGAGACTACCCCACCCAGGGATCCATCCCATCATCAGCCACCAAACCCAGATACTATTGCACATGCCAGCAAGATTCTGCTGAAGCGACCCTGATATAGTGGCCTCTTGTGAGGCTATGCCAGTGCCTGGCAAACACAGAAGTG
>NC_034595.1:95697182-95699003 GCF_900095145.1 Mus pahari
AACTGGTAATAAGAACACATGCTCCACTATGTTTATAACAGCCTTGTTTGTAATAGCCAGAAGCTGGTAAGAACCCAGATGTCCCTTAACAGAGGAATGTATACAGAAAATGTAGTACATTTACACAATGGAATACTACTTGGCTATTAAAAACAATGAATTTATGAAATTCCTTAGCAAATGGATGGATCTGGAGGGTATCATCCTGAGTGAGGTAACCCAATCACAAAAGAACTCCCATAATATGTACCCACTGATAAGTGGATATTAGCCCTGAAACCTAGAATACCCAAGATACAATCTGTAAAACATATGAAACTCCAGAAGAAAGAAGACCAAAATGTGGACACTTCGTCCCTTCTTTGAATTGGGAACAAAACTCCCATGGAAGGGGTTACAGAGACAAAGTTTGGAGCTGAGAGGAAAGGATGGACCATCCAAAAACTNCCCACCCAGGGGTCCATCCCATAATCAGTCACCAAACCCAGACACTATTGCATACACCAGCAAGATTTTGCTGAAAGGACCCTGATACAGCTGTCTCTTGTGAGGCTCTACCAGTGCCTGGCAAACACAGAAGTGGATGCCCACAGTCAGCTATGAGATAGAACACAGGGCCCCCAATAGAGGAGCTAGAGAAAGTACCCAAGGAGCTGAAGGTGTCTGCAACCCTATAGGTGGAGCAACAATATGAACTAACCAGCACCCACAGAGCTTGGGTCTCTTGCTGCATGTGTAGCAGGAGATGGTCTAGTCAGCCATCATTGGGAAGAGAGGCCCCTTGGTCTTGCAAACTTTATAATCCCCAGTACAGGGGAACACCAGGGCCAAGAATGGAAAGTGGGTCGGTAGGGGAGCAAGGGGGTATAGGTGACTTTGGGGATAGGATTTAAAATGTAAATGAATTAAATATCTAATAAAAATTGAAAAAAAAGATGTGCTAAACACACACACACACACACACACACACACACACACACACACACACACACTGATCTGGTATTACTCATTTGCTGTCATCTTTGAGTTTTCAAAGCTGAACAGCAGATAGTAAACATTCAATTGTCAGAGATGGAGTGAAAAGATAGTTGTGGAATTTTTACACAAGACTCATTTGAAAACATTCAAGAATGAATGCACAGTTGCACAAAGGAAAATATTACTCAATAAGCACAGGATGGGACAGGAATATAGTGTCTTGGAAAGGCCGAATCTATGGAAAAGGTTTACTTAACAGAAGTCTTTTCAAAGACTTAAGTATGTCAACAGAGCTTTACAGAAGAAAGACATTGGCGAATCTTCATTGTGAGAATTTATATATTGGTGATTGCAATGATTTGGGAGCTAACAGCAAGTATCCAAATAAGGCGTGACCCTAAGCATCAATTTTCCACTCCTGAAACCCTGTGATTTGCGAAAAATACATCATTATGGCTTTGGAAAGTAGATATTTATTGCTATTAAATATTTTCTATTATAAGATGGAGTGTTAAACCATGTGTTACTGTGCTAAAGTGCCAGATTGGATAAATTTCATTTTCTGTTTGATTCTAGCCTGAAAATTTGTCAACAGCAGCTTCAACAGCTCAGAAACTACCAGGAAATTGTTCCATGTATTATATGTGGTGTTAGGAATTCATTGGTATGGGAAACATGTATTTTGGTAGTATTCAAAATATTGTATTCAATGATACAATGTTACTAAGGTTCTAAACACACTAAGTATTAATGTTGTATATTAAAGGTATTTCTTTTGATTTCATACAATAGGGATGAATAATAAAACGTGATTTATTTCAAGTTTCCAAGAGTAGAAACTTA
>NC_034595.1:95699014-95700270 GCF_900095145.1 Mus pahari
TCCTCCTCCTCCTCCTCCTCCTCCTCCTCAGCTTCTTCCAGCTTTTCTCTAATTCAACCACAGGGCTCACCAGCTTCTGTCCATTAGTTGGGTGTAAATATCTACATCTGACTCTTTCAGTTGCTTGTGGGATCTATTGGAGGGCAGTCATGCTAGGCTCCTGTTTGTAAGCACAGCATTGTATCAGTAATAGTGTCAGACCTTGGGGCTTCCCCTTGAGCTGGATCCCAATTTGGGAGGAGGGAAGGCTTAGCAGTTTGGATCTCTTTGGAATCCCTCAAAGCCAATAGACCAAGAGAACATTTCCATTGGTCAAGACATTTCTCCTCTTTTCTGTCATGGGCAATTTGTCATTGCATGAAAAATCCCCACAGATCAGGGAGATGGGTGCCCTACTAAAAATCTCACAGAATAAAAATAGTCAAAACTCAAGCATACTTGTTTTGGAAGCAAGTCATTCAAATAGCACCATGCATGGCCAATGATAATATTTACAGCCCTGACTCATGGACCTGAGTAGCTTTTTCTCATCAGAAGCAGAGAGACCCAAGAAAGAACCTACCCCCCCCACCACCACCACCACACCCCATGACATTTTGCCGATCTTAGCTGTAATTTGGCAAGGCATAGGGCCATCTAAAATAGCACAGGTTGATAACAATGTAGCCCCTGAACACCTCAGTCAGATGAGCCCAAAGATCAAGGTCCTAAAGACCACCCTATTTCAGATCTCAGAGGTAATAGAGGAAATAAAGCCCATCTACCCACCCCTGCCTCCTTAACCCTCAAAGGAAACACTAAATACTCCATCTTCTCCTCCTACCCCAACCTTCACCCAAAGACTGGGCTTCATTAGAAAAACAAATGAACTTCCACTGGTCTCTCCCCTTACTCCACCTTCCCTCACACAACCAGAGAAAGATATCTCACTCCCCTTCCCCAAGCCACAAAAGCCAAAACCCTACACAGTGCTTAGAGGAAACTCCACAGAAGTCTGTAGTCTCCTACCCCCAATTATCTGCCAGGTAACAACTCTGGAATTTTTATAACTCCCTTGCATAAACAAACCCTGCCCCTTCACCCTGTCCCAACCCATGTGATGGTGCTGACTGACAGCACAGCAGAAAAGAACAAATTGCTTGTCTTCAGAGTTGGGGGGGGGGAGAGGGGAGGCTCACTTTCCTGTGGTATTGGTTGCAGTGCATTCACTGTCCTTGCCCCACATTGTTACCAGTTGCTGGTCTATGTACTACTGG
>NC_034595.1:95701395-95712970 GCF_900095145.1 Mus pahari
AGCATGTGCCCTTCATACCAGTTGGAACATCTTCTGGGTTTGTGCCCAGGAGAGGTATTGCTGGATCCTCCAGTAGTACTATGTCCAATTTTCTGAGAAAGTCCCAGACTGATTTCCAGTACAAGCTGGTTGTACCAGCTTGCAATCCCACCAGCAATGGAGGAGTGTTCCTCTTTCTCCACATGCTTGCCAGCATCTGCTGTCACCTGAATTTTTGATCTTAGCCATTCTGAGGGGTATGAGGTGGATCTCAGGCTTGTTTTGATTTGCATTTCCCTGATCATTAAGGATGTTGAACATTTTTTCAGGTGCTTCTCAGCCATTCAGTATTCCTCAGTTGAGAATTCTTTGTTTAGCTCTGTACCCCATTTTTAGTGGCGTTATTTGAATTTCTGGAGTCCAGCTTCCTGACCTCTTGGTATATATTGCATATTAGTCCCTATCAGACTTAGGATTGGTAAAAATTCTGGTTAGGATCTTATATACATTTTTGAGGTAGGTTGGGGTCTGACAGCAGGTGCTTTCTATTGTCTTGGTCTGAAATGTTAGGGATGCCTCATCTGCATGTGGAGGGGTTTTAGTGAGCTGCCCCTATGTGACTGATGGTCATGATCTTCTCCATGGGGTGCTGTGGTCATGTGNCAGGGTCCTAATTGGCAACAGGTGAGCTCATATCAGCCGTTTTGGGTTCTGGGGTTTCCAAGCCAGCTCAACCTTACCAGTTTTCTTAGCATGGTTGACTGCCCCACAGACCTGTACCACTCCCTGAGACTATGACTGATGCTATGCAGTGCCTGCAGACAGGAGCCTAGTATAGCTGTACTCTGAGGGTCTCTACCAGTGGCCAACAGAGACACATACAGATACTCACAGCCAGGCATTGGACAGAGGTCAGGAACTCCTATGGAAAACTTAGAGGAGGGATTGAAGGAACTAAAGGGGTTCCCAACCCCATAGAAAGACCAACAGTGTCAACTAACCTGGAACCCCGGGAGTTCCCAGAGACTGGGCTATCAACCAAAGACCATATACCTGCTCGTCTAAGGCTCCCCAACACATATGTTGCAGACAACTGCCTTGTCTGGCATCAGTGGGAGAGGATGCCCCTGATCCTGTAGAGACTTGATGCCCCAGGGTGGTTAGATGGAGGGGGCACCCTCTCAGAGATGAATGGAAGGGAGGATAGGGGAAGAACTCTGTGAGGACGGACCAGAAAAGGGGGAATATCATTTGGAGTGGAAGTAAGTAAAATAATTAATTGAAAAATATGCCACTGGAATAGAAGAAAAGAACAGTGGAATACTTCAGAACTCTACCCTAATCAATAGACAGTTCACCCAGGCAAGCAAATAAACAGAGCCCTTTCTGCATGTTGGACATTAATCCTCTAACAGATGTATACCCAGCAAAGATTCTTTCCACTCCATGGGCTTCCTCTTCACTCAATTGATTTTCTCCACTGTTGTATGGAAGCTTTTTAGTTTTGTGGGGTCCCATTTGTTAATTGTTGTTCTTAATTTGTGAGCTAACAGTCCTATTCAGAAATTTGTTTCCTGCACCTACACTTTGTATGGCACTATGCATACTGTTCTGCCTATTATTTCTACTAAACACTCCAGCTTTTGGGGTTTTACACTGAGAGCTGTGATCTGTTTGGAATTGATATTTTGCAGGGTGGCAACGTGGATTCAATTTCACTCTTCTACACGTGAATATCTAGTTTCCAAGCACCATTTGCTGAAGATGCTGTTTTTCATTTGTTGTATATTTTTGGGATATTTGACAAAATCATATGGCTGTAGTTATATGTGTTCATGCTTGCGTTGTATATTTTGTTCTATTATCTGTTTTATTTAATAAAAAATAGTGTGTCAGTGGCATAAAAACAGACAGTAGATTAAGGAAACAGAAAACTCAGACACAAAGCCATGTGCTTGCAGTCCCTTAATTTTTTGACAAAGATGCTAAAACTATTAACCAGAGAAAAGGCAAGCCTCTTCGACAGATGATACCAAAATCTAGATATCCATGTTGAGAAGAATATAATGAAGCCCCTATCTCTCTGGTTGCACAAAAACCAACTCCCAGAACATCAAAGATCCTAATACAGGACACTAGTGAGATTTTCTCTCTACAGAGTGAGACAAAATCTTTGCCAGATGTAAACTTGATAAAGGATAAATATTAAAGAAATAAAAAGAACTAAGATAATCTAAACAAGAGAATAAAATAATTGAAAAGGTGCTTTTGAGCTGAAAACAGAATTCTTCAAAGGGAAAATAAAACAGGATAATTAAATCATGTTGAGTTTCTACCTTACTTTTGCAAAAAATGACTATCATCCAAAATATTATTTAAAATAACAAATATCCAAGAGGATGTAAAGGAAGAGGAATACTCACTGTGGATAAAAATAGAAACTGGTGCAGTCACAAAAGAAATCAGTGTGAAGGTTTCTCTGTAAGCCTAGAAAATATATTCAAAATGACCCAGAAATACCAGTCCTAGGCATCTACTCAAAAGATTCCATATATGCCTACAGAGATATCTACACATCCAACTGCTATATTCATAGTATCACAGAAATGGAATCATGCAATATGTCCATCAATAGATGAATGGACAATGAAAGTGTGGTACACATATACAGAGGATTCTTTTTTTTTCTTTTTTATTATCTTATTTATTTATTGTCTGTCCGAGGGAGAAACACTGGTCATAGCATACATATGGAGGTCAGAAGACATTTGAAGGAATTGAATTTTTGCTCCCACTATTTGGGTCCAAGGAATCAAACGCAGGTTATTATGCTGCTTAACAAGTGGCTTTATCCTTTAAGCCATCTCACCAGCCTTACATGATGGAGTTTCATTCAGACATCAAGAAAAATAGAATGATAAAAATTTTAAATGGATAGAAATGGAAAATATATTAAGTGGGTTAACCCAGGCTTCAAAAGAACTGCATGTTCTCTTTTCTATGTGGTTCTTAGAATGTATATATTCTAAGTGAGGGAGGGCAGGATCATAGGGAGTGGTACTGTTAGGAGGTGTGTCCTTGTTGGAATAGGTGTGGCTTTGTTGAAGTGTGTTGTTAGGATGTAGGATTTGAGGTCTTGGAAGGTCAAGCCAGTCCATTTCCTGTTGCCTGCTGATCCTGATGTAGAACTCTCAGCTTCTCCACCAGCACTAAGAAGTCAGACTTCTCTACCTGATTGCATGCTGTCATGGTTACTGCCATGATCATAGCAGACTAAAACCTCTGGAACGGTAAGCCAGTGCTAATTAAACGTTTTCCTTTATATAAGCTGCCATAGTTGTGGCTCACATCAATAAAACTCTAAGATATCTATTATGAGAAGTCTGAACCTTTTCATCATGTTATGATAGAATTCCTGTTTAAATTATATCCAGGTGTAGTTCCTCTTATGTTATTGAAAATGTGATATTTTGTTTCTACACAATTTTCACATATGACCATGTACACTGAATTTAATGTTTATTTTGAACTTAGCATCCTTCATTTTTGATTAGTGGCCTTTGTATAAATTTAAATATCATAATAAAAGAACTACAATAAAGTCTCAGACATGTTTCCTCACTTTTATGTTTATGTAACCTAAATGGCAGTAGCAGATGATATTGTAAGATATAACATTAGAAGTGCATATGCTGAGTTTTCTTTACTGTAAAGCCATCAGTACTTTGCTTCCACTTCATCCTGCTCTCTTAGACTATGCACAATGTAAAGATCTTCCCCCACAGCAAAATAAAGCCCAACCAACTCCACTGCACAGGACATTTTTATTTCATTACGCAAAGACCAGAGTGACTATCATATGCTCTTTATGTAACTGACAACAGTGTTTACTACTTTTATGGAGCAGGGGAAAAATAGAAACTTTCTATCAAACAGAAGTAGGCATCCATGAAAGCCGTCCATCACATGGTGCCAGGTCACAGGAACTCCCTGGTCTTCCAAGCGCTTCTTGTAAAGCAAGGTATCATCACGAAGTACGTCATACTCACAGCTCACTAGCAATGCCTCAGGAAGCTGAGCAATGGTCTTATCATCTGCGATGATAGGTGAAATCTCTGGATTAAAAATGTGTTTTGTTTCTAGATAGGCAGCCTCATTAAAATGTCCAAGAAACTCAGGTTGTGTGTCTAGGCTCCAGAGGCTTCTGGGAATATTGTCAGAGCTGAGCCATTTCCTGTACTTCTTCCACTTGTCCAGAGGTATGACAGCACCTGTAAGCATGGAATCTCTCCAAGAAAGATCAATGGCCAGGTAGTTACACACGAATATAATCAACAAGTCTTTGGTAAGAAATGGGATATTTTTATTCTGTCGTAGAGATGGTAAAAGGAAATTAATGCCCTGCAAGATTGGATTAATCAAGACTTGAGCCCGGATCTGGGGGAGACTAGGGGTACTGACCAAGGTCTGGGAGATAGAGGCTACAACCCAACCTCCAAAACTATCTCCGCAGACCACCACCCGAGATGAATCCACTCCATAGGTTTCCAGGGCCTTCAGAAACAAGATGGTGGCACTCAGGCAATCATTAAGAGCGGCAGGGTGATGATGTTTAGGAAGCTTGCGGTACCTAAGGAAGAAAGAGCAAACACAGCATGCCTGTTTACACTGGAGGTTATTTCATTCATCATCCTCTCCTCTCAAAGGATTCTGATTCAGTCCTCAGAATGACCCTAATAAGTAAACAGGCAGCCCTCACTTTTGCCCCATGGACTTGAACATAGAGTTGGGGAAGCCTGCATTCTACATCGCAACCCACATTGTGCTTCTTATTGATGAGCTTAACACACATGGGATAAGGCAAGTTTAAACTCCTTGCCTTTAGAAACCAATCAGCCATTAAAACCAAGAAAAGTCATTTGGAACTACAGCTGCTTTTACTAATACAAAACTGAGGGATGCTTCTCCCAATGTATTGAGCACACGTTGATCACTGTTAAACCACAGCTAAACCCCTCAAATTGATATTGATGTTAACATTAAAACCTTTTCATAAGTATTCCTTCTAGTGTTTATCTTCCTGTAATTAAGTTTAAAAAATGGGGTAATCCGGGAAATTGTACTTCCTAACAGACCTATGGAGGGACTCTTTTGGACTGGTACAAAAGGGACAATATAGCAATTCTCATGAATATAAATTTTTATTTGCATGAAGGTCTACTAAGACTTGAAGACACCTTTATTAAAACTAAATACAGCTATTGAATGAGAAATATGACATGTGCTTATGTATTTAAACACTCTTTCTTAGTAAATGATGCTGTTTGGGAAGGAACCTTTAAGAGAAGGAGCCTTGCTAGAGGAGGTATGTCAATGGGGGCAGGCTTTAAGTATCTATAACCTTACCCTGATTCTTGTTTCTGTTCTCTCTGCTTTTCATGTGCAGTTGAATTGATGTGTTCTCCCAGCTTCTGGCTACCATGTCTCCTCCCCTTCCCCTATATACTCTGACCCTAAGGAATCATAAACCAAAATAAACCCTGTCTTCATGTAGGGTTGTTGCTGTGAAAATCACAACCACATGTTTTTTTGAAGGGGGACTAAAAGTGTGGACTTTAAAAGTCATTGTATGAATGACTGGCCTAATTTGAGGCCTAAGCCTTAAGAGAGAGCCCATGCCTGACACTGCTTGGAGGGCCAGGCAATAGAGGCTGGGTATTGCAGGGACCTAGGATAGAATCAGATATGAACAACTCTCCCAAACGTCAACGAGATGATTCCTAATACTATTCTGTGATACTCGTAGGTCAGTGCCTAGCCCAATCATCTTCACTGAGGCTTCGTCCAGCACTCAATGGGAACACATACAGAGATCTACAGAGAAACATTAGTTGGAGCTTAGGGAACACTGTCGAAGAAGGGGGTGATGATTGTGGGAGTCAGAGGGGTTGAGGACACCTGGAAAAGAGAGCACAGCTCACAGAATCAGCTAAGCAGGGCTCATAGGGTCTCACAGAGAGTGAAATGGCAATCATGGGGGCTGCATGGGTCTGTACTAGGTCCTCTGTATATATGTTGTGGTTGTTAAGCTTAGTATTTTGTGGAACTTCTAACAGTAGGGGAATGGATGTCTCTGACTCTTTTTTGCGGGGAGGGCATTTCGAGACAGGGTTTCTCTGTGTAGCCTTGGCTGTCCTGGAACTCACTCTATAGACCAGGCTGGCCTCTAACTCAGAAATTCGCCTGCCTCTGCCTCCCAAGTGCTGGGATTAAAGGGGTATGCCACCACGCCCAGCTGTCTCTGGCTCTTTGCCTACTCATAAGACCTTTTTCCTCCTACTGGGTTGCCTGGTCGTGAGGGTTTATGTTTAGTCTTACTGCATCTTGTTATGCCATATCACTGGGAGTCTTGCTCATTTCTGAAGGGAATGAGAAGAAGAGTAGATATGGGGGAGAAGGGAGATGGGAAGGGGAACTTGGAAAATAGGAGGGAGGTGAGGTGGCAGTCCGAATTTATTGTATGAAAGAAGAATGAAGAAATAAGAAAAAAGTCATTGTGTATTAATAGCAGAGCTGACAGATTGTTTCAGTAGAAGGTGGAAAGGCAGCAGTGCTGAAGATAACACAAAGTGTAGAGGCCAGACTCAAGAGGATTCAGAGGAGAATAAAGATTGTAACCTGGATATAGGCTACTCATGTAATAGTTTAACAAAGACTCTAGTTATTTTCTACTCATGTTCTGAGAATTTACATGAGCTTAAATTTTAAAGTAATAGATAAATTTCATAGGAGGAAATTTCAATACAGTAAAGCATTGACTCTGTAGCATGTCTGTTATTGCTGGTTACTCTCATGATTTTCATTGAAAAAGAGCAAGTGAGGCCTGAAAAAAATACAAAATGTACAGCTTGGAAAGAAAGGAAGAACGGAAAAAGTTAATGAGCCGCAAATGGTGCTGTAATTGTTTATTAATATGGTACCATTAAGGAGTAGTCTCTTTCTCTATTCTCAGACAATGATAAAGGTACTAGCAGGGGAGGATGACCTTACACAGCTAAGCTTCCAACTTGTTAAAGAGAGCCTGAGGGGTTCTCTCCTCTACAAAGCAACTGCACATTAAAACAAAACAAAACAAAACAAAATACTTCTAATGTGATTTTTAAGAGGATGAGTGTTAGCCAGGTCCAGTGAACAGACTTTTGGTTTTAATTAATTTAACTTCACAAAGAAATATTAACCTACAGTAAGTTTTTTTTTTTTTAACCAAGGTTTTACACTAGCTTCCTCAAATCATCTCATTTTCTTAAGGCTCATTTATTGTATTACAAAGTGATTCTCTAGATTCGCACAGTGCATTCTGATCTCAAAACCATACTGCCCCAGCTCACAAATGTACCCAAGGCAATGGGCATCTTGCCAGGCTTCTTTTGGTTTGAACTTAGTGGGTTCACATATTTGGGACTAGGTACAAGAGAATCACCATCTCTGGGTTCCTTTTGGTGATCTCTAATCAAAAAATAATCAATTGGCCCAGGGCTCTCAGGCCACTCACCCCACTGAAAGCAACACTGAGTCTGTCTCCCGGACCAGGAAACTGCACAGATTATGGTAAAGGTCTGTAAGAGAAGGCCAATTGTTAAATAGATGTGGTGAGAACACAGAACTCCCCACCACACTCCTGTGGACATCATCTACTATAGTGAACATGTGTGAAATCCCCTCTCTAAAGTTCAGAGTTCAAGTGCTTCGGTATATCAAGGTCAGGGAAAGGTAACAGTGTGCAAATGAGCAAGAGCATTAAGATGCACAGGAGAGGCTAAAATGTAGCTGTGATGGCGCTCCGAAGTGTGTTTTTAAGGATCTTTCTCTTGAGAAGATGAGACTAAATGCAAAGATTAAAAAATAGAGCCAGTCTACCAGTTTGAGGGAGCAAAGGTGGAAGGGGAGGAGGGAAAGAATGAATGGGTTTCCACTACAGCGATCCAGTGGAACTAAGAGAAGCATGTGAGTATGTGGCCATTGTAAAAAGACAGGAATAATCAGTGATGTGAGTGGGAAAAAAAGGGAGTCATACTCGGTGCCAGGATAGTCTCACTCAGACATTGATGTCACAGCCTGGAGATAGACAAATATAGGAAATATTTGCTTGGAGGCTACAACCACTCTGGCTGAAGGGAGCTCTAATCTTTCCATCTATTTTCTTTAACAAAAGCACCTACTTCTACTTGTTTGATTTCACCACAAGGGGTTCTCATGAAAGTGTATGCAACATTCCATCTGTCAGTGGGACTGTCCTCTCATCATCCCATGTGGAAGCTACTCACCCAGGCTACCAAAAGTGGCAGCCCCTCCATGGTAGAAGATGATGCCCCTCCGGAGGTTGGAGGACACTGCCTTGGGCTGGAATAGTCTCACAGGGACTGTCCCAAAATGCATGTTTATCACCACTAAGGTAGGGTCCTTCTTTATGGGCACTGAATCATGAATAAACGTAATGAAGCTGGGCAGAGAGCAGATTCTCAGTTTCTGTAATATATTACCCTGTTGGAGGGGAAGGAAGGAAAATAAGAAAGTGAATGTAGCAATTATAAGACAAGATGGTAGATGCTGCAGCCACTTAGCATTGTTCAGGTGCATTTACCATTTCACACATGCCTCCTGCATGTGCACTGATCTCATGGGCATACAACTAGCTTTGTACTCTTTTATATAAGGAAGGCAGTTCACACTTTTCTTCTCAAAAGGCCCCCAATGAAGGATGATGTTGCTGTGACTTGAGTGTTTCTTTTCCTTTAAACTTGTGTTGAAATTGGCATTGTGAGTGTTAAGAGATGGATTGTTTTGAATGGTGGTGACATGCTATCCCCATGTATGGTTTAAATCTACAATGGAGAGAGTGAAATCATTAATTCTAGCATAGGCTCCCGGTGAGTCAGTTCAGCTGGAATGTTTTGTCCTTTGAACATAGGCATACTTGCCTTTCCACTGAGGGATGACCCAAAGACGGCTCATTGCTGACACCTTGTTCTTGAGTTTTCCAAATGAATCCAATGAGACAAACTAACTTCTATTGTCTGCAAATCACCTTCTCTGTGGTACTCTTAGAGCAGCAGAAAAAAACAACTAACTGAAGGACAAGCCAGCTTAAGGTTGAGTAGCAAAAAGTCATTAAGTAAGATGAAGCTGAGTGTCCCAGTCAATAGCTATAACCTTGGTGTCCCAGTTAGCTGTCAACGGACACATTCTAGAGTTGCCTGAAAACAGAGCTTCAGTTGATAGCCTACCAAGATCATATTGGCCTGAAGAGTTGACTGGGTGGTGGTGGTGGTTGTATCTTAATTGTTAATTGATGTAGGATGGTTCAACCCACTATAGGCATCACCATTCCCTGGTAGGTGGTCCTAGACTATATTAGAAAGCTTGATAAAACTTGAGTCTTTGATCGAGCCAGCAAGCAGTGTTCCTCCATGATTTCTCCTTCAAAACCCTGTTTCAATTCTTTCCCTGAATTCAATGATCAACTGTGACCTGGAGCTGTAGCCTGAAGTGAATCCTTTCCTCTCCTACATTGTTTTTGAACAGAGTGTCTCATCGCAGCAACAGAAAGGAAACTAGAACGTTGTGTTTTGTGGTAGGTAGTCTGAGATGATAAGGACAGTTTTCCGTCACTGTCAACACTCATCATAACCCACAGTTTTTGGTTATGGAGGATGCTTACCCTGTGTAAGCATGATTGATTAGGGATACGTTATGGGATCCAAAGAAGGGACGAGAGGCTTGTACACATTTCACAAATGAGGTTTTTTTTTTCTGCTTTCAGTTATTTATTTGGGGGTGCAATGCAAATGTGACTGTGTCTCAGCACATGGAGGCTGTCAGAGGGTAGTTTAGGTTAGGGGATTTCCTTCTACCACATGGGTCCCAGGGATTAAACTTCATTCATTGGGTGTTCTTTGTTTTTTCTCTTTCTTTCTTTCTTTCTTTCTTTCTTTCTTTCTTTCTTTCTTTCTTTCTTTCTTTCTTTCTTTCTTTTTTTTAACCAAGAGCTTTTACTCAATGAGCCAATTCACTCACAATCTAATGTGATTTTAAGCTAATATGTTCACTCTGATAAATTTTTGCTAATATGCACTGTAGCTATATTTCGGGAAACATTATAGAATATCACAGTGTATGTGCTCAACATATCACAGGCACTGGACTGTGTCCTCCGTGGACTTCACAGTTACAGTATTTCTTTGTCATGAGTAAAACAGCATGGTAGGCTAGCAGCAACAGAAGTTATAGCAGCTGGTACTTACCAGGAATGTACACTGTACCAGTAGTTCAACTAGTAACTTGCTTGACCCTTCTAAGTCAAGCACAAGCATTTTCTCTGTGAGACACTACGAAACTGAGGCATAACAATGTCAAAGTGTCTTGTTCAGAGTTGTTCAATAAGATGCAACTGATGAACTGGAAGGAGTCTGGGGTTGAAATCAAACAGGTATGATTTCAAGGTTCAGACCCACCATAAGGTAACTGGAAGACAATGAGAATTATCTCTGAGTTCCAATCCCTCTTGTTTGCAAATGAGAAGCCAATGTTCATGAAAATGACAGAAGGAGGAGGTGGGGAATTCAGAAGACCTTGCAGAAGGTCTTACTGGTAAGTCTGAGAGGACCAGCTTTAGATCTTTGATTGAGCTTGTTTGAGTCCAGAGTCCAGTGGGATGTCCCAACATATTTCACTCATGGACAGACTTCCCAATAAGAAACTCGATTATTTTCCTGCTGAAATTGGAAAGCCATGAGTCATCCTACAAGACAGAGATTACCTAGTGCCTATCCAGAACCCTATGATCCATGATGATTCCATCAGAACCATCAGCAGCTCACCTCTGGATGCCTTGATATCAATTTGCTTCTCCTTGGTCCAGGCTGGTTCCATCTCAATATATTTTCCCATACCCTGTGGCTTAGCTTACCTTCTATCTTTCCCTGAGAGACTTATCCAAGACTTATTCAACTGACATAAATACCCAACTTTGGAAATGATATTCTTGAAAAAAAGCAACCATGCTTCTCTTCCTTGTATGGATACCTGCACCCTCCTCTAATGTCTCCACTATACTACCAGACGTTCATAACCTAAAGCTGCATTACAAGTATACGAGCATCTGCACATATTCCTTCCAGAAAAGCAAAACACTCTCGTGAGAATGATCATATCCCAGGACACACTAAGTCTCCACTCCAGAATAATAAACCCTTGTTCAGGAATTTTAAAGCATCACATTACAACTCCCTAAGCCTCACATCCTACAGAGCTATGGCATATGTTGTAAATGTATATTGCTTTGTATGGGCATCTTCTATGGCTTGGTACTAGGGCATAAATGGAGTACAAGGTCAGATAATAACTACGGTAGATATTAGTATGACCATGTCATTATTACATTGTAAATATATATCTCAGGATTGCTTGTGGTTTAAAACTCAGATACTGAAACACTATTAGAAAATGGTTGTTTTAAAAATTGTATGGTCTTTAGAATGAATTGTGATTCTTTAATCTCTCTCTCTCTCTCTCTCTCTCTCTCTCTCTCTCTCTCTCT
>NC_034595.1:95712981-95718843 GCF_900095145.1 Mus pahari
TAGCTGTCTCTTGTGAGGCTATGCCAGTGCCTGGCAAGCACAGAAGTGGATGCTCACAGTCAGCTATCAGGTGGAACACAGGGCCCTCAACAGAGGAGCTAGAGAATGTACCCAAGGAGCTGAAGGGTCTACAACCCTATAGGTGGAGCAACAATATGAACTAACCAGCACCTCCAGAGCTCATGTCTCTAGCTTCATATGTAGCAGATGGCCCAGTCAGCCATCATTGGGAAGAGAGGCCCCTTGGTCTTGCAAACTTTATATGCCCCAGTACAGGGGAACACCAGGGCCAAGATGGGGGAGTGGGTGGTTAGGGGAGCAGGGGGGACAGAGGTGTAGAGGACTTTGGGGATAGCATTTAAAATGTAAATGAAGTAAATACCTAATAAAAATTGGAAAAAAAAAAAAGAAGCACTCTTTGTAAATTGATTCTTCTTAGAAACCCAGAAGAAAATGCTGTTGTTGTTTTGTTGCTGTTGTTTTTTGGTTTTGCATAAATATGTCAACGTTTCCAACTTATTAAAAGCAGAACTAAAAGAGGAGAATCTATTTCTATTCCTTTTTTTTTTAAGGTAGAGTTTTTTTTTAAGATTTATTCATTTATTATATGTAAGTACACTGTTGCTGTCTTCAGGGCATCAGATCCCATTATGGGTGGTTGTGAGCCACCATGTGGTTGCTGGGATTTGAACTCAGGACCTTCGGAAGAGCAGTCAGTGCTCTTACCTGTTGAGCCATCTCGCCAGCCCTCTATTTCTATTCTATACATCCTGTTCATCATGGTGTCCAGGCTCAGTGACCAGAACAAAGAGACATTTCCAAATCTGGGCAGTAACTATCACCATCCTGAGAATCCCAGCTCTAATCTCAGGATGCATCTGCTCACTGCTCTCGTTCCAGAAAATGAGATTTGGAGTGCTTCTCAGAGCAGTAAAATAGACACAACACACAATATAAAAATTATCACCAGTTTTGAATTCACACTGTTGTTGAGCCCTTATCCCAGAGGCCAGGCGGAGTGGGGGGGGTGGGGGGATCCACGTGAAGATGGGTTGGGGTAGGGGGGAGGTATGGGATGTGGAGCAGTCAGAGGGTGGGTGGGGAGGAGTGGGGAATGGAATATGGAGCATAAAGAATAAATTATAAATCAAATTAAATTTAAAAATCAAAAAAATAAATAAAAAATAACAAACTAAATCTCAGCACCACCAGCCCAAGTAAACGCAAAGACTTTAATCCAGCAAGGTCCATACAGTTCTCGGAAAGGTGCAAGATGTACTAGCTGGCAGAAGCCATCTAGGAAAGAGTATAGCAAGCAAGTTTCCTGGAGATGGCCTACCATTTTTTATGGATGCGATGGGTACACTCTGAGATGCAGAGTGCTCAGAGACTTCATCCCAGGATTGCTTCCCACTACTGATGTGCTTTTTCTGCCATTACTACTTAGCCTAATGATTCCTGGGCCTCAACCCACCCTACTGGACAGATTTTCTGCAGATCAACATGAAGATGGACTTTCAAGAATTAATGTGGTATAGATGAATTAATGACCTTTTATAGCCTTTCTGATTTGATTCAAATAATTTGAGGAAGAAAGTTTAAGGAGATGGTTTTAGTGTTTTGCCAGAAAGATGTAATAAAGTTAAAAATCAAGAAAAGAATGTGTCCCCTCCTCATAGGATAGTAAGGAAATGCTGCATAATAAGAAATACAGTGAGCTTTCAGAAATTGAACTAAGAAGAGGAATAGGCTTGGGACAAATTTGTGATCAATGAAAAACATTCATTCTAGGTCAGGTCCAAGGATGAAGCCACGGGTGTGCACTATGATAAAGAACGGCCATGTGGAACTGTTGCTTTAAACTTATAATAATCTTATAGAATGAAACACTGTTTTGAACTTACTATCAACATCCTTTTGCAACTTGTCTTCCATGTAACATTTTATCTATGAAGTAACTTTATGAAGAACCTGTGTCAATAAAAAAATCTAACGCCCAATAATCTCAGGCAGAAGGTGGTATATCAAGCGAAGAGAGAAACACTGGAAAAGAGTCAGGTGCAGGAACTTGGATCACCTGGACTTGGGGAGAAGTTGGATTATGAAACCGATGAATGGTAACCAGCCATATGGCAGACAGGGAGTAGAATAAATGGGATAATTGAGTTAATAAGAGTTATAAGCTAGTTGGGGAAAAATCTTAAGGCTTAAGCATTTATTATTTAAATAATAAGCCTCTGAGTTGCTATACAGGAACTGGGTATGGTGGAAAACCCTATGGTTAGAAGAGGCTCTCACAGCCAGTTATAACAGAGCAGAAATCCTCATAAGACAGCTTCACTGAGTGCTTTTCAGCTATTTTCTTCCCACCCTCTGCCTCTCAACAATCTCCTAAGGTGATAACTGTCAACGTTTTGGCCACTACCAAGTATACGCTGAGTACTGGGACATCAGGACTTTTCAAATTGCCTGCCTCTATAGTCTTTTTATACTTGCTGTACCTGTTGGCACCTGCTGATCACTGCCCCCAGTCTTGATCTCCAAATGTGGTGCATAACTCAGCTATCTAGGGCAGTCAGGCTGGCTTGGTGACTCCATAACATGCATGATTTGCTCTGCAAACAATGCTTGCCCTGTGCTTAGGACACAGTAAAGAAAATTAATCTCTGCTTTCAGGATCTCTCACACTAATTGAGAAAGCACCTTGAAGTGGGGAAATGGGAAGAAGGGAGAAAGGAGTTGTGGCTGAAGGTGTTGGCAAAGCTCTTGGATGATGTACCCTTTGTGGGCAGCAACTCCATCTGAAATTTATTTGCAATTTTCAGGGAAAAAAAGTGTGGCAATGTAGTGGAGAGTAAGAGCAGTTGGCTCAAGGCCAGGCTGGACTGTAACATGAGATCTTATTTCAAAGAGAAAAGAAAAGAAAAAATGAGGAGGAAAGGAAAGGGGGGATGAATGCGGAGAAGAAAAGGAGAAAGGAAAAAGAAAGAAAGAGGAAACATAGAAGATTCCTCAGACTTCATTTTGTGGGAATCTAGAGAAAGAGGAGAAGGAAATGAAGAGATAAGAAAGAGTAAGATACTAACAACACCCCAATGCATGGTGCCCCCCTGCACCCAGCAAGAGCAAACTCACCAAGGCCATTACGAAGAGCATCAGACAATGCATACACCTGAACTTGACTGGATGCTGTAAAGAGGGAGGAATTTCTGCTGTGAGAAAATGCTTTACCACAGCCCATATAAAGACTCCCAGTAAGAATGTAGGCAGCCCCACTAGCAGTAGCAGACACAGAACTGCCATGGTCCTGAGGCCCCTAGGAGTTGCTGTCCTGAAGAACTAATTTTAAAATGTTTGAGTGGATTATCTAACCCAGTTTTATAGACTACTTCCTCTGGGCCATTGCTTCACACATGCTCCTGGTCTGAACTGTACCCTAGATACTTGCATAAGCCAGTCAAGAAAAACCAAATGTACTTGCTTCTTGAGACACAAAAGAGGTCAGAAATCATATCTGAACCATTAAGGTGGACAAAGTATATTTCAAAGTAAAGTGATAGAGAAATAACTAAATAAATATGGGACACACAAATAATTAAATTATGTAATAGAAATTTAAAAATAAATACAGCTATTCATAAATTAGAGGAAACTGGAAATTACAATACTAAAGGAAGAAGCCATAATTTTTTTAAAAATTTATAAGTTAAATAAACAAGAATTGGAAATAAAGGTTTGTGTAATGAGGAAATAAGAAAGACTAAAAAGAAAACACAATAAGAATGAGAAGGTGATCATGTCTAGATTAATGGTGTTTCAGAAATAAATTTGTTTTCAATAAAAAAAACTTCAGAGAAATCCCAAATAGATAACTTTTTGCTCTACCTTAGGGCTGTAGAAAAATCGCAGTAGACCAAACCCAAATTTAATAGATAGAAAGAAGAATATTAAGATCAGGGCAGAAGTTAGTGAAATAGAAACAATAGAATACAAAAAAAAAATCAGTAAAACAAAATGTAGATCATTTTGTAAAGATAAGCAAGATTGATCAATCCTCAGCCAAAAATCAAGGGAAAGAGAAGATCCAAATCACTAATGCTTATAATCAAAAGAAAGCCATTATGAAAAATATTCAGGAAATCATTAGTACAGGCCTTCAAAAGTTATGTCCACCTAAATTGGAAAGGTTGAAGAAAGCAGATTAATTTATATGTATATTATTTATCAAATTAAACCAAAAAGATAAATAAACAAATCTATAATAAGCATTGAGATTGATTCAGAAATAAAAAATAGAACCAGTTCTGACCCAGACAAATTCACTGTTTAATTGTACAAGACCTTCAAAAAAGAACTAACATCAATGTTTTCCAAACTACTTCATAAGCTAAGAAAGGAAGACATACAACTGTATAAGTTACTTTTTTTATTGCTGTGATAAAACACCAAGACCAAGGGAACTTAATAAAGAAGGACTCAATTTGGACTTACAGGTTAAGAGAGGTATGAGGAAGCATGGTGGGAAAGAGTGGCCACAGGCCACAGGCCACAGGCCACAGGCCAGAAGCCATAGGCAGCATGGTAGCAAGAAGAGGATGTTGAGAGCTCATTTCTTTACCTGTAGTCGGGAAGAAGAGAGAGCAAAGTGGAAATAGCATGAGTCTTTAAATTTCAAAGCCTCTCTCCAGTGACATACTTCCTTCAACAGGCTATACTATCCCAACCTCCTCAAGCAATTCCACCAACTGGGGACAAGTGTTCACATACCCAAGCCTTTAGATGGGTCAATGTTTTCTATGGTATCTTCTGCGCCTGAGATTATCTCTTCTCTCTCTTGTATTCTGTTGGTAATTTTTGCATCTACAAGTCCTGATCACTTTCCTAGGTTTTCTTTCTCCAGGGTTGCCTCCATTTTTTGATTTTTTCCTTTGTGATTTCTTTATACTTTCTATTTCCATCTTTAGATTCTGGATGGTTTTATTCAATTCCTTTACCTGTTTTGTTGTGTTTTTCTACAATTCTTTAAGGGAATTTTGTGTTTCTTCTTTAAGGGCTTCTAGTGTTTACCTGTGTTCTCCTGTATTTCTTTAAGGGAATTATTTATGTCCTTATTTTTTTCTTCAATTTTTTATTAGATATTTTCTTCATTTACATTTCAAGTGCTATCCCAAAAGTCCCCTATACCCTCTCCCCACCCTGCTTCCCTACACACCCACTCCCACTTCTTGGCCCTGGCACTCCCCTGTACTGGGGCATATAAAGTTTGCAAGACCAAGGGGCCTCTCTAATGAATAATGGCTGACTAGGCCATCTTCTGCTGCATATGCAGCTAGAGACATGAGCTCTTGGGGTACTGATTAGTTCATATTGTTGTTCCACATATTGTTGTTCAGCTCCATGAGTACTTTCTGTAGCTCCTCCATTGGGGGCCCTGTGTTCCAACNAATAGATGACTATGAGCATCCACTTCTGTATTTGTCAGGCACTGGCATAGCCTCACAAAAGACAGTTATATCAGGGTCCTTTCAGCAAAATCTTACTGGCATATGGAATAGTGTTTGTGTTTGGTAGCTGATTATGGGATAGATCCCCAGGTGGGGTAGTCTTAGCTCCAAACTTTGTCTCTGCCAGTTCTTTCATGGGTATTTTATTCCCTATTTTAGGTAGGAATGAAGTATCGACGTGTTGGTCTTCCTTATTCTTGATTTTCTTGTGTTTTGGAGATTGTATCTTGGATATTCTAGGTTTCTGGGCTAATATCCACTTATCAGTGAGTACATATCAAGTGAGTTCTTTTGTGATTGGTTTATCTCACTCAGGATGATATCTTCCAGATATATCCATTTGCCTACAAATTTCATA
>NC_034595.1:95719983-95747665 GCF_900095145.1 Mus pahari
ATTGTAAGCTTATACAACCAATCTGGAAATCAGTCTGGAGGTTCCTCAGAAAATTGGACATAGTATTTATGTCCTTCTTAAAGTCCTCTATCATCATCATGAGATGTAAATTTAAATCAGAGTCTTGCTTTTCCCATGTTTTGGGGTATCCAGAACTTGCTGTGTTGGGAGAACTGGATTCTGATGATGCCAAGTAGTCTTGATTTCTGTTGCTATGCTCTTGCCCTTGCCTCTCTCCATTTGGTTAGCTGTGGTGACCCAACAAAGAAAGAAAACTTCAGTCCAATTTCTCTTATGAATATGGATGCAAAAATACTCAATAAAATTCTTGCAAATCAAATTCAAGAACACATCAAAACAGTCATTCACCATGATCAACTAGGCTTTATCCCAGTGATTCAGGGATGATTTAATAGACAAAAATGCATCAACATAATCCACTACACAAACTCAAAGGAAAAAAAACACATGATCATTTCATTAGATGCTGATAAAGCATTTGACAAAATTTATCATCCTTTCATGTTAAAAGTCTTGGAAAGATCAGGAATTCAAGGCCCATACCTAAACATAGTAATAGCAATACACAGCAAACCAGTAGTCAACATCAAACTAAATGGAGAGAAACTTGAAACAATCCCACTAAAATCAGGAACTAGACATGGCTGCCCACTCTCTCCCTATCTATTCAGTATAGTACTTGGAGGTCTAGCTAGAGCAACTGGACAACAAAAGGAGGTCAAAGGAAAACAGATTGGAAAGGAAGAAGTATCTTCCTTTCACTATTTGCAGAAGATATGATAGTATAATTTAGAGACCCCCAAAATTCCATCAGAGAACTCCTTCAGCTGATTAACCACTTCAGCAAAGTGTCTAGATATAATACTAACTCAAACAAATCAGTAGCCTTCCTTTATACAAATGATAAACAGGCTGACAAAAAATTAGTGAAATGACACCCTTCACAGTAGTCACAAATAATATAAAATATCTGGTGTGACTCTAACCAATCAAATGAAAGATCTGTACAACAAGAACTTCAAGTCTCTGAAGAAATAAATTGGAGAAGACCTCAGAAAATGGGAAGATCTTTCATGCTCATAGATTGGCAGGGTTAATATGTAAAAATGGCAGTCTTGCTGAAAGCAATCTACAGATTCAATGAAATCCCCATCAGAATTCCAACTCAATTCTTCATAGAGTTAGAGCAATTCTCAAATTCATTTTGAATAACAAAAAAACATTATAATGAAAACTATTCTCAACAATAAGAGAACATCTAGAGGAGTCACCATTCCCTGACCTCAAGTTATATTACAGAGCAATGGTGATAAAAAAAAACTGCATGGTATTGGTACGGTGACAGGCAGGCAGATCAATGAAATAGAATTGAAGACCATATCGTGAGGTTAGGCATGCCACTCCCCCTCCCTCAGTTGCAGGATGGAACCACCCAACCATCTCCAAAATTTTAACCCAGAATTGCTCCTGTCTAAAGGAATACAGGAACAAAGAGGGGAACAGAGACTGAAGGAAAGGCCATCCAGAGACTGCCCTATCTGGGGATCCATCCCACATACAGACAACAAACCCAGATACTATTGCTGATGCCAAGAAGTGCTTGCTGACAGGAGCCTGATATAGCTGTCTCCTGAAAGGCTTTGCCAGATTCTGACCAATACAGATGTGGATGCTTGCAGTCATCTATTGGATTGAGCACAGGGACCCCAATGGAGGAGTTAGGGGAAGACTGAAGGAGCTGAAGTGGCCTTATCTGGCATCAAGGGGAGAGGAGGCCCTTTGTTCTGTGAAGGCTTGGTGCCTCAGTGTAGAGGAATTCTAGGGCAGTGAGGCAGGAGTGGGTGGGTGGGTGGGTAGGGGAGCACCCTCATAGACACAGGATAAGGGAGATAGAATAGGGGATTCGCAGATGGGAAACTGAGAAAGGGGATAACATTTGAAATGTAAAAAAAAAAAAAATCCAATAAAAATTAGCCATAAGAGACACATGGAGGGAGGGATCTGAGTGGAAAGGGGCTTGGAAAGGGTTAAATGGAAATTTACTTTCTTTGGAAAGTTGGTTATGTCAGATGATGTTTTGCTGGGGCACACAGGTGAAAGGATGTTTTGCTAAAGCAGACACGGGAAAGAATGTTTGTCTGAAGCAGACACAGTTGTAAGGATGTTTTGATATAGTATACATGAAAGGACCTGTGAAGAAGGAGTATAAATATGATCCCACAGATAGTGGGAGACAAACACTGAGCATTGGTCTTCACTAACAACACACATGTATTGGCTTGCCTTAGATAGCTTTGTTGAGCTCAACTTGAAATAAGTTGAAATAAGCTTGCCCAAGAACTGCTTGTGAGGTTCCTGTGGCATTTTGCCGCTTCTGTGCCTTTGACTCAGTCTGGTTGGCAAGCCTATAGGTTCCTTCAAGATTTTACTACAGCTGTTGGTTCATGCGTGGTCTGCAGCTGTTGAGTTATATTTGATGTTCATTATGAGAGGGAACTGCTGAGGAAGAATATTGAGCTCTCCCCCCAAAGAACTATTGCTGAACAAATCCACTTCCCTCATATCTTAATAACTTTTCTCTTCCAATACCTCTGCTGGGTGATCAGCTAGAGGAGAGGTTGAACCCTTATTAAAAATAGGTTGCAATGTGTCTTGCAAGTCACCCCAAGGTCTCAGTAGGGGTGACATTAGCCTAAATGTCCAACAGTGAGGAGGTGGAACCTAAAGAGACCACCTCCAGGGCCTCCAGAGGAGAGACGGAGTCACCAACTCACCTTCAAAATTTTTGACCCAGAATTACTCTTGTCTAAAAGAAATGCAGGGACAAAAATGGAGCAGAGACTAGAGGAAACTCTGTCCAGTGACTGGCCTAACGTGATTTATCATATCAGTGGGCACCAAACCCTGACACTATTACTAATGCTGTGTTGTGCTTGCCAACAGGAGACTAGCTTCTGCTGTTTTTAAGGTGGTATGCCCATGTCTATGATATAAGGACAAAGAACTCCCTAAGGTGAAGGACTCCTGTAACAATCCAATCCCTGCCCCAAAATTGCCCACTTCCACAATAATTCACCAAATGTCTTAGGCCACTCACCCCAATTGACAATGATACCCAATTTGACTCCTAGGCCAAATCGAACAGGCTATTAGAATGATCCAAAAGAAAGAAAAAAAGCCAGATCCATTGTAAAAATGAGAACACAGACACGGGTTGATAATAGCTATCTGAGGTACAGGGAAACGCAGACGTTGAAGAGTGGTGAGTGTTTGAGGAAACACAGGTGAACCATTGAGCACTCATAGCTTAATGGTTATTCTAAAGCAATAAGATAAAGGAAGAAATAATAGGCATACAAATGGGAAAGGAAGAGACTATTCTTCTTCTTTGTAGGTGATATGATTCTCTGTTTAAGAAACCCAAAAGACTCAACCAGGAAAACTTTTGGAACTTGTGAACACTCTAGCAAAGCACATAAGAATACAACATTACAGACAAAATTCTGTAGCCTTCCTCTTTCTTTTTTCATTTCTTTTCTTTTAAAATGTTTTGAGATTATAATTTAATTACATTTCTTCCTTTCCTCCCTCCAAACTCTCATATATATCACCATTCTTCTTTAAATTTGTGGACTCGTTTTTACTAATTTTTATTGCATGAATACACACACATATGCACATTCTATAGCGATTACATATAATATATAGAGTTGACAACAGATTTCTTCATGTCAAGATGTGTCCTTTAGGCTCAAATTAGGTATGGCTAAGCAATTCTCCATAAAAGTGCAGTGCCAATAACCTTATATTCTCTCTGCCATGACTCATCTGTTCATTCCACAACAATGGGCAACTTGCCATGCTTCCTAATATAATCTGTTCAATCTATATAATGCCACCTGTATGTATGTCTTCTGGACTGACAGTTTGGCACCAGACAAGCAATTGGTGTGAGCTTTTTCCTAGGCAATGTCACCTCTCCCGTTCCTAGCTTTGCTCAATTGTCTGTAGTTATTTACGTAGGTAAATAACTTCATGAGCTTTTCTCTGTCCAATTTGGCATGTCCATTGGTGTCATTCCTGTTAGTTCACGTTTGGGCAGTCATATTCATGACACTATGGATGTATCTTCTGATATTACTTGGATTCACAATCTCACAATAGATTTCCTGATCCTCTGGTTCTTATACTCATTCCACTATCTCTTCTACAATGGATCCTTAGCCTTAGGTGCAGGAGTGTTTGTTTTGTTTTGTTCTGTTTTTGTTTTTTGTTTTACGTATAACTGCTCTGTTTGCATATACACCTCTTTGCAGAAGAGAGCATCAGATACCTTTATAAATGGTTGTGAGTCTCCATCTGGTTACTGGGAATTGAACTCCAGACCTCTGGAAGAGGGGCCAATGCTCTTCACCACTGAGCCATCTCACCAGGCTTCAGGAGTGTTTTGTAGATGCATTTGAACTTGGACTTTCCTGTTTTCAATAACAAACGTGCTTCAGAAGATATAAGGTAAGCAATCTCATTTAATAACTCCTCATAGGCTTCTTTATTGAGGGATGGTAGCTTCATGTATCTGTGAGTATAAGAATAAGCATAAGAATGTAATAATCATGATGGTCTAGCAAAGTGGCAGTAGTATAATCTTTTCTAAGGTCTGTGACCTCATTAGCCCCCAAAACCTGGCTAGATTTCCAGTACCTAGCCAGTACATGTTTTCCCTCCTGTTAAATGTGCCTTAAATCCAATTAGATGGCATTGTTTGTCACTGACATAAGAGTGCCACCTACTGCACCTTATGAATATATTGCCACACTGGTAATTGCTATGGGTTCACAAATGTTGCAATTTGGTAGGACTGCTTAATTGCATCTCTGCTATGGAAGCTTGCATATTATTTTCTGGTCATTTCAAGCTCAACTCTTCTGAACCTAAGTATGTGGTGTCCTCAGCAATATTGGCCCACCTTCGATCCTGAGAGGCAATCAAGAACTACATTGATAATCCATATTGTTCTGAGAGTCATTTGGACTACCCTAACCAACCATTCGAAAGAACATTTCTGAATAAGGGGCCAACAGAATGAATGAAAATATGCAATCTCAGGAGGTGGGAGGTAGGGTGACCTTCTACAATGTACCAGAGACCTGGGAGGAGAGAATCTCAAAATCCAGAGGGACAAATGCCTAACAGTGAGGAGAGGGAAGTTGTAGAGTCCACCTCCAATATAAACACAGGACATCCATTGGAGGAATGTGGATGCTATCCCACAGTTAAAACTCTGACTCAGAATTGTTCCTGTCTAACAGAACTGCAGGGACAAAAATGGAGAAGAGAATGAGGGAAAGGCAGTATAGTGACTGGCCCAAGTTGGGATCCATTTCAAGGGGAGGCTCCAAGGCCTGACACTATTACTGATGTTATGCTGTACTTATAGACAGGAGCCTTGAGTGTCTTCCCTCTAAGAGGCCCAACAAGCAGCCAAGACAGATGCTAATACTTACACCCAACCACTGGACTGAAGCCAGTGCCCCAGTGGTTGAATTAGGGAAAGGATGGAAGAAGTTGAGGAGGATGATCCCATAGGAAGACCAGCAGTCTCAACTAGCCTGGACTCACACTGAGCCAACAACCAGGAAACATACACTAGCTGGTACGAGGCCCCTGACACATATACAGCAGAGGACTACCTCTTGGAGACAGGAGAGGAAGAATGGGATGACTTGTCAGAGGGCAAACTGGGAGGGGGATAACTACTGGACTGTAAAAAAAAAAAAGATTAAAGATAATACTGAAAAGAACAAAGAAAGAAAGACAGAGAGAAAGATAGAAAGAAATCAAGGACATTTCTAAAAAGAAGTCCTTGATTTTTTTACATGTTCAAATTGTAATTAGTAATCCCTGCAATGGATGTAGATAGTTTGAAGCTGTGAACACAGTTCTTTCTTTGTTGTACATTAACTCAAGCATTCCAAATAACACAATATGTGCATGCCCATGAGTAACTCTGTTCTAATTTCTAGAATTGTGTTATGTTTATGCTTTTGTTTCAAGTTAGATATTTGTTTTTTCCTTTGATATCATGTGATATATATATATATATATATATATCATATGAAATCAAGGATGGGCTGGTGAGATGGCTCAGCAGGTAAGAGCACTGACTGCTCTTCCAAAGGTCCTGAGTTCAAATCCCAGCAACCACATGGTGGCTNAGGTAAGAGCACTGACTGCTCTTCCAAAGGTCCTGAGTTCAAATCCCAGCAACCACATGGTGGCTCACAACCACCTGTAATGAGATCTGATGCCCTCTTCTGGTGNGTCTGAAGACAGCTACAGTGTGCTTATATATAATAATAAATAAATCTTTTTTAAAAAGAAAAATAAATCAAGGCTATTGAAAAAAAAGAACATTTCTCGTGACTGTTACTGACATTTATGTAAATGTATGGCCCCTAAGTGGCTTAAGTTTCATAGATAGATAGATAGATAGATAGATAGATAGATAGATAGATAGATAGAGTTGAACGTGTGTGTGTGTGTGTGTGTGTGTGTGTGTGTGTGTGTTTGACTAAGTGGGAGTAGAAGCTCAGAAATTGAACAGGAGATTAGGAGATAAGAAAATATTTTCCATAGAAGATAACCATATAATTCAATGAAATTTTAAAAAAATTAAATTTCAATAACAGGCACCTATACTACAGATATAAGTATCATAGATAGACATAGATGATATAGATATAAATATTAATATAGATGCAAAGTATATGCCATCATATATAGTTTGTATCATATATCTTATATAGTGTATGATTTTAAGTGAATGTAAAATAATATGATTTTCCTTGAGGTTTTATCAAACAACATTGGTGTCATTTGTCCCTCTTCCTTCCTTCTCCTTCTGAATTGGCCTCCCTCCATCCTCCCTAGTTGGAGTTCCTTCCCTATTATTCTTTTTACAACTTCATATCACCAGAATCCTGCTATTCCCTCCCCACCCCAACCACCATTGTCCCTTTATTCTTTCTTGGTTTCTGTGGTTATTCTATGTTGTTTACTCACACTTGACAATTTGGAACTAGGAACTGTGGATGAAAGAAAAATCATGGATTTTGTCTTTCTGGATCTGAGGCATCTCAGTCAATGTAATCTGTTCTAGGCCTATCCATTTACCCGAAAATTACATGCAAAAATCAACAGATCATAGGAACCACAGCATCAATGAATAATCTGCACCACAGCTCCTGCATCTATGGCTCAGAAAACTTATCTGGAGGTTGCTGGATAACTGTGGTGGTTTAAATATGTAGGGTTCCAATAGAGTCATGAGTTTGAACGTTTGACCATAGAGAATGGCATTATTATGATGTGTGGCCTTCTTAGAGCAGGTGTGATCTTGTTAGAGGAAGTGTGTCACTGTGAGGGTGGGACTTTGTGGTTATATATGCTCAAAGTATGCCGGGGTGACACGGTTCCCATCTGCTACCTGTGGATCAAGATGCAGAACTCTCATCTTCTTCAGCAGCATGTTTGCCTGGATGCTGCTATGCTTCCCTTCATAATGATGATGGATTAAACCTCTGAATCTGTAAGTCAGCCCCAATTACATATTTTCCTTTATAAGAGTTTCTTTGGTCATGGTGTCTCTTCGCAGTAATGGAACCCTAAGACAATGACTTTGGAACTTAGACCTGAGAAAACCATTGAGTGCTCAGAGCTTAATCCTAAGAGTAGGTGAAGAAAGAGGAATCTATTCACTGATATGAAGAGTACAAACTGGTGCAAGTTTTATAGAAATCAAAGAAAAGGTTTAGTAATAAGCTAAAAACAGAACTTCCAAATTATCCAGCTTTATCATTGCTGGGCATCTACCCAAAAGACTCCACATTCCTCTACCGAGATACCTGCACATTCAAGGTAATAGCTACTCTATAAATAGTAGCACAGAAATGGTATCAGGTTAGATACACTTCAGTAGATGCATGAATAGTAAAAGTGTGGTACACATGCAAAATACAATTTTATTCAGCCATAAAGATAAATGAAATAATGTAACTTTCAGGAAAATAAAAAGACCTGGAAAGTGTTATATTGAGAGGGGTAACTCATATTCCAATATAAAACTAAAATACTACATGTTCTCTCTCATATGTGATTCCCATCTTCTAATGAAAGTATAAGGCCAGAAATTAAATACAAGCTAAGGAGAGAGAAAAATATTTTCAGCAGAACATAATTGTATAATTAATCTCAATAACTGGCATCTATTCTGTATCTAAAATCCAAAAAAACAGGACATCTTAAATTCTTCATCAAGAATTTAATTCTATTAAACCCTGTTAGGGTTCTTGTCTACACTTATAACAATATGTATTTATTCTTTTGATGTTAATAAAAATGTGGTACTCTGTTTCTGCGCAATTTTATGCATTTCACTATTTCTATTGTGTTTTGTTTCTATTTCGATCTTGCTGTCTTTCTTCCTTAATTAAATTCTCATTATATAAATGTAAACCCTCTAATAAAGAAAGTACATCGGAATTACAGGCATTTTTTCTCATTTCGATGTTTATTTTACCTAATAGTAGTGTATGATACTGTTAGATGTACTATGGAACATTTGCCAATGGAGGGCAACAATATAATTTATAGCCTTCAATGTAAAACCAGTGGTTCTGTTCTTCTACCTCATTCTCCTCTCCCGGACCACATACTGTTTAAGTATCTCCTTCTACAATGAAAAGAAACTCATCATAAAAGAGCCAAATACAAGCCGTTCTTTCTTTATTTCATTCAAGCATCACAGTCACAATCATACACCCTTAATGTAATGGATGACAGCATTTAAAACATTCATGGAGCAGGGGAAAGAGAAAGGCTGCTTATCAAACAAACTGATGCATCCATGAAAGCCATCCTCCGCATGGTACCAGGACACAGGAACGCCCTGGTCTTCCAAGCGCTTCTTGTAGAGCAAGGCATCATCCCGGAGAACATCATGCTCACAGCTCACGAGAAATGTGTCTGGAAGTTGAGCGATGATCTTGTCATCTGCTAGGAGAGGTGAGAAGTTTGCATCCAAAAGAGTCTTGGTTTCCAGATAGGCAGTCTTACTGAAAGGTCCCAGAAACTCGGGATGGAAGTTTTTGCTCTTAAACCTTTTGGGAATGTTGTCAGAGCTGATCCACTTGCTGTACTTTTTCCAGGTGTCCAGGGGCACACAAGCTCCTATCACTATGGCATTTTTCCAAGAGAGGTCAATGTTTAGGTATCTACAAATAAATGTAATCATTAAGTCTCTGGTAAGCAATGGGACATTTTGTTTCTGCTGGCATGATGGTAACTGGAAATTAATGCCCTGCAAACCTGGAGTAATCAGCACTTGAGCCCTGATCTGGGGAAGCATGGCTTGACTGACCAAAGCCTGAGTGACAGTGGCCACACTCAAACCTCCAATGCTCTCTCCAGAGATCACCACCCGCGAAGGGTCTACCCCATAGGTTTGAAGGTTCTTCAGGAAGTGGATGGAAGCATTCAGGCAATCCAGGTAAATAGCAGGATGATGGTGGTCAGGAAGTTTGCGGTACCTAGGGAGAAAAGATGGAATAGGGTATACTTATGTACAGACAGGTCACTGGAGTCTATTGCAAACAGCATTATCTACTATCACATAAGACCAAAAATGTTGTGCCAAATGACCCTAATAGAAAAATGTCTATCCTCATTTCTCTTACACAGACTTGAGGAAACCTGTCTACAGTAAAGATGGTCAGGGATTTCCAGTCCAGTCCACACCATGATTCATGGAACAGGGGAATTCAAAACTGTTGCCTTAGGAAGCATAAAATCCATTAAAGATCCAGACAAGGCCATTGGAACTTTGCTGGCTACATCTGTCTCTAGACTAACCTCTCCCTGATGTATTGAGCATGTGTGGAGCACTGATAAACATCACTACCAACCACTATTTGTGTATTTTCTTGTCTGCTTTCATGGAAGCTTTTTTAGATGAGCTAGTTGCATATAGCTAGTTGCAACAGGACCACCGAGTCTGTCTCATGGGCAAGGACATTGTCCAGGCCATGGCAAAAGTCTGTAAGAGAAGACACACTGTTAATAGTTGTGACAAGAACCAAGCACATTCCACCACAAAGACAAGGACAGAAGCCACCTTGCTGCACCTTTCTCTGAACTTTAGAGAAGTTCAGTGGCTACAGGATTTTAAGGGCAGGAAGAGACACAGGTGACAATATTAGGAATGACATTCAGATGTATAGGAAAGGTTAGTGACAAGCTCTTAATACTGGCAATGGTGACATCAAACCAGTGGCAACAGAACAATAGCAGAGGAAGAAGATCCATGCAAGCAGTGGAGTTAGAGCCATGAGAACCAAAGATGGCTGATGGGCAAAGGAACAGCCAGAAGCTTTATAACAATAGTGGCAGACTTGCAGAAACTGCCAGAAGCACTGATAGACAGTAGTGGAGATGAGAACACGACAGCAGAGGAAAACTGAATGCCTTCCAAAGCAACACCCCAGAAACCTCCATCGTCAACTTGACCTTCAGCCTGCTTTGCCCACCCCACAACATTACACAATCTTAATACCACTCCTCCACTCAGAGCAAGGCCAGGCTAAGGTGTGTATCTGTCATCTCTGCTCTTCCTTAAGTGTTTCATAGGTTATATGTATTTCTAGAATGTAGTCATTCCATTTTAATTAACTTTACAAATAAATTTCACCCTGTGTATAAAGTTTTGGCTAAGGCTTACCCATGACTTTATACTATCTAGCTTCCTTCATGATATTGTGTGTTCTTCAGGTATATTTACTCTCTTTACTACACTATTTCATGTACTACACAGCAATGAAGATCTATGCAGGCTTCTGCTATTTTACAGGGTATGAGTGCAACAGAAACTTAATCTGCTCTCCAGTCAAAAAAAGTCCCCCGACAAACTTTCTTTTCTGTTAATAAGTCACCAACTACATCAAGCCACTCACCCCACCAACAGGACCACTGAGTCTGTCTCATGGGCAAGGACATTGCCCAGGCCATGGTAAAAGTCTGTAAGAGAAGACACACTGTTAATAGTTGTGACAAGAACCAAGCACATTCCACCACAAAGACAAGGACATAAGCCACCTTGCTGGACCTTCTCTCTGAACTTTAGAGAAGTTCAGTGGCTACAGGATTTTAAGGGCAGGAAGAGACACAGGTGACGATATTAGGAATGACATTCAGAGGTGTAGGAAAGGCTAGTGACAAGCTCTTAAGTGTGTTTGTAAGGATTTTTCTGGTGAGAAGATAACACTAAAGCAAAAACAAAGAAGTGAAGTCAGTGCACTATATTTTGGGTTTAATAAAAAAGGAGATAAAGTGAGTGTGTTTTCCCCACCATGAGCCACACAAGCTGAGGAAAGTCCATGAATTTGAGAGTGTTATCAACAGACAGAGATGTCTGCGACTATAACTGGTGAGGGAAGGAAGGAATCACATGTAGTGCCAAGACAGCCCTAAGGACATACCGGCAAATACAAATGAACAGGTGAAGGTAATAAATAAAACCATGCAGGACCTGAAAGTGGAGATAGTAGCAATAAAGAAAACATAAACTGAGGAAATTCTGGATATGGAAAACCTAGGGATGAAAAGAGATATGTAATAACTGACACTGAGAAAATTCAAAGAATCATTAGGTTTTACTTCAAAAACTTGAACTCCACAAAATTGGAAAAATCTTTATTTTCTAGACAGATAACACTTATTTTAGTGAAGAATTCTACCAGCCTTTCAAAGAAGAGCTAACTACAAGACTGCTCAAACTATTCTACAAAATAGAAACACAAGGTATACTGTCAAACTCATTCTATGAAGCCACAGTAACCCTAATACCTAAACACAAAAACATAAAAAAAAGAAAGAGAACTTTAGACTAATTTCTTTTATGAATATTGATGCAAAAATACTCAATAAAATGCTCACAAACTGAATCCAGGAACACATTAAAGACATCATTCATCAAGATCAAGTAGGCTTTATCTGAGGGACTCAGGGAAGGTTCAATATACAAAAATCCATCAATGTAATACAAACTCAAAGAAAATAATCACATGATTATCTCATTAGAAGCAGAGAAAGCCTTTGATAAAAATCCAACACCACGTCATGGTAACAGTATTAGAGAAACCAGGGTCACAGGGAATATACCCAAACATAACCAAAGCAATATACAGCAAGCAAATAGCCAACATCAACCTAAATGGAGAAAAATTTAAAGCGTTTCCACTAAAACCAGGGCTACCGACTCTCTCCCTATCTATTCAATAAAGTACTTGAAGTTCTAACTAGAGCAATAAGACAACTAAAAGAGATCAAGGAGATACACATTGGAAAGGAAGATATCAAAGTGTCACTATTTGTGGATGATATGATAGTATACATAAACAGCCCCAAAAATTCTACAAGAAAACTCCTACAGCTGATAAACACTTCAGCAAAGTGGCTGGATACAAAATTAACTCAAAATATCAGTAGCTGTCCTTTATACAAATGATAAACAGACAAAGAAATTAGGGAAACAATACCCTTTACAATAGTCATTATTAGTATAAAATATCTTGATGTAACTCTAACCAAGCAAGTGAAAGACTTGTATTACAAGAATTTCAAATCCCTGAAGAAAGACGTTGAAGAAGACATCAGAAGATAGAAAAATCTCCCATGCACATGGATCGGTAGGATTAACATAATGAAAATGGCCATCTAGCCAAAAGCAATCTAAGAATTCAATGTAATCTCCATCAAAATTCCAATACAGTTTTTATAGTCCTTGAAAGAACAATTTTCAACTTTACATGGAAATCCCCCCCAAAAAAACCCCAAACAACAACAACAACAAAAAACAGAATAGCCCAAACAATTCTAATCAATAAAAGAACTTAGGGAGGAATCACCATCTCTGACCACAAACTGTACTACAGAGCAATAGTGAGGAAAACTGCACGGTATGCATGGTATTGGTGCAGAAAGTGACAAGTTGATCAATGGAGTTGAGTCAAAGACCCAGAGATAAATCCACATACCTATGGATACTTGATTTTGATAAAGCCAAAACCATACAATAGAAAAATGAAGTAGTGCTAATCTAACTGGATGTCCACATGTAGAAAAATGAAAATAGATCCATACCTATTATCCTGCACAAAACTTGTCCAATGGACTAAAGACCTCAACTAAAACTGGACACACTAAATCTCATAGAAGAGAAAGTAGAAAATACCCTTCAGTGCATTGGTATTAGAGACAACTTCCTGAAAAGAACACCAATGGTTCAGGTTCTAAGATCAACAATTGATAAATGGGACCTCAAGAAACTGCAAAAATTTTGTAAGGCAAAGGACACTGTCAATAGGAGAAATTGGCAGCCCACAAATTGGGAAAGAATCTTCACTAACCCTACATCAGACAAAAGGCTAATACTCAAAGTTTACAAAGAAATCAAGAAGTTAGACACCAACAACCTAAATGACCCAATTAAAAATGGGTTATATTACTAAACAGAGAATTCTCAACAGAGGAATTTCAAATGGCTGAGACACACTTAAAGAAATGTTCAAAGTCCTTAGTGAACAGGGAAATGCAAATCAAAACAACTGTGAGGTTCTATCTTTTACACATCAGTATGGCTAATATCAAAAACGCAAGAGATAGCACATACTGGCAAAGATGTGGAGCAAAGGAAACACTTCTCTTTTTTATTAGATATTTTCTTTATTTATATTTTAAATGTTATCCCTTTTCCTTGTTTCCCCTGCGAAAACCCTCTATCCCATCCTCTCTCTCCTTGCTCACCAACCCATCCACTCCTGCTTCCCTGTCCTGTCACTCCCCTATACTGGAGTATCAAGCCTTCATAGGATTGAGGCCTTTTCCTTCCATTGATATTTGACAAAGCCATCCTCTGCAACATATGTGGCTGGAGCCATGGGTCCCTCCATGTGTTCTCTTTGGTTGGTAGTTTAGTCCCTGAGATCTCTGGGGGTACTGGATGGTTCATATTGTTGTTCCTCCTAAGGGGCTTCAAACCCCTTCAGCTCCTTGGGTCATTTCTCTAGCTCCTCCATTGGGGACCCTATGCTCAGTCCAATGGTTGGCTGAGAGCATCCACCTCTGTATTTGTCAAGCATTGGCAGAGTTGAGGGGAGTGCAAACTTGTGCAACCACTACGGAAAACAACTTGGTGTTTTCTCAGAAAATTGAGAATACTTTTACCTCAAGACCTAGCTATACCACCCCTGGGCATATACTCAAAAGATGCCCCACCATCTCACAAAGATATTTGTTTATCTGTGTTCATAGCAACTGTATTTGTAATAGCCAGAAACTGGAAACATCCTAAATGTCCTTCAACTGAAGAATGGATAAAGAAAATATGGTACATCTACACAATGGAATACTATTCAGTTATTAAAAAACAAGACATGAATTTTGAAGACAAATGGATGGAACTTGAGAATATCATGCTGAGTGAAATAACACAATTCCAAAAGGACATGTATGGTATGTACTCACTTATATTAGCCATAAAATACAGATACCATGTTATATTCCACAGACTCCAAAAATCTGAATAATAAGGAAGGACCAAGTGAGGAGGTTTAAATCTTACTTAGAAGGGGGAATAAAATAGTCATAAGAGGCAGATGGAGAGAGGGAGCTGGGGGAAAGGGGAGATGGATAGGGGAATGGTGATTCAGGATTAGATGTGAGGAAAGACAGGAGAGATGGCTAAATGGCATGAAAATGAATGGAAATCTGCAACTAATGGGGATGAGGAGATATAGGGCATCTCCAGGTTGAGACGGGGACCTGGGATAATGGATGTGCCTAAGAATCAATGGGAGTGACCTTAGCCATAACTCACTACAACTGGGGATATGCAACCTGAAGAGGCCTACTTCTGTAGACAGAGAGGAACACCAGTGGAGATACCAGCCCACCCACAAAACTTTCAACTCAAAATTTATCCCATCTACAAGTAACTTAGGCACAAGGGGGAGGACAGACTGAGAACCACTCACTGGCCCAACTTAAGACCCATCCCATGGGCAAGAACCAGTCCCTAACACTACTAATGATACTCTGTTATACTTATAGAAGGGAGCATGTTGTCCTCTGAGAGGATCCATCCAGAAGCTAACTCAGACAGACACACACACCCACAGCCAAACAGTGGATAGAGCTTGGGGATTCTTGTGGAAGAATAGAAGGAAGGATTGTGGGAACCCCACAGGAAGACCAACAGAGTCAACTACCCTGAACCTTTGGGGATCTCAGAGTCTGAACCACCAACCAAAAAGCATACACAAGCTGGACCTATGCGTCTGTGCACAAATGTAGCAGATGTGCAGCTTTCTCTTCATGTGGTTCCTGAACAACTGGGGGAGTCGGGGAAATCCCCAGTGGTTCTTTCTTGTTTGGTTCTTCTTGAGGCAGCCCAAAGGAAAGATCATCGGCAGGGGTAAGACATGGTCTTATGAGATATCTAGAGTTGTTGTATAGTAATGAAACATTTACCTGTCTTAAGTTTAAGTCACTTTTCTGTGGGATCTGACCTGCCTGTCTGAGTTCCTCTGAGGCCAGAAACTGTTTAGCACCTCATCATAAAATAGCAGAGGATTGTGTGAAAGGATTTCTTGCTAGTGCTTCTTACTTTCGTGAGTCAACCCCTATGGCTGATCTGGTTAACTTTTTGTGAACCAGAAAAGAAGGAAAGGAAAAGAATTAAGATGCTTTGTATAGGCAAACATGCACAGACACATACGCATTCAAACATTAATACACACACTCTAGCTGGGTCCCTCCATCTGCCACAATCAACTCCACAAGTATTTATGCATATGTGTGTGTGTCACACACACACACGGACATATACATCTGGATGGATGGATGGATGGATGGATGGATGGATGGATGGATGGATGGATGGATGGGTAGATGGGTGGATGGGGCAAAACTTTCCAAGCCAAACCATTCAATCAACAATGTTATTTCTTTTCTCTAGTCTTTTTATGCCTTCTTAGACAAAAAGATCTTTAGAAAATTATCTCAGAGATAAAATGTTATATAAAATGGAAGTTATAGAAAGGTGTTGATATTAAGTTCAAAGCAGTGTTTTATTACAATATACTCATTACTTCCGTTTTGCATCTGCACCTGGAGCTGATCCTGTGTTACAACTCTCCATACCCAAATACCTCCAGAAGAGAGATGGTCTCCCAGGAGTGCTTACACACCTATGAACACAGGTAAGATCACCACTTCTGCTCTGAGGGACCCTCCCGGAGCCCTCAGGGCACAGGAACTAAGGAGCAGCCTGGGACAGGATCCTTCCGGTCTCCACCTGTGCCCAGTACTGATCGCGTGATACAGTGCCCAGACCTGATGCAGTGCTATAACTCTCCATACCCAAATTCCACCAGGAGAGAGCTAGTCTCCCAGGAGTGCTGACATGCCTGTGAGCACAGATAATACCACCACTTCTGCTCAAATACCTGGTCCAAGAGGGGTCTCTCCTCTAGAAAATCCTTATCCCATCCCCCCTCCCCCTGCCTCTATGAGGGTGTTCATCCACCCACCCACCCACTCCTGCCTTCCAGTCCTGGCATTCCTATACACTGGGGCATCAAACCTCCACAGGACAAAGGGCTACTCCAATGACAGATATCCAACAAGGCCATCCTCTGCCACATATGCGGCCAGAGCCATGGGTCCCTCCATGTGTACTCTTCGGTTGGTTCTCCAGACACCCAGAGCTCGTTGGTGAGTGGGGGTCCTGGCCAGTTGACACTGTTGCTCCCCCCATAAGGCTGCAAACCCCCTCAGCTCCGTCAGTTCCTTTTCCAACTGCTCCATCAGGAACCCCGAGCTCAGTCCAATGGTTGGCTGTGAGCATCTGCCTCTGTATTTGTCAGGTTCTAACAGAGCCTTTCAGGAGACAGCCACAACAGGCTCCTGTCAGCAAGCACTTCCTGGCATCCACAATAGCTTTCAGGTTTGGTGACAGTGTATGGGATGGATCCCCAGATGGAACACTCTCTAGATGGCCTTTCCTTCAGTCTCGGCTCCATACTTCATCTCCATTTTTCCTCCTGTGAGTGTTTTGTTCCCCCTACTAAGAAGCACTGCAGCATCCGTACTTTGGTCTTCCTTCTTCTTTAGCTTCATATGTATTTTTATTGGGGAATTGAGTCCATTGATGTTAAGAGATATTAAGGAATAGTGATTGTTGCTTCCTGTTATTTTTGTTTTTAAAGTTGGGATTATATCTGAGTGGCTATCTTCTTTTGGGTTTGTTTAAAGAAAATTACTTTCTTGCTTTTTCTAGGGTGTAGTTTCCCTCCTTGTGTTGGAGTTTTTTCATCTATTATCCTCTGTAGGGCTGGATTTGTGGAGAGATATTGTGTGAATTTGGTTTTGTCATAGAATATCTTGGTTTCTCCATCTATTGAGAGTTCTGCTGGGTATAGTCGTCTGGACTGGCATTTGTGTTTTCTTAGGGTCTGTATGACATCTGTCCAGGATCTTCTGGCTATCATAGTCTCTTGTGAGAAGTCTGGTGTAATTCTGATAGGTCTGCCTTTATATGTTATTTGACCTTTTTCCCTTACTGCTTTTAATATTCTCTTTGTTTTGTGCATTTTGTGTTTTGTCTGTTATGTGACAGGAGGAATTTCTTTTCTGGTCCAATCTATTTTGAATTCTGTAGGCTTATTGTATGTTCATGGGCATCTCTTTCTTTAGGTTGGGAAAGTTTTCTTCTATAATTTTATTGAAGATAATTTCTGACCCTTTAAATTGGGAACCTTCTCTCTCTTCTATACCTATTACACTTTGGTTAGGTCTTCTCTTTGTGTCCTGTATTTCCTGAAGGTTTGGGGTTGGGAGCTTTTTACATTTTGCATTTTCTTTGACTATTGTGTGAATGTTTGCTACAGTATCTTCTGCACCTGAGATTCTCTCTTCTATCTCTTGTATTCTGTTGGTGATGCTTGCATCTATGACTTCTGATCTCTTTCCTAGGTTTTCTCTCTCCATGATTGTCTCTCTTTGTGATATCTTTATAGTTCCTATTTCCATTTTTAGATCCTGGATGATTTTGTTCAATTCCTTTACCTGTTTGGTTGTGTTTTCCTGTGATTCTTTAAGGGATTTTTGTGTTTCCTCTTTAAGGGCTTCTAGCTGTTTACTGTTCTCCTGTATTTCTTTAAGGGAATTATTTATGTCCTTCTTAAAGTCCTCTATTATCATCATGAGATGTGATTTTAAATCAGAGTCTTGTTTTTCTGGTGTTTTGGGATATCCAGGACTTGGTGTCATGGGAGAACAGGGTTCTGATGATGCCAATTAACCTTAGTTTCTGTTGCTTATGTTCTTGCACTTGCCTCTCACCATCTGGTTATCTCTGGTGTTAGCTGGTCTTGCTGTCTCTGACTCTGGCTTGTCCCTCCTGCAAGCCTGTGTGTCAGCACTCCTGGGAGACCTGTTCTCTCTGGGGAGGAATTTCGGTATGGCGAGCTATGGCACAGTGTCAACTCTGGGGCACAGATGGAAACCAGAAGGATCCTATCTCTGGCTGCTCCTCAGTTCCTGCGTCCCTTGGAGCAGAAGTTTTGCTCTTATTTGTGTTCACAGGTGTTTCCACACCCCTGGGATGCCAGCACTCTCCTGGCAGTATTTGGGTATCCACATTCTATTTTTGATTCTAACTTTATTACATCTTTCTAGCAACTGAGACCATCTCTAAAAACATTCTTCCTAAAATTATTTGAATCAAGTCATGAATTCTACAGAATTATTCTCTATTTGTCTCTATAACACTACAAGATAGTACATCTTCGTTGTTTTATAGAGATCTGCTCAAACATGTGGGCTAATAGCTAATGATTGTTTTAGATAGATAGATAGATAGAGAGAGAGAGAGAGAGAGAGAGAGAGAGAGAGAGAGAGATAAATTAGATATATAGATATTACAGGAAAAGCATATTAATAGCAGAAATTTTTCCTAAAATGGATTTCTCCTGAGCGTTGCCTATGGGAGCCTATCCATCACAGATTTTAATCTAATGCAGACCCATCTCAGGAAGATTACCTGCTAGTTTTTAGCTTCTGTTTGTTGGCTTCTGACACTGTGAGGAGAAAGTGAAGTGGGGAGGCTTATGGGAGGGGTGACTGGGAAGAGGGCAGTGAGAGGGATGTAAAGTGAAAAAGTAAAAAATAAGTTAAATTTTTAAAAAAAGGAAAAAGAAAAAGAATGTCCAACTACTACTACTGCATTAACTCCACCCTGACAAGTCCTCATGAGAATATGTGCGAGTTCTTACCCTTGCTGAGGACCATCCTCCCCACCCACCACACACGAAGCTCCTTACCCAGACTTCCGCAAACTGCACCTCCTCCGTGGTAGAAGATGATGCCTCGCCGGAGTTTCGAAGACACCTCTTTGGGCCTGAACAGCCTCACAGGGACTGTCCCAAAATGAGTGTCAGTCACCAACACATTTGGATCTTTCTTTTTTATTATTATTAGGTCTTGAGAAAGCTGTAAAATTGTAGGCATGGAACAAATTCTCAGTTTCTCTAGTATGGTCCCCTGTAGAGAGTGGGGAAAAAAAAGACAGGAAGTTGAGGGATATGAGAGTGTGAGGTGGGTGTGTTGATGTTGAAGCCACTTAGCATCTCTCAGGTGTGTTCACCATTTCTTACCTGCTTCATACATGTGCAAAAGAGTCATAGGGACATCGGTGACTGTGGATTCTTTTCAGATAGGAGAGAGTGTTCAATTTTTTTTTTTCTCTAAATGTCCCGATTGAACAATACACTGCTGTGATTGAAGTGCTGGCCTCCATCAAATCTCACATTCAAATTCCATTGCTAGTGACAGTGTTAAGAGGTGGGCAATATTAGTGGAAGTGATGTATCTTCATGTGTTAAGTTCTTATGGAATGACCATGATAAAGATCTTTCTAATGGGCTCCTGAGGAGTGAAGTCAGCTGGATTTTCTGACTTATGAACATAGGCCTGCTTGCTTTTTGTACTAACATATTATATATATATATATATATATATATATATATATATATATATATATATATATATATATATATATATATATATATATATATATATATATATCATTGCTGGTATCATTGATCAAGGCCTTCCCAAACTCCAGTAATGGGTACAGCTATTGATCCTTGGCTCAAGCTAAATCAACCAGTTTGCGGTGGTCCCATCAAGTCCACAGAGGTGAGAAAGTGGACAGGGACCCCATGGAGGTGACTCAAAATGAGAGAACCAGATAATTAAGACAAGTGATAAAACATTTTCATACTATTATAGTTTATCGTTCAAATTTTTGAGCTTTTCAGTGTTCTCTTAGCTCCTGTATCTCAAGGTCAATTTCCATTTACCTGGGACAATTAACAGTACACCCTGAGAATCATACCCTAAAGGAACCTTCATAGTCATACTATTTGTCATGAGATGGTGACCCAGGACCATCTTTTATTGTCCTACTCATCCTCTGGGGAAAAAAACAGAGAACAATAAACAGAAAAAACTTAAATGTCAGATTGATAATCTCTTAGTGTTCTATAAATTTAGAAAAGCATCTAAATGACATGTAGGTACACCTAAAGACATGAGGATAGAGAGTGTCACCAGACACGATAACAAAATACTTGGAATTTGCTATGGTCCAGTAAGAGAAGTATGTCTGACAAAGGAATTGAGAAAATTCTACAACACCCAGTGTCTACAAATGTAAAAGAGAGGCAGCTATTCTTGGATTCTTGAGATACTGGGAGGTTTTCACACCCCACCTTGCCATGTTTCCCACCTAGTGTACAATTAACTTGATAAAGAGAGGAACAATATGGAACTGGGACAGGCAGGCACAAAATACTTTTAATAATGCTGAGATCATTTTTTTAACTCTTAGATAATCATAGCACAGGCTAAACAGCAGGGTACACCTTTACCCCAGGGTGGAGAACAGATGTGGATGAGCAACTACAAGTTCACTTCAGAGAGCCTATGGATTTCAAGGAGTAATAAAAATATTCCCAGGTGGACACTACCAAAGGATTCTTGCAAGCACTTCCACCTAAGCCTATACGTATCAAAGCTTCCTTGAAGCATCTCACACAACTCAGTTTCAAGTGTGAGCACCCACAGAGCATCGACAGTGACAAGAGTGGTCACTTTACAAACTATTGTGCCAAACTGGGGAGAACACAAGCAGGTTCAATGACACAACCCTCTACCAAACAGTCTAACTGGGCCTGTATGAATTCTTTTTCATTATTTATTATATATATATAAGTGCTTTATGTGCATGTACACCTGTATGCCAAAAGCAGGCATCAGATCCCATTACAGATGGTTGTGAGTCACCATGTGGTTGCTGGAAATTGAATTCAGGGCCTCTGGAAGAACAGCCAATGTTCTTAACTGCTGAATCATCTCTCCAGCACATGAATTTTTAATAGATTATTAAAACAACAGTTCAAGAGCTTAAGTACAAGAGGCAACCTGCAGAGGTGAAAAGGGCATTGCCAGAACTTACAAATTAGCTAAATTAAAATCCCCAGTTTCTAGGGATGGGTTGCCTCCCTACAAATTGTTGGCCATGGAGACACGTGAGGCCCGTAAAACATAAAAGCTCTGACCACTGCCGTTGGATACATAGTAGACTAGATAGTAAGACTATTGCTAAAAAGACTACATGGTCTGATTGTAGTATATAGAGAAATAAAGCTGGGCTGGAGGTGGAAATTCTCTCCTTACTGGCTGTCTTTCACAGTGCCAGAGGTGTTATGCGTGTTGCTGGGGGAGAAATGTATTCAAAAGCCCTGCTCATATGTAGTCCCTGCATGCTAGAGTACCAGATATTTCCCCACTATGTGGTGTGGGAGAAGTAAGACCTTCCTGCTGCCATGCCATACCTAGAGGCCTGCTAGCTGTCACACTATGTAGCATGAGCAGAGTAAGCCACCCAGAGACCCGCCAGCCACCACGTGGCCCACATGAAGCAGTAGTCGCCACAATGTGTAAGCATGTAGTGGACAAATGAGAGGGAAAGAGAAGCAGACGAGTGTGAGCATTGTGAAGAGAGACAGAACTGGATATATGAGGGCAGAGAGGAATAACTATCCCTGAATAGCCATCCCTGCCACCTAAAGCCAATGTGAAGGTCCAACTCATGCTGCTGCTGATGGCTATCTCTGAGACCATGACCATGCAGTGTCAGAGGTCAGTGTGGAGGTCCATGGCTCCACCCTTATATTACCACTGTAGACTATGGGGGCATCCATAGTTTGGGCAGCCACCTGAGACCACATAGAAATCCAAGGGCTGTGCAGAACTGGCCCCACCCATTACTTGGCTACAGCACTCCGGAGAATGGCCCCTTGGAAGACTAGTCCCTGCACCTCACCCAGACAGTACAGCGGAGTTGACCTTGGTGGCTGGATCACCGGTGAGGTAGCTCCAGGACATGAGTGTGGAAGAGCTGACCCTGCCACGAGTTTGCCATGAGGTGGTACTGATGCAGAGATGATGACACCCCTCCTCCCCACCACTCACTACCTGTGGCAGTCAGGAGAGCTGGACCCAGGGTTGTGAGAGCAGGAGAATGTGACCTATGCTTCAGCTGTGCAACATAGTCTCTGGTGGTGGGGGCACAGGTAAGCTGACTCAGAGGGATAGTGCCAGGAAGAGCTGGCCCCACCACTCATCTCCCTTGAGGGGGAGTGTGCTTGGGGGCGATGTTCTCCCCTGACTCACCCCTCACACACTTTCATAGTCAGGAGAGTTGGCCCTAAGTTCATCAAAGTGGAAGAGCTATCGCTACCCCTTCGCTGGCATTCAGGGAAGCAGGCCCTGTACATCACTTGGACAGCACAGTAGAACTGGCCCTGGTGGTGAAGGCAGAGATTTGGGCCAGCAGGATCTCCATGACACAGAGCAACAGCAGGATTACAGGGAGGTAACCCAGTGAGAATCCAGTATTTATGTGATAGAAGCCAAAGATGTCAAACCAGGTCAACAACTCATTGCGATGAACATTGGCAAGTGAAGATATGTGGACAGATGTGAACTGTGACACACTACACTTCTGTGATGAAAAACAAAAGGGAGGAGGGGAATCAAGGAAATTATTCTTAATGATACTATGATACACTCATAGATCAGAGCCCAGAATAATTGTCACCAGAAAGGCTTCATCCAGCAACTGATGCGAACAGACAGAGACCCACAGCCAAAGAGTAGGCAGCGTTCAGGGAATCCTGAGGAATAGAAAAAGGAAGAATTATAGGAGCCAGAAGAATCAAGGACACCACAAAATACCCACAGAATAAACTAACCAGGCCTCATAGAGCTATTAGAGAGTGATTTAACAATCAGGGAGCTTGTATGCGTCTGTATATATGTTTCAGTTGTGTACTTTGGTGGTTTTGTGGAAGTCCTAAAAATGCTAACTGGGGCTGTCTCTGATTCTTTTGTCTGCTTTTGGGACCTTTTTCCTCCTACTTGGTTGCCTTGTCCAGTCTTACTATGAAGGGATGTGCCTACTCTTACTGCAATGTAATATGCGCAGTTTCAATGATAACCCTTGGAGGCCTGCCTTTATCTACAGGGGTACATCTTCTGAGAACACATGTAGCAAGACAGCATCTTAAGGACTATTTCTATATTGAAGCAGTAAGGTTGGAGTGTTCCACATATTTCTGTACCTTGGGAGACCCAAGGTCCTCATTTGTAATGCCAGAAGCTCAAATTAGCCTGTAACCCTTGCTTGTTCCTCTAAAGTGACCCATTGTTCATGGTAAAAAAAAAAACCTTCACAGGAGAGAAATATAAGTTTTTACCACTTATCAAAACCTATGGAGTCTTATCAAGTGTCATCTTAGGTTTTCACCAACCTGGTGATTCAGATGTCATTGCTTCATATCTGATGAGAACTTTGAGGCAAAAAGAAGTTAACCAACAGTTATGGAATCAATGAGAATACAGCAGCAATGCTACCCAGAAATTTCACAATTTCCCCTGCAGTCAGCTGTCTTCTGAGGTAATCACTGTGAACTTTCTAGCTACTACGAGGATTCCACTTAGAATTGGGACATCAGAACTCAATCCTATAGCCCACTTCTCATATAAGCCAAACTTGTTACTTGTCCTAAACCCAGATGGGGATGACACCAATTCAGATGACCATCTCAGAGCACATTTGTCCAGTGCAACTACACTAGAGGGCTGGATAAATCTATTACATGGATGTCATCAAAGACAGACTGATCTGCATTCAAGACAAAGCTGAGTAAATTAATCTCTATCCTCACAGTCTCATGTGGATGAAAGGAAATCATCTGGAGACAAGGCCATGGAAAAGTGGAGAAAGAGGAGGCTGTGACTGACGGTGCTCTTAGATCTATCAGGCATTAATGTGCAGTAACTGGGTCTGAAATTATTTTCTTAGTCTGCAGAAAATATCTTCATAGACAAGAGTAGTGATGCTTTTTGTAGTTTCAGTCCTTAGGAGATGGAGTAGGGATGGCAAGTATAGGGCTAAGGCTAGGCTAGACTACATTGTGAGCTGCCACCTCAAGGAAAAAGAAAAATAGCAGAGCCAGGCAATGGTGGCATATGCCTTTAACCCCAGCACTTGGGAGGCAGGGGCAGGCAGATTTCTGAGTTCAAGGCCAGCCTGATCTGCAGAGTGAGTTCCAGAAGAGACAGGGTTATACAGAGAAACCCTGTCCCAGAAAAAATTTTAAAAAAATAAAAAAATTTTAAAAATTAGAAAAATAGCAAGTTGAAGGAAAGAATAGCAAAAAGAAGGAAGTAAAGAAGAAGGTGAAATGTGTAGTAAATAAAAGGGGGAAGACTCTTGGAATTCTCTCTCCCCACTGAGCCACACGGGAGCTGGTCTGAGGCTCCCAACACATATATAGCAAAGAACTATCTTATCTAACTTCAGTGGAATCCTCAAGAGACTTGAGGTCCCAAGGAGAGGGGAGGACAGATGGTGGAGGAGCATCCTTTTGGAAACAAGGGAGAAGAGAAATGGGATGAGGAACTGTGAGGGGGGGACTGGAAAGGGGCAACAGCTAGATTTTAAATATAATAGATAGATAGATAGATAGATAGATAGATAGATAGATAGATAGATAGATAGATAGATGAGGAAAAAGGATGGGGAAGCTGATGAGGAGTAGGATATGAAAGACTTCCCCAACCCAGTTTTAGGAGAATCTTGAGAATGAAGAGAGAGAAATGAGAGGAAAAAAATAAGGTACAAAGAGCACAAAGAGCACCCACCAGTTCATGGTGAAGCCCAAGGGAAGACTCACCAAAGTTATCGAATACTGGAAAATCAAATGCAAAATCCATAACTTGACTGGATGCTTCATGGTAGATGGAATTTCAATAGTAAGAAGGTGCTGGATGAAAACCCATACAAAGACTCCCAGGAAGAATGTAAGCAGTCCTCCTATCAGCCATGTGAGCAGCCAAAAAACAGCCATGATCCAGATGTTCCAGAGGCCTTAGGAACTGCTGTCCTGAGGGCCTTACCTCAGAACTTGTGGAAAGAGCACTGGATCTAGTTTTGCTGACAGCTGCCTTCACACACTCAGAATATATCTGACATAGTTACCTGACCAGTTTCTCAGCAATCCACCTAAGTCAGCCAGTGTAGAGACAGAAAGTTTTGCTCCAGAGAGACAAAAGACTGAAAAATTTCTCCTAACTTTCCAAGGAAAATCTGAGAATAAAACTTCTGCAGAACACCAGGATCACAGATTCATAGCATCCCATCAACTGTGGCTCCCAGGAAGAGGTCTGATGTGGCTTATGCAATCCTAATATCCTGACCCTTCAATTGTATGATATGGCATGTGTCTCATTCAAAAAAAACCAAAAACTAAAACAACAACAACAACAAAAACAAGAGTCTGGCTAAGAAGCAAAGCATTTCCCAACCCAACTCCTTGGTTCACTGCATTCCCACTGTTTAGGGTTTCAAAGCAGGACATGGATATTTACAGAGACACATCTGATTAAAACCATCAATCAGGAAGATGTTCAGCAGGTGAAATAAAGTTCTTGCCACCAAACCCAACAACTTGAGTTGATGTGGAAGACACACATACTGGAAACAGAGAACTGAATTCTATGTTTTCCTCTGACATGCACACATGTGCACTGGTAAACAAATAATCACTCCTGTCCTATTTCCCCAGCCTTGAGTTGGCTAAACAAGTCTCTGACCACAGGAGCCAGATGCCTGACCTTGCCTGGCCTCTCCTAGCCTCACCTGGCCTCACCTGGCCTCACCTGGCCTCACCTGGCCTCACCTGGCCTTGTTGCCTTTGCATCTTCCTGCCTGAGCCTTGAGGAGCTGACTGCCTTCTGAGCTTACTTTGAAACTCAATCCAGCTGAAACAAGCAACAAAACCCAGCCAAAACAAAGGAATGTGGCTTTGGATTTTGCCTATATGTTTAAACATAGAGCTGAAAATTAAAATTTGAGCCGTGACCAGAAATCTTTGTCTTGGCTTGTTATTTCTCTCACCTGCCCATCCTATTCCATCCCCAGTTCTCCTTCTAGGTGTACCCAGTTCACCATGGCCACTGGACGGCTACAGGCGGTACCCGAATGAGGGGCTTGGACACGGGAAGACCAACTGAGGGACGCTATCTTCAGTAGGTTCCACAGACAACAGTAGAAGTTATATATCCTGCATGGTGGTAAGCAACATACAGTGTTAATATCAGCACTATAAATTTCATCTTTTGAAGGCTGTTGATTGCAAGGGTGCAAAAAGGATACAGGCTAGACTGAGTCAGCATCGGCCCAAAATTGATATTAGCTGGGGTGACAGTGCATTTGAACAGGGAATTTTTATATAGGCAATTGTCTGCAGTCTCCAAGAGCTGCTTCAGGCAAGGGGAGTAGGGCATAAAGTAAGTTTAAAAAAAAAAAAAAAGGAGATGCTACATATATAAATGACCTGAGAGAGAGAAAGAGAGAAGGAAAATGGATTTTAGAGCTCTTAGGGACAGAAGGAAATGGGGAGATATCTTGCTTCCTCTCTGGTCCCTATAGGAAACACCCTTAGTTCTGATTACATCAAGTTCTCTACCCACTCTGTATTGTCTGTGTTTGGTGTACCAATCTGTTCACGTTTTAATTCATGTCTGTTTTTTTTTTTTCATTGTCTGGATGACTGTTGTACTGTGTTTCATGTTGAAAAGAAAAAAAAATGGTTAAAACTTTATCTGCTGGCTGTCTATCTCTTGATTCAGTCTCAGTTTGCACAGCGAGGCTAATTTAAGTTGTCCCTCACCCTTAACCAGGAGTCAAGCACAGCAGAAGAAGCACTACTGAAAAGCTGCTTTTAAAGGGGGCCAGCACAGTTACTCTGATACCTAAACCACACAAAGATCCAACAAAGAAAGAGAACTTCAGACCAATTTCCCTTATGGATATCGATGCAAAAATACTCAATAAAATCCTTGCAAACCGAATCCAAGAACACATCAAAATGATCATCCATCATGACCAAGTAGGCTTCATCCCAGGGATGCA
>NC_034595.1:95756153-95761510 GCF_900095145.1 Mus pahari
GTTTAACAGTGTTCTCCTGTATTTCTTTAAGTGAGTTAATAATATCTGTCTTAAAATCCTCTACGAACATCATGAGATATGATTTTAAATCTGAGTCTTGTTTTTTAGATGTGTTGGGGTATCTAGGACTCACTGTGGTGGGAGTGCTGGGTTCTGATGATGCTGAGTGGTCTTAGTAATGTTTTAAGTGTGGGCGCATAAGTCATTTTAGGAAAGACTGTCCAAAATTAGAGGCATAGACAGACAATAGAATCGCTCCCCTGGAATCTGACCTCACTGCAGAAGGGGCAATTCTTGGGCCAGCTCTCAGGCAATAGGCTCAGATTAAGAAATATTTACATTGGAGTTAATGCAAAGCTCAGAGCAGCCTCAGGGAGGTTTGTGAGGCATTGCTTTTGTCTTGCAAACCGTGCCTATGCAAGTTTTTGGGCTTTTGCCTCTGGGAAATTATTTTTAAGCCAAAACAGCATTATTACAGATCTATCCAGGTGTTGTTCAAAATAAAGTTCAAACTTAAGATGTATGAAAGGTCAATGAGGCTATGGAACTTGTAGAGGCATTACAATCTGGCCTGCCTGTTCTATATAGATTTGGAGAGTTGTTGGTTTTTTTCCTTTGCATCCTGATAATTGTAAAGGGTTTGCTTCTATATGAGCTTGTAATAATTGAACATTTTTGACTCTAGGAATGGCTAATAGCTTCACATTACACACACAAAAAAATTGTCTCTCCTTCAATACAAGAAGTTTGAATCCATCAGTGAATATTATTCTTTATATCGATATTTTATTAGCTAATCCCTCTGAAGGGGAATTTTACTACAATCCTTTGCTCTTATACAATGAGTTTTAAATTTTGGGGGAGTAGTGGTTGCTCCAGAAAAGATTCAGAGGCAGTATCTTTTTCGATATTTGGGGCCTCAGTTATATCCTAGAAAGATTATGGTACAGAAAATTCAAGAAAGAAAAGTTGATTTGCTTACTTAAAACTATTTTCAAAAGCTTCCATGAGATGTTAATTGGCTAAGACCTCACCTTAAGTTCACTGCAGGAGGACTTACATCTTTGTTTGATCATCTCTAGGGGGATGCAAATTAACTGGTGAGGAATGAATAGTTTTTCAGAGAGTAGAGGAAGCTACTGTAATCAATTGCTGGCTGTTTGTTATGTGCCCACAGCAATTCTTTGGCAAAGGGAGCATTATTGTGGATTCATTTTACTTCATCTCCAAGTAAAGTTTTAACATCCTATTATGAAGCTGTTGTGGTGTTAATAAAGAATTGTAGGATAGCATCATGAAAGTATTTTGGAAAGAATATCTTAAGAACATGATGAAACATTTATTCCTCATTTCAAACAGCAATTGAATTGATTATTACAGAGTACTTATATTTGGCCTATTGCATGGCAAACTTTTTAGGCAAAATTGATAATCATTATACAAAAGACAAGTTGTTAAAATTTGCTTCTGTGCATGCTTTTGTAGTTCCTGTAAATTTATGCAAGCATCCCATAAAGAATGCATCTGCTGTATTTATAAACAGCCCTTCTATGGGAGAGAAGTACATGTGATTGGGTCACATTTTTATTCTCTTGAGTTTCTCTCTACTTCAACACAAATAATTGAACTACATGCTATAGCCACTGTTTTTAAAATGTTGAAAATCAAGCTTTATTTTGTATATTGATAGTCCATATATATAGCTCAAGGCTTACAATTGCTTGAAATTGTTCCTTTTTTAAATACTGCTAATTCTCTAATTTTGCAATTATTTATGCAAATACTGTAGAAAAGTGAAATTTAAGGCCTGGGATTCATGCAACGTCTGTCCAGAGAAATAGTTGTTTGTAAGCTTGGAAGCCTGAGGCGGAGAGCACAGTGAGACAAGCCTGGGCACGCCCAGGCAGGCCATTGTTGGAACATTCCTGGGACAGAGCCAAATGTTCCAGCTAACCCGCCCCTCAGGTCTCCTAGCATTCCTGCCTTTGCAGGTACCATCCTGCAAATGTGTACATTTAAATGAGCCAATCACAGGTAACTGCGCCAATTCTTGCTAGCCCCTCCCCTCCCCCTATAAAAACCCCTAGCTTTCAGGCCACGAGGTCGACTTCCTCTGTCTCCTGTGTGAGATACGAGTCCACCCAGAGCTCTGCCATTAAAGTACCTCGTGTGTTTACATCACGAAGGCTTCTCTGTCATGTTTCTCTGGGATGCCCTGACTCCTGTGACCTGAGGACCCGAGGGAGTTCCTCACGAAGGGGTCCTGCAATACAACTCAAACTAAGAAAAGGTATTGTTCCTTTAAAGGACTGTCTTTGGACATTTAACAGCTCATTCTGGATTGCCTGGACAGACCCCTTAAGGCAACACTACAGCAGATTTGTATCCCAGACAGATTATAGGCCTTGTACAGGAACAATTGGCCATACAATCTCATTCTTTTCATCATCAAAATAGGAATAGCTTGAGACAATAATTTGGTATTTTTAGAGAATGTGCATGTCAAATTGTAAAGACTTGTTCTCAGTGTCCTCACTTTCTACCTGTACCACATAATGATATTAATTCTCAAAGGCTTATACTTAATCAACTATTCCAAATGGATACTAATATTTCTGATTTTAGAAAAGTAAAATATGCACATGTGACTACTGATACCTTTTCAGGCTTTCTAGTTGCAACTGCTTTAACAGAAGAGGCAACTAAAAATGTAATTAATCATAGTCATTGCCTGCATTATTTTTCTGTACTTGGTGTTCCAAATCAGATTAAAACAGATAATGGAACTGGCTATAACAGTTGAAATGTTTTGTCAACAATTTAATGTTGCCCATATTGGTGGGATTCCTTATAATTCTCAAGGACAAGATATTGTGAAACTTTAAAACAATACCTTCCTTAAAAACAAAAAGGGAGGAATTATATATCCATACACATTATTTAAATTATGCTTTTTATTTTTAAAATTTTAAAATTTGGATGCCAAGGAACTACCTGCTGAGTGTCTATAGTGTTCTACAACTAGGCATACTCATACCTAGATGAAATGGAAGCATCCACTTATTGTCATATGGCATGATCCTGATCAGATATTTAATATGGGGGTGAGGTTCTGTCTCTGTTTTTTCACAAAAAGAAGATGGAGTCCGATGGCCACCTGAAAAAAAACTGGTCTGTCAAGTGAATACAGATCCTGAGATTTCTAGTAAGTATACTTCCAACTATGAAGATGGCTCACAATCTCTATTAGCCAGCTGAATTAACTTGGACCGTAGTCTCCACTCTTACCAGAGAAGTAACAGTTTTCTGTTAATTCTCATAACCACTTCCCATACACTTGGTGGCTAGATTTTGGGTCTGATCATTGCTAATTTGCAGTTGAATTGAATAGTTGGGACATCCCCACAGACAACCTTAATCCTGTTGTTTTTAACTTTGACTTTGTATCTTAAGCAGATTGGTTGCCTTCACACAGGATTGCCTTCATTAAACCAAAGGATTTTACATTCTACCACAGAGGTATGTGAACTCCTACATTCATTGCTGTTCCATTCTCAATTTCTAAGGAATGGAATCAGCTTAGCTGGTCATCAATTAATGAATGTATGATGGTGACAAAGTGCATACATAAGCACAACACAATTTTGTTCAGACCAGCAATGTGACCAGTACCAAGGGCAGGGTAGCATACAAAAGCCACCTCTTGGAGCTCTTACAAGACCTTCTGCTAGACACCCTGCCCAACTCCTTGATCATCCTGACTCTGAGCCACAAGAAGACATTTGAGATGAAGAATAGTTTATTTTCTTGATCAAACTACCTTAAAAGACTTCTATGTTCTGTCCTGATGACAGAGGCCATGTTGGTATCAGTGGTCCATGCAGCTACTGAAGACCATGCCAACGTCCATGATACCTACTTCTACTGCAGACCACGTAGATATGTGTGGTCTGTTCTAAGAATGTCCATCATTTGAGCTCTGGTTAGAAACCATTTAGAATTCCATTATAATGTTCCACTGGATGTTATGGGCAAGGGACCTTTTTTTTTTTTTCAGTTATATTGGTGACTACAGACTCATACGTTAGAATGAGAGACCTTGAAGGCTTTTTTTTGACAATGTGTCCCTCACCCACCAAAGAGAGAGAGAGGGATGGGGGGAACAGTTGAGACAGGAAGCTATTGAAGAGAATGTTTAAAATCATGAAAAAGATTTTCAAGTGTAGCTCATCACAGTTGATGACTTCTGACATGGTGGGATTATGAAAGGACTCAGTTTTATTAAAGTGACTGGCCACTTTGAGTTTGACAATGCTCCAGTGAGCATATGGATAACACAAATTGGACTTGGTGGATTTTTTTTTCTTTTGTTGGAGGGTGGACCTGGGAGAAATGGGAATATTATGATTTAGGTGCACTGTATGGCATTCCCCCAAATAATTCATTAGAAAATATTATGTTGTGAAAAAAGAGAACTAAAACATTTTAAATATGAAATTGTGTGATTTGCAGTTAAGTGCATGGGACTGGAAAATACTGTACGTGAAGTAACAGGGTCTCAGAAATACAAATACTTCTTCTCTCCCGTATGTAAGTCATGGCTCATTCAAAAGGGGTTCATAAGAGAGCAAACTCAGAGCCTGTGAAGGCAAAAGCAGGACAACACACGAGACAGGAAAAGCAGTGGGAGAAATAAAAAATGTTTAAGTGGAAGAAACGTTGGGGATGTGGAAGAGAGAAGTGGTAGGGAAAGTCAACCAAAACTAAAGATATAGCAAAACAAAACAAAACAAAACAAAACAAAAAAACATTGTGATGTGACATTCTTGATGAGCCAATTTAAATTATTTTTATAAAAAAATATTTGAATGGAGGTATGCAGCATGGGAGAGCAGACCTGCTCCAAGGTAACATGATGATACCATGGTGGTGGGTGCTAGGGCAGATTGGTACACATGGCAGGCTTCCACTTCTCTGAAGAAAAGGGGGGTGTTAACGATACAAGGGGCTTGTGAGGGTAGGACTGCTAGGAGGTGGGCTGCAATCGGATGTAATGTGAATATATAAATAAATTCATGGAAAAATTAAATAAAACAGAAGTCTGTTACAGACCACTAAAGATGGGTGGGATTGAATAGTGCCTGTGCGTCCCCTCTTCTTTATTGGTTTATCTACGTAAAAGAACTAAAACACAAGAGACTAGTCTTTCCCCAAGACCATCTACAAGGAATCCAGTCATCAAAAACCATCCTGGACTCTGAAATGCAAGGAAAATCGTGTGTGTGTGTGTGTGTGTGTGTGTGTGTGTGTGTGTGTGGTGTGTGTGTGTGTGTGTGTGTCTGTGTCTGTGTGTGTGT
>NC_034595.1:95762333-95773754 GCF_900095145.1 Mus pahari
TGTCACCTTGAACTGTCAGGAGGATCCAGACCCAGATATAGGCTCTTAGATAAGCCGCCCTATNTCCCAGGGCAGTGGCGCCAAGGACCCTAGATGAATCACTAAATGTATTAGACTTGCAAATAACTCTTCCCAATTATTTCTTTCACTGTATACCTTTGATCACGCCTCTCCAAATTGTATATAACCTGAGCATCTCCCCTTAGTAAAAGAGACTCTGACAAACATGCACAAACATGCATGGTCTACGTGTCTCTTTCTTTATTCCCATTTCTCTCTAGGTTTGCGATCCCCTTCAAGGACCATGGAATAAAGTGTCCCGCGGGCTGGGGCAGACAAGCTTTGACAAGTGAACTGGAAAAATCTCCTCTGAAATCCAAAGAGTCACAGCTGCATCCTCCCAGACAAGCTTCCAGTTTACTAGAGCACTGTCCCAAGATCATATTCTCTGATTGTTCTCACTCATCCATGTATATTACAATTGTACCAACCTTTATAAGTCCTATATCCTTATGAATTTTTTTTTGAGTTTGTGAATGATTATGGGTATGTAGGTGGAAGTAGATGTGTGTAGTATGTGTATGGAAATCAGAAGACAGTGTCAACCACCCTGGATATGAGGTTACAGAGGGTTGTGACCTACTGACTCTTTGTGTTGGAAACCAAACTCGAGTCCTCTGTAAAAGTAGCATGTGTTCTAATCCCCATATTCTTAGAGTTTTTCTAAAAACCTGATGTAGATTCTAATTAAGTATGGATGCAGAATGCACTCCTAAACTCATTCATAGACTAATTTGAAGAATGAAGAACATTCAGGATGCATGATCTGAATGGCAGAATTAAAGAAGTAAAATTGGGTCTTTGCCTGCCTTTGGTTCAAATCTGAACTCTCTGCTTCCTTATCTTTAGGAAGGTAGAAAAAAGTTCCAGACACTCAGTAATGAACCCCAGCATCGTTACCCTCCACAATGAACTGAAATCACACTGGAACAATGAGACAAAATTAGTCTTTCCTCTTTCATATTGTTTTGTCAAGTATTCTGTCAAAGTAACATAAAGGGAAATAATAGGGGAAATTGGTACCAAAGGATTGTCATTGTTGTGAATGAACCTGAAAAGGGGCTGTTAGAACTTTGAAACTGATGTGTTGAATAATTTGAATGAGTTTATATGGTACAGGTCACAAAAATGCAAAATGCTGTAATAAAAAATAGTTAAAGATAACTTAGTAGATAATATAATACTGATGGAAGTTGAGATGTGAATATTGCATACTTACTTTCTGTTACTGTGATGGAATGCTACAGCCAGAAACAACACAATGATTGAAGTATTTCTTTGGGCAAATAGTTCCACAGGGAAGACTCCACAGTCATGGGGGAGGCATGATAACAGCTAGCTAGAACAGGAAGCTGAGAAGTCACATCTTCAACTGCAAGCACAATACACAGAAAATGAACTAGAAGCAAGGCAGAGCTATGAATTCTCAAAGCTTTCACCAAGTGATGTACTTCCTTCCTGCAAGGCTGCAGCACTTCCTTATAAACTCCCTGTGGTGGTTTGAATATGCTTGACCCAGGGAGTGGCACTATTTGGAGGTGTGGCCTTGTTGGAGTAGGTGTGGCCTTGTTAGAGGAAGTGTATCACTGAGGGCATGAGCTTAAAACCCTTCATCCTACCTGCCTGGAAGCCAGTCTTCTCCTGTCTGCTTTTGGACGAAAATGTAGAATTCCTGGCTTCTACAGCCCCACTTCTGCCTGGATGCTGCCCGGTTCCCACCTTAATGATAATGGACTGAACCTCCGAACCTTTGAGCCAACCCCAATTAAATGTCGTTCTTTATAAGAGTTGCCTTCATCATGGTATCTCTTCATAGTAGTAAAAGCCAATCTAAGAGTCTCCCTAAACAGCACCACTAACTTCAGAAAAACTGTTTAAATACTCAAACCTGTAGGTGATATTTCCCATTCATACCACCCCAAATACCAACAGAAATGTGGATAGTAGATAATGTGACTATGTGGATTCAGGTGAGAACAGAATACTATTGGGAACTGGACTAGAGGCCACTGATATTAGAAACTTGCAAATAATGTGCCTACATTCTGGCAAAGTCCTAAAAATCTGAGTGAGACAGAATTTAAAAGCAATGTCTTACTTACTTTCATGGACTATATGGAGTGAACGAAGCCCTTAGTGAACGACCTTGGTCTTGTCAAGGAGCAAAGCCTCACACAATGAGACTGGCAAAGCTTTGCCTCCATGGTGAACCATTGGAATGGCAAAGCCTGCCTCTGGTCCAAGTGCAAATTTTGATATTGTGTGTGGAAAATGTCTACCATAGTGTTCGCCCTTGGATGTTTATAGCATTTAGAGTACTCCCCTGCAGAGATTGTTCCTATCTACTTTAGCTAAACCTGACTCCTTATACAGGTACATGCAATAATTCCACCTCACTGTTCTACTGTATATAATAAATATAATGAGCTTCCAGTATGCTACAGCTTCTTCCACAGAGGGCCTAGACCACCCAACCAATGAATTCCTGTCTCAGTGACTACCTTTTATATATTCCCTCATGACCTCAGACAGGTCAAATCATGGATCTGGGCAAAGCACAAAAGCAGAGGCTGTGGCAAGGCAGCATAGAATTAAGGTTGCTATTCAACATAGTTATTGATCACTGCTCTTATCCAAGTTTACGATGATGATTGAAAACTCAATATTTAAAAGACTTCAAAATCATATGAGAAAAGGACATTTATTACTAAATGGGTTAATACCATGAAAGAGAATATACAATTCCACTATGTAACAATAGAAAAGATGTGCTGACAGCAAAAATACTCCTACTAAAGGATGTGGGATTTGAAAGCATTTGGGAAAATCTATGCTTTACAAAGAGATGAATAAATAGGTGATGGGCTTGAAACAATTAGAGAAGTACTATTCTTGGCTCAAATGCCCAGCCACTTCCAACCTGCTGCAGGTATGGTTCTGTGAGGCCCAACTACTTGAGCTGGCAGCATAATTCAGAATCATCCACATGGTGTTGTTCATAAGAAGCAGGCAGGATGTAGAATTTATGTGACAATAGAGGATTACACCAAGTGTCTGTAGATAAACCTCTGAAAACACAATATGTGTGCACAGAGTCTTTAAATGGACCTTCAAAGTAAAATCTAAGTTGTATTGAACAGGCCAGAATAGTTGCAATAACAAAAGCTTTATACATCTTCCAAAGAGAGATGCAGGCTAAGAGTAGTCTTCTCAAGAGACAGGTCAAATGTACTATTCACGTCAATACTGTGGGAGCAGGACTGCCTAAGCCAATGGAGGTTCACATAAGGTCATCATTTGCTCCAGACAACAGACCAGGGAATGTAGAATTGGTTGTTTACCCATGTGGGTTTCAGCTTTACTTTGGTTCAATATATCCTAACAGTCTGCATTCTAATTCTTTTTTTTAAATGAGAGTGATCACTAGGTTCCATTCCTATTGGAAATATGTAACTCTTTTTTATTTTATATGGCTGTGTGTCTCAGAGATTGCTTTGAATCTCAGTAGAAACTTTGAATTTAGGGAGTTTTGAATACTTTGGTGACTGTTAAGACTGAAGAGAAACATGGCACCACTTTCCATCCAAACTACTGACATATCACTTATGAATAATCATGACTCCTTGTGCTCATGTGACCCCAATCCAAATGTGTGTCAAATCTAGACCTCATTCCATGGATCCACAAAACTGAAAGGTGTTCTGTTTGCTTTGGGCCAGATGCCACCTTACCTTCAACTTCCAGCTTAACCTTCAGTGGCTTTCCACATGAGCTTCTCCAAGCCAGTTTGTTCTTTCTCATGTCATACTCTGGTTGAGCATTATGTCAACCTCAGAGGTATAGGAGCTGATCCAACAGAGGTACATTTTCATAGGTAAATATTGGAAAATCATCACTTTTATGACCTAGCTAACAGTGAAATGAGGACCTTTGTAACACTGGGAATGGCAAATAGCTTCATCACCTTTCTCAACAAGGAATACATTTATTATATACCAGAGGCGTTAAGTGCTCCCAATATAGCTGGGGCTATGAGGATTCATTTCATGCTAGACAGAGATCTGAGAAAGGAATCCTAATAAATGGGATTTCAGAGGGAAGTTATGGCACTCAGAGTTCACTCATCCCTCTAACTCACCACACATAGCCTCTTGCCTTGTCTCCTTTTTTTTTTTTAACATCCACTAAAATTTTGAAGAATTCAGGTTAAGAGTAGATACTTTGAGAGAGTTTCATTGAAAATAGTTTCTATGAATGGATAGAAATAATGTGAGTGGTGCTGTGAACAACCTTCTGGGAACGTTTTCATAGCTGAGCCATTTCCTGTATTTCTCCTTGTCCAGAGGTATAACTGTACCTGTCAACATGGAATGTCTCCAAGAGAGGTGAATGACCAGGTACTTACAAATACACATAAACACCATGTCTCCAGTAAGGAATAGCACATGTTCGCTTTGTAACTGAAAATTGGTGAAATTCACAACTCGATAAATCAGGACTTGATCCTGGACCTAAAGTAAACTCAGGATTCTGGTTAAGACCTAGGTTTCTGTGGCCACAACCACACCTCCAATACTCTCTCCACAGAGCGCCGCCCAGGAGGGATCTACCCAAACATCCCCAGGTTCTTCAGGAAGTAGACAGAAGCATTAAGGAACTCTTTGACAATGACAGGATGATGGAAGACAAGAATGTACAGTGCCTGAAAAGGAAAGAGCAAACACAACATGTGTCTTCGCAAAGAAGTCACGGGCGGTTATTTCAATTATCATCCTCTATATTCAAAAAAGGGGCTGAATTAAATATTGAGGAAAGTACAAAATAATTGTGGCCACTTGCCACTAAAACAACTCTAGTTTTTCAAGTTGGAGCTACAGCCAAAAGTGCTTCAAACAAATTGTCCTTGCAATATGAGGCCGGAAAAAGGAAATTGTCCTGGTGACCTACCTAGGAGAGAGACTCTAGCTTGGTTTAGAAGGAACACTATAATGCTTTCCCTAAACACAGTTCTATATGAAGGTCTGCTGACACTGTAGCATGCTCTCTTTGTGGTTAGATTAACAAACTATTGTGTTCACTTTGAGAGATGGCTGAGAGGCGTCTCCTCTGTTGATTGCCCCCTAGGTTTGCAATATTATACCTAAGAAACAGCCTCCCAGTATAGGTTGTTTTATGCCTGCATTTGTAGACAAGGCTGAACAGATTACCAGGGAAAAAATATTATTGGTGCCAGTGAAAGCAGAGGTTGCAAAAGCACAGTAGAGATGAGCCTTGACAGTGATAGAGCCAGAAAGGCTACTAATGGTCAGACAATGGCTATGACTGTGTCATGGAAGAATCAAGAAGCCTTGATAACAGTGTTAGCAGAGTCACAGTGTCTACCTAGTAGCCATGACAGGAACAAAAGTGAATCCTCAAAAATAGCAGTAAGGGGTAGCAGAAAAACAATTCTGACAACAACAATCGATTTTGAAAGCAGGCAGATAGTTAAGAAGACAAAAGTAACACTGGCTACATCAAAAGGAATGAAGACAGGAGAAATGGCAACTGCAGCTTTAAAAGACCAAAGGTGTTGGAGAGTCCATCTCAGGAACTATGTATAAGTTACTGTCAAGGCCTGAGTATTTCTAAACCCCTATACCTACACAAGAGGTGTACATATGAAAGCACCCAAAGATCAGGGCCCATTTCTGTGATCTAAAGTTACCCAGTCCATTCAAAAAATACATTATCATATTAAGTCACAAGTTGTCGCATGCCACTCACTCCAATAGCACCAGTGAGTCTGTCTCATGGGGTATGAAGCAACCCAGGCCACAGTAATTGTATGGAAGAAAGACCCACTGTTGCGTAGTTGTGACAAGAACCAAGCACTTTGCACCACAACCTCAGAGAGAGCTGCCAAATTGGTGGACCCCAAGATAACATCTTCTCTCTGCAATTCAGAGAAGTTCAGTGGCTAGAGCATATGAAGGGCAGGAAGAAATATAGGTGACAATATTAGGAAGGCCATCCAGGTGTACAGAAGAAGGTGTCATAGAGTCGTGACAAGCTCTGAAGTATAATTGTAAGAATTCTTCTGGTGGGAAGAGAACACTAAAACAAAAGATGACAAGCAATGCCAGCATAGTAATTTGGGTTCAGCAACAAAGGGGGTAAAATGAATGGCCTTTTCTCCACTTTTTGCCAGCTAAATAGAAGAAAGTGCATGAATCTGAAAGTGTTGCGAAAAGACAGAAATAGCCAGTGTTATAGCTGGAAAAAAAATGCAACCAAACTCAGTGCCAAGACAACCCTCTGCTGACTTAGATGCCCCAATTTAGTCTTAGACCAACATAGAGAAAAACTACTATGGAAACTATGGCCCACTGAATCAAACCCTACTTTCTTTAAGAATCTCCAACTTTTTCTGATTTATCTCCCTCTAGACAAGTCATCACAAGAACAACTGCAAGGCCCTATCTTTGTTGAGAACCTTCCCCCTCGCCACACATGAAGCTCCTTATCCAGGCTGCCAGCCACTTCACCTCCTCCACGGTAGAAGATGATGTTCTGCCTATATTTGGAAGATACTTCTTTGGGCTTGAACAGCCTCACAGGAACTGTCCCGAAGTGCATGTCAGTCACAAACACATTAGGATCCTTCTTTATCAGGATTAGACCTTGGAAAAACTGTAAAAACCTGGGCATGGCACAAATTCTCAGTTTCTCTAGTATGTTCCCCTGTCATAGGCAAAGGAAAAAAGTGAGGCATAGGAGAGTGTGGTGTGGGTGTGCAGATGCTGAAGGCACTTAGCTTACTCGGACATGTCCCCCCCCCCCCCGTTTCTCACCTCTTCATACATGTCAAAAAGGTCACGAGGACATAAATGTCTGTGAATTCTTTTCAGATAGGAAATAGTATGCAAACTTTACTTCCCTAAAGGTCCTGATTGAATGATGGTGCCCCTATGAATGAAGTGCTGGCCTCCATCAAAATTCTCATTTAAATTCCATTGTTATTGTCAGTATTAACAGATGGGAAATGTTAGCATAGATGACGTGGTATCTTCATGTGTTAATTAAGTTCTGATGGGGTGGCTGGGCTAAGAGTCTTCATAATGCGCCCCTGAGGAGTGAGGGCAGCTGGATTTTCTGTCTTATGAGCACAGGCACATTTGCTTTTGTACTAACATGTGACATAAGATGGTCTGGTTTTGCTATCATTGATGAATGGCTTCACAAAATGCAAGAATGGATACAGCCATTCTTCCTTGGCCCAGGCTAAACAACCAGCTTGAGGTGGTCAAATCAAGCCTTCAAAGGAAGTGGACAGAGAACCCATGGTAGTGCCTCACAGTGAGAGCCAGATAATTAAGATAAATGATAAAACATTATTTCATGCTATTAGACCTTGTTTCTTGTATATTGTTTTTAATTTAATTTTATTTGTAATTCATTTTTCTACACTCCATATTCCATTCCTCGCCCCTCCCCATCCACCCTCTGACTGTTCCACATCACATACCTCTTCCCCACCCACTTGTCTCCACATGGATGCCCCCACCCCACCCCCACCCACCTGACCTCTAAACTCCCTGGGGCCTCCAGTCTCTCGAGGGTTAGGTGCTTCATCTCTGAATGAACACAGACCTGGAAGTCCTCTAGGGGCCTCATATCAGCTGGTGTATGCTGTCTGTTTGGTGGTCCAGTGTTTGAAAGATCTCGGGGATCCAGATTAAGACTGCTGGTCCTTCTACAAAATCGCCCTTCTCCTCAGCTTCTTTCAGCCTTTCCCTAATTCAACAGCAGGGGTCAACTGCTTCTGTCCATTGGTAGGGTACAAATATCTGCATCTGACTCTTTCAGCTGCTTGTTGGGTCTTTCAGAGGGCAGTCATGATAGATCCCTTTTTGTGAGCATTCAATAGCCTCAGGAATAGTGTCAGGCCTTGGGACCTCCCCTTGAGCTGGATTCCACTTTGGGTCTGTCACTGGCCATTTCCATCCCTGTGATTCTTTCAGACAGAAACAATTATGGGTCAGAGGGTGAGGGTGGAATGGCAACCCCATCCCTCACTTGATGTCCTGTCTTCCTGCTGGAGGTGGGCTCTATAAGTTCCCTCTCCCTAATGTCAGGCATTTTATCAAAGGTCCCTCCCTATGATAAATGATTCCTCCTGGGAGTCCTTCAAGTTTCAGGTCTCTGGTGCACTCTGGAGGGTCCCCTCAACTTCCTATTTCCTGAGGTTGCCTGTTTACATTCTTTCTGCTGGCCCTCAGGGCTTCAGTCCTTTTCCCTCACCCAATACCAGATCAGGTTCCCCTCTACCCCCACTGCCCCCCCCCTGTCCACAGTCCCTCTTTAGTCCCTCCCTCCCTCCCCACTTATGACTGCTTTCTTCTCTCTCCCAAGTGGGACTGAGGATGTGGTTCATTTACACAATAGAATACTTCTCAGCTATTAAGAACGAGGACATCCTGACTTTTGCAGGCAAATGAGTGGAACTAGAAAATATCACTCTGAATGAGGTAACGCAGACCCAAAAGAACATGCATGGTATGTATTCACTAATAAGTGGATATTGGCCAAAAAAGAAAAAACCCATACAGAATACACAAGATACAGTCCACAGAATTCAAAAGGCTCACGTATATTTTTTAGTGTTTTAGTGTTCCCTTTGATTCCATTCACCCATCACCATCAACAGTGGACCTTGAGAATTAACCTTAACACTCCCACTATTTTGTCATCAAATGGTGGTGACGCAGGACCATGCCTTATTACTGTACCCATCCTCTGTTCAAACAATCCATTTCATAGATGACAAACAGATAATCCTTTAGTGATCTACAAATTTACAAAATTATCTAAATGGCACACAGGTGCACCTAAAGACATGATGATGGAGTATGAGAGATCAATCCACACAGAGTGCAAAGACCAGGCATAGTTGTAAAATTCATGGGACTATTATGGTCCAGTAAGGCAAGTATGATGCCTGACAAAGTAATTGAGAAAATCCTATAATACCCAGTATTTACAAATGTAAGCGATACTGGTATCCTTGGACTCCTGGGATGTTGGCAGGTTTTCACACCCACCTTGCCCAATTTGCCCACCCACTATACAACTAACTTGGTAAAGAGAGGACCTACAACAGACAGGCACAAGAGACTTTTAACAAGGCTAAAATCATCTTTTTCTGAGGGCTTATATCATCATAGGAAAGGCTAAGTGGATATGGACTTTTACCACAATAATGATAAGAGATATTGGTGGAGCATATACACAGGTGACTATTAAGTATACTGTAAAGAACCTATGCATTTTGGGGAGGGATGCAAGTACGCCTGTGTGTTTTCAGGCTTCTTGAAAATATTTCCATGTCAAGAAAATAAATATGAAAGTAATCGTCAAGCACGTCACACAACTCTATTGTAAGTGTGGGCATAGGTGAAAATTGACAGTGATGAAAGGAGTCATTTCACAAACTGATGTGTCAATCTAGGTTGAATACAAGCCTGTTCTATGACACTTCCACCTACCATTCAGCTTAACTGGGATGGGAAATTTTTTGAAAATGTTATTAGAGCAATCGTTAAAGAGCTTAAAACAAGAAGTGACCTGCAGGGGTGAAAAGGGCACTCCCAAAGGCCAGAAGTTCATTAATTAAAAACACCAGGTGCCAGAGATAGATTGCCTCCCTGCAATTTGTTAGCCTGAGCAGCACATGGGGGCCCATAAAACATCAAGGCTTTTGCCACTGTCATTGGCTACATGCCAGGCCTAGATAATAAGTCTGTTGCTACAGACACCATGCAGTCTGGTTGTAGTACATGGAGAAATAAAGCTGGGATAGAGGTAGAAGTTCCCTCCTTGCTGGATGGGTATCTTTTGTAGTGCCCGAAGGTGCTCTGAGGGCTGCTGGAGAGAACTGTCAGCAAAAGCCATTATCATGTATCGTCCCTGCATGCTACAGTACCAAATGCCAAGCAAGGTATGCATGATTGTCAACTTGTGGCATGAGTATTGTTGAAAACTCAAGAACATGCAAGCCCCACTCCACAAGATTTTGTTTGGTACTACAAACCACTTGCTGGGGAGAAAATAGGTCCAGAGGGGACATCATGATTCTGTTTGCTAAGATGGATATTATGTACTTCTCTAACTAACTTCTGAACATTTGTGTGTGAAGCCATTAATCACTGTTTTTCTGTCAACTATAGTATCTTCTTTTGCAGTGAATAGTGTACCACAGATGTCCAACAACCATCAATGATACACCTGAAAACTAGGGACAATTAATATAGCACAACGGCTCAATAATTAGCCTTGATGAACATTAATTATTGCTCACTCTGAGACTCGGGTAATTTTGATGAAGAACTCAGGAAGGGTTTAAGGAAAAATGGGAAAGAAATGCAGGGCTGTAGAGCATTTTCTTCTATATAGAAACATTCCCTACAATAGGGAGCAAAAGACTCATGAGAATCAAGATGCAAAACAAAACATTTCTCAAAATTATGAGACTTGAAGGATTTATACAGGCAATAACCAACCGATGGAGAAGGAAACTGAGTAAAGGCATGGAACTGATGTTCTCTGGCCTTTCAAGGTGCAGAAATCTCAAAATTACTTGAACATACAAGCTCAGAGTGCATGTTCTTGAGATAGACATCTTTCTCCTCTTTATAGTTGTGGCTGCTTCCTCCTTAGATGCTATCATTGTACTACATGGACTTGATTAGAAAACAAGTTATTGTTTTTGCAAGTGTAGAATTATTAGATATCTCCTTTCCACCAAGCCAGAGGTCTCTAATAATAGTAGCCCCGTGCATGTCATTCAACTCTTGTTCTCTATCTGTAGAATAAACAATAAATGATTGTTAAAGAATTTTGAAAAATGTAATGTTGTGTGTGAAACTTTCAAAGAATAAATAAGTATTCTTTGATGTTGTTGCTCCTGTTGGCTTCTCATTTGGCAACCATAGAATTTTTACAGGCTATTCTCTTTCTTTCATTAATTTATTTACTTTACATCACTATTGCAGCTTCCACTCCCTCCTCTCCTCTCCCATACCCCTCCCTTTTTCCTCAGTGAAGGAGAAGCCTTCCGTGAATATCAACCCATCTTGTCATATAAAGGTACAGTTGGAGTAGGTGCATATTCTCCTATTGAAGCTAGAGAGGGCAGCCCAGTTAGAGTAATGAACTCCAAAGGCAGGCAACACAGTCAGAGACAGCCCCTGCTCCAGTTATTAGGGGACCCACATAAAGAAAAACCAATCTGCACATCAGTTACGCATATGTAGAAGGTCTAAGTTCATACTGCACATATACGTATATGTAGGAGGTCTAAGTTCATACTGCACATATACG
>NC_034595.1:95774275-95776990 GCF_900095145.1 Mus pahari
TTCATACTGCACATATACGTATATGTAGGAGGTCTAAGTTCATACTGCACATATACGCATATGTAGGAGGTTTAAGTCCAAAGTGCTGCACTTTGGTTGGTGATTCAGAAGCTGGAGCTGCTGTGGGTGTTCTTGACCTCGCTAGCTCCTTCAACCTTTCCTTCACCTCTTTCACAATCTTCCTCAAACTCTGCCTACTATTTGACTGTGGATCTCTGCATGTTTTCCACTTGCTACTAGGTGAAGTCTCTCAAAGTGGCGTTATGCTAGGGTCCCGTAGGCAAGAACAGCGGGTTATCATTAATAGTGTCAGGGGTTGGGTCTCTCTAATGGGATGGGTCCAAGTTGGGACAGTCATTGTTTGGCCATTCCCTCAATTTCTGCTTCATCTTTATCCCTGCACGTCTCTACAGAGGAAGTCTGTGCATGGTTAGAAGGTGGCAATTACAGGTTCCATTTCACCTGTTGCCAAAAGTCTTAGACCTAGGGTTCCACTCATGTGTTTCTGGAATGTTCCCTTGTTTTAGGTTTCTGGTTCTTCCCAGTACTGCCCCCTCACCTATTTCAGTTCTCTCCCAGTCCTCTCTCCCTAAGCTCTCCTGACACTCCATCCTTCTTCGCCCCTCCCTTGCTCCTCTTTCAGCCAGTTCACATGCTCCATCTATCTATGATGTCAATTTTATTTCCCCTTCTGAATGATATTGCAGCATCTGCCCTTGGGCCTTCCCTGTTACTTAGGTTCTTTGGGTCTGTGGACTGAAGCATGGTTATCCTGGACTTTATGTCTAATAGTCAATTATAAGTGAGTAAATACCAGGTGTGCCTTCTGGGTCTGGGTTACCTGATTTGGGTTTAAATTATCTAGTTCCATCCATTTGCCTGCAAATTTCATGATATCCTTGTTTTTAAAAGCTGAGTCATATTCTGTTGTATATAAATGAACCACATTTCTTTATCCATTCTTTTGTTAAGGGACATAACTAGGTTGTTTCCAGTTTCTCACTATTATGAATAAAGCTGCTATGAACATAAATGAGAAATTGTCCTTGTGGTATGGCGGAGCATCTTTTGGGTATTTTCCCAAGAGTGGTTTAGCTATGTCTTCCAGTCAAACTATTTCTATTTTTTGGGAAAGCAAAATGTTGCAGGCAAATGGATTAATCTTAAAAGAATATTATCCTGACTGAAGTAACCCAGTCCCAAAAGGACATATATGGTATATACTAACTTATAAGTGGATATTAACCTTAATATACAGGATACCCATGCTACACTCCACTCCACAGATAAGCTAAACAAGAAGAAAGTCACAAGTAAGGATGCTTGAATATCACTTATAAGGGGTAATAAAAAAGTCTTCAGAGGCAAATAAAGGAAGAGAACTAGGTGGGAGAGAAGATGAAGAGGGGAGCAGGTGAAGGTTCAGGATCAGTTGTAGGGAGAGACAGGAGGGATGATTTTGGCCACAAGAATGGAAGAAAATCTACAACTGATGGGGGTAGGGAGGTAGGGGTAACTCCAGGATAAGACAGAGATCTGGGGAAAGGGAGGCCCTCAAGAATCAATGGGGGTGTCCTTAGCTATAACTCACAGCATTGAGGATATGGAACCTGAAAAGGCCACCTCCTATCACCAGGCAGGAACACCAATAGAGTGAGAGGGACACCAACCTACCCACAAAACTTTCAACCCAAAATTTGTTCTTTCTAAAAAAACAAATGTAGGAACAAGAAATGGCATAGAGACTGAGGGGATGGCCAACCAATAACTAGCCCAACTTGAGACCCATGATATGGGCAAGCACTAATCCCTAACACTATTAATGATACTACTTTGGTATGCTTGGAGACAGGAGTCTAGCATGGCTGTCCTCTGAGAGGCTCCACTCAGCAGCTGACTCAGACAGATGCAGACATCCACAGCCAAACAATGGATAGAGCATAGGGACTTTTATGGCCTCTAATGGGATAGGACCACCATGGGAATACCATCAGAGCCAACTAACCTGGTTGCCTGGGGCTCTCAGAGTCTGAAGCACCAACCAAAGAATGCCTGTGAACTGCCTTCCTTTGTGAACAGACTTTTTAGACCAGAAATTTTCTGATACTATACAAAAACAAAAAACAGACACCCTTTGCTTAGGCAAGGAGCTGTACAGTATTTTAAAAATCAAAGAAAAAGGATGGCGATCTTATTATGCCAAATATTAAAAAAAATTAAGAAAAGAACCGAAGAATTTAAAAAGAGTCAGAAAAATTGAACTTGGCCAAGGCGATCTTAGGATCACTGGTGAGTGGGACGTAACTTCTGCTCCAATCCAATCATGCACGGGACCTGAGATAGCACTAGGGAAGCAGAGAACCGGCCTGTCCTGGGGCACAAATCCCTTCCAGTCTGTGCCAGCACCGGGTCACCTAGGGCACTGATTCTGCGGACACCACCATGGTCCTGAGCAGACTGCCCAAGTGATCTTAGGATCGCTGGTGAGTGAAACACACAGCTGTTCCAATCCAATAGTGACGGGCCTGTGACAGCAGGAAAAAGGACACCAGAGCCTTTCCTCACCAGAGGTTCAGGTTCCTTTTAATCAGTTCAGGTTTACCTTAGTTTAAACAAACCAGACAACTCCACGGTCCCCAAAGGAGACACCACTTCCACGAACTGTAACACGCCCAGGATCTTAGGACAACAGGATCCCAGGATAACAGGAGCTGG
>NC_034595.1:95777268-95778945 GCF_900095145.1 Mus pahari
ATACCAAATGCTACCAAAAGGAGATGGAATTGAACAAAACCATCCAGGATTTTAAAAATGGAAGTAGAAACAATAAAGAAAACCCAAAGAGAGACAACTCTGGAGATAGAAACCCTAGGAAAGAAATCAGGAATGATAGATGCAAGCATCAGCAACAGAATAGAAGAGATGGAAGAGAGAAAGAATCTCAGGTGCAGAAGATTCCATAGAAAACATGGACACAACAATCAAAGAACATGCAAAATGCAAAAAGATCCTAACTCAAAACATCCAGGAAATCCGGGACACAAGGAGAAGACCAAACCTACGGATAATAGGTATAGATGAGAATGAAGATTATCAAATTAAAGGGCCAGCAAATATCTTCAACAAAATTATAGAAGAAACTTCCCATACCTAAAGAAAGAGATGCCCATGAACATTCAAGAAGCCTACAGAACCCCAAATATACTGGATCAGAAAAGAAATTCCTTCCGACACATAATAATCAGAACAATGAATGCGCTAAGTAAAGACAGAATATTAAAAGCAGCAAGGGAAAAGGGTCAAGTAACATACAAAGGCAGGCCTATTAGAATTACTCGAGACTTCTCACCAGTGACTATGAAAGCCAGAAGATCCTGGACAAATGTTATACAGACCCTAAGAGAACACAAATGCCAGCCGAGGCTACTATACTCAGCTAAACTCTCAATTACCATAGATGGAGAAACCAAAGTATCCCATGACAAAACCACATTCACACAATATCTTTCAACAAATACAGCCCTTCAAAGGATAATAACAGAAAAACACCAGTACAAGGATGGAAACCACTCTCTAGAAAAAGCAAGAAAATAATCCTTCAAGAAACGTAAAAGAAGACAGCCACAAGAAAAGGATGCCAATTCTAACATCAAAAATGACAGAAAGCAACAATTACTTTTCCTTAATATCTCTTAATATCAATGGACTCAATTCCCCAATAAAAAGACATAGACTAACAGATTGGCTCCACAAACAGGACCCAACATTTTGCTGCTTACAGGAAACTCATCTCAGGGAAAAAGACAGACACTACCTCAGAGTGAAAGGCTGGAAAACAATTTTTCAAGCAAACGGTCTGAAGAAACAAGCTGGAGTAGCCATTCTATATCGAATAAAATCGACTTCCAACCCAAAGTTATCAAAAAAGACAAGGAGGGGCACTTCATACTCATCAAAGGTAAAAGCTTCCAAGATGAACTCTCAATCCTGAATATCTATGCTCCAAGTGCAAGGGCATCCACATTCATTAAAGAAACTTTAGTAAAGCTTAAAACACATATTGCTCCTCACGCAATAATAGTGGGAGACTTCAACACCCCACTCTCATCAATGGACAGAACCTGGAAACAGAAACTAAACAGAGACACAGTGCAACAAACAGAAGTCATGAAACAAATGGATCTAACAGATATCCACAGAACATTTTATCCTAAAACAAAATGATATACCTTCTTCTCAGCACCTCATGGTACATTCTCCAAAACTGACTATATAAATGGTCACAAAACAGGTCTCAACAGATTCAAAAATATTGAAACTGTCCCATGGATCCTATCAGACCACCATGGTCTAAGGCTGATCTTCAATAACAACATAAATAATATAAAACCAACATTCACTTGGAAACTGACCAACACTCTCCTCAATGAT
>NC_034595.1:95781975-95803276 GCF_900095145.1 Mus pahari
GGGGCTGCGACCCTATAGGTGGAACAACAATATGAACTAATCAGCACCCCCAGAGCTCATGTCTCTAGCTGCATATGTAGCAGAAGATGGTCTAGTCAGCCATCATTGGGAAGAGAGGCCCCTTGGTCTTGCAAACTTTATATGCCCCAGTACAGGGGAATACCAGGGCCAAGAAGGGGAAGTGGATAGGTAGGGTAGTAGGGGGGGAGGGTATAGGGGACTTTGGGGATAGCATTTAAAATGTAAATGAAGTAAATACCTCATTAAAAGAAAGAAAAGAAAAATTGAACTTTTGTAGAAAGCCAAGTTTGATACAACAGGTAATAACTTTTGACCTATTAATTCTGTGCCCAACAGAAATAGATCAAATTCAAATAGAGTCATCCTGTTGGCATTTCTGTAACCACAAAGGCTTTATGACACCAATCTTAAAGAGATACTGAGTTTAAAATAATTGATTTTTATCATAATGTTAATTTTTTTAACTCTGATAAATTTCCTGTTTGCTTGTTTTGTTCCTCTTCCAATATTCTTTTTTTATTAATTAATTTACTTTTTACACTCCATATTTTATCCCCCCCGATTCACCCTCTGACTGTTCTACATCCCATACCTCCTCCTCACCCACCTGTCTCCACAGGGATGCTCCCATCTCCCATCCCTCCTGACCTTGAAGTTCCTTGGGGCCTCCACTCTCTTGAGGGTTAGGTGCATCATCTCTGAATGAACACAGACTTGGAAGTCCTCTACTGTATGTGTGATGGGGCCTCATATCAGCTAGTGTATGCTGTCTGTTTGGTGGTCCAGTGTTTGAGAAATTTTAGGGGTCCAGTTTAACTGATGCTGCTGGTCCTCCTATAGGTCACCCTCTTCCTCAGCTTCTTTCAGCCTTCCCTAATTCAATGACAGGGGTCAGCTGCTTCTATCCATTGGTTAGGTGCAAATATCTGCATCTGATTCTTTCAGCTGTTTGTTGGGTCTTTCAGAAGGCAGTCACAATAGGTCCCTTTTTGTGAGCGCTCCATAGCCTCAGTAACAGTGTCAGGCCTTAGGACCTCCCCTTGAGCTGGATCCCACTTTGGGCCTGTCACTGGACCTTCTTTTCCTCAGGCTCCTTTTCATTTCAACCCCTGTAATTCTTTCAGACAGGAACAATTATGGGTCAGAGTTGTGACTGTAGGATGGCAACCCCATCCCTCACTTGATGTCTTATCTTCCTGTTGGAGATGGGTTCTACAAGTTCCCTCTCTCTACTATTGGGCAATAAGTGAATATTAGCAAAAAAAAAAAAGTACAGAATACCCAAGATACAGTCCACAGAACTCAAAAAGGTCAACAAGCTGAAGTGCCCAAGTGAGGATGCCTCATTCCCACTTGGGAAAGAGAAGAAAGCAATCACAAGTGGAGGGAGAGAGTGAGGGACCTGAGAGGGAAAGTAGACACAGGGTGGGGAGCAATAGGGGGAAGGGGAATTAGTATTGGGAGAGGGAAAAGGACTGAAGCCCTGAGGGCCAGCAGAAAGAATGGAAACAGGCAACCTTTGGAGATAGAAGGTTGTGGGGGACCCTTCAGAATGCAGCAAAGACCTAGGAGGTGAGAGACTCTCAGGACTCAAAGTGAGGGATCATAAATGGAATGCTCTTTCCTTGATTTCTTTACCTTGATTATTATGTAATCAAGGAAAATATTAAAAGAAAGTATATTTTGAATAGGTATGTAATCAATGAATAAAGTTTCAGAGGAAATGACTTTATGTATAAATAAAGCCTGTAAGAGATCGTCAGAGTAAGTCAAGACATACATAAATGTGTTTCCTCTCTGTCTTGTCTCACAAGAACAAAGTTGAATGGTGTCCCATATCTGATTTGCCCCTAGCTTCTCTTGCAACCACCAGTTCCAACCCTTGCCCTTAACCAGGGATGGTCCCTTGCACTCTTTTACCTGTTTCTGGGACCATTTTCTTCCTACTGGATTGCCTCATCCAACTATGAAGGGATGTGCCTAGTCTTGTTGCAACTTGATATGCCGTGTTTGGATGATAGCCCTGGGAGTCCTGTCTTTTTCTGAAGGGAAACAGAGGAGGAGTAGATGCGGTAGACAGGGAGGGTAGGGAAGGCATATGGAGGAGAGGAGGGAGGGTAAACAGTGGTTGGAATGTAATATATGATAAAAAATATATATGTTTAAATATATTATTTAAATGTGCTTAGGACAGGCTACCTCTCTCCAAGCTGTTGGCCCTCCTGAAGTCCATGAAAGAATATAGGTAATTCCACTGCAGGTAAATTCATGGCCAATGGCTGGCTATCCCTAATAGTGATAGAGCAAAATAAAAAGACAAGTGGCGGTATAAGAAGGTCATACAAGAAGAAAGCCATTCCATGAATTAGTTGGCTGACCAACTTTGCAGTACTTTCCCAGTTAACCTAGTCAAGAACAAACTCTACAGACATGGTCCCTTCACTGCATATAGTTCTTTAAAAACAGAAAACTGCTATAAGCCACCAAGGTTAAATGGGATTAGACAGTGGTTCTGTCAGGCTCTCATCTCTGTTGCTTTTATCTATGCAAAAGAACTAACTATCCATAAGACATCACATTCACCATATGAGTCTTTAGAAGAAAACCAGCCATTTAACTCCATCCTTGAATCCTGAATGCAAGGGAAATCATGTGTTGTTTTAAGCCAATGCATTTGTTTTTGTTTCACTAAGGAGAAAGTGGGAATTCATTTCTCCATTAACAGAATTATACAGTATAGTTTCCCACTTTTAGGGAAATACCAGGGCGTATGCATACCCAGAGTGCAGTGGATAAGCCTCACCCTGGGTAGGGCACCTTACTCATGGTCATGATGGCTTCCCTCCTAGCTAATTAGTAAGTCAGTATATTTGTAAAAATGTATTCCAGCAGTCAGAGAAATCTAACAAAACTCAACAGAAGCTCTACTGAAAGTACAGGGATGCTGTTAGCACAAGGGACACAGCCACAAGGTGGCATCATTCTACCAAGAACTAGAAAGCCACAGAGATTGTAGGAAAGATGACTATATGACAGGGACCCTGAAGCCTGTCTTCAGAGCAATAGATGCATGTTTTAGCTATGAATTTTCTTGCCACATCCTGGGATCTCCTGAAAACATTAGGAATACATACATTCAAGTGTGATTCAATATCAGGTTCTTTTATGAAGTGTCACTACCAATTGGGTATTTTTACTTCTCAGGGACGGAAGGAAGATATGGGGTAAAGAGCAGATGCTTCTCTGGGATAGGACTCATGTTCAGTTCTTAGTACCTATGTCAACTGGCTCACAATGCCTATAAACCCAGCTCTAAGGGATCCTATACCTCTACAGGCACCTGCACTCACAGGCACAGATCCCCACTAAGACAATGGTTTGATTACATTTTAAAATGTAAAACATAGAGTCACACACGTAATTAGAAATAAGACAAATCTTGTCCTGTATAATGACAGCACCAAGAAGCTGGCTAAAAGAGGAAGATATTTTATGGGGATCATCCCCTAGACAAAGAGCTATAGACAAGTAAGGACTAGTAAAAAAGAAAGAGAGAGAGAATTAGTCTAGTTCAGGAATAAGGGCCTAATTATTTCTACTCTACCAGTGGTCAGTCCTGAAATCATGTTTATACGAGCAACACTAAACTGACTCAGCAGGTATAGATACATGAAATGTAACAAGGATGCTCATAGAAAATGAGGCCAATAATTCAAATCATATTAGGAGGAGGGACATGGAAGGAGCTGGATGGGAGGGGTTGGAGGGAAAAATGAAGGAAGACTAGAAATGGTTTGATTACATTTTAAAATGTAAAACATAGAGTTTTTGTCTCAGACTATAAGGTTATGGACTTTTCCCATGATAACTAATCTTAATACTAGCCTATTCCAAGAAGTGGCTGAGGTAATTTTAAAAATGGAATGATATACCAAAGAACCAAATTTAGTAATAGCTGTGAGATTACAATTTCAACTGAGGAAGTTCTTGTTCTTGCTACTCACAGTATATGCCTGGAACAAGGGCTCTTAGATGGCCTCATCTCCCTGAGTCCAGAGAGTAAATTTTGAAAATGGAATCACACCATCTCTAAGATTCTGGCTGTAGTGTTCCTTCTTGAATGTACAGAGCTGGTTATAGAACAGCCTGGACAAGTGGACCACACAAACTCCATGACTATCTGTTGGACAACAGCTTCATTCTCCCAAACAATCGCCAGTCTACTAGAGCTCTGTCCCAAGGTCATACTCTCTAATTGTTCTCACTCATCCATGTACATTATAATGGTACATACTTTTTAATTCCTATACTCTTGAGAATATTTTCTGAGTTTGTGAATGGGTGTGAGTGACTGGTTGGGTGTAGGTGTTTGCCACATGTGTATGGATACCTACGGAGACTAGAAAAGGATGTCAGACCCCCCTGTAGATAGAGTTACAGAAGGTTGTGGTCTGCCTGTTCACTGGTACAGGAAACTAAACTCTATTCCTTTTTAAGAATAGCAAGTGCTCTAATCCCTATATTATTAAAGTTCTTTATAACTCTAATGGTAGCTGGCCAATTACTATGGTATAAATGTGGAATACCTACCTATAACTCAATCACAGACTGTTTTGAAAGCTGTAGAGACTTCCGGATATATGATTTGAATGGCAGATGTAGAAAGGCAAAAATAACCCTTTGAAACTTTTGCCTGCTTCTGGTTCCAGCCTTCATTCTCTGATTCCTTATCTCTATGATGTAAGGAGTACCTGCTGGACACTCCCACTCTCATGAACTCCAGCATGCTTTACTCTCCATGATGAGATGAAATCCCACTAAATCCATGAACCAAAACAAGTCTTTACTTTCTCACTTGGTTCTGTCAAGTATTCTATCAAAGTAACAAAAATGGGAAATAGTGGGGGAAACTGATACCAAAGGAGGAGAGTCATTGTTATAACTGAAGCCGAAACTGGGCTGTATTTTGGAAGAGTTTGGTCATACAGTCCAGAGAAACTGCAGAATGGTGCAAGCACAAACTTAGTGGATAATTTAATCCTGCTGGAAGTTGAGGTGTAAACACTGTATACTTACTTTCTGTTACTGTGATGAGATGCCATGACCAAAACAACTGAAAGATTGAAAAGTTTCTTGGGGAAAATGCTTACACAGGGAGACTCCATACTGGTGGAGGAGGCATGGCAGCAGTAAGCTAGAACAGGAAGCTGAGAAGTCATATCTTCAACTGCAAGCATGAAGCAGAAATAATGAACTAGAAGAAGGGTGGAGCTATGAATTCTCAAGGTCTACCCCTAGTGATGTAATTCATTTCTGTGAGGCTGCAACACCTCCTTGTAAACTCCCTAAATAGCCCCATTAACTGACAAACAACTATTCACATACACAAGGCTGTGGGTGATATACTACCCCAAATATCAACAGGAGTGTGACCATGAGGCTTCAAGTAAGAACAGGGTACTATTGGGAACTGGACCAGAGGCCATTTACATTAGAATCTTGCAAAAAATGTCTACATTCTGACAAGATCCTTTAAAAAAACTCTGAGTGAGACAGAATTTAAAAGCACTGACTTAGTTACTTTGGTAGACTATATGGAGTGAGTGAATCCCTGAGTGAGTGGGTTTGGCCATGTCAAGGACAAATGCCTCAAACCATGAAAGTGGCAAAGCTTTTCCTCCTTGGTGAGTCTCATTGGGATGGCAAAGCCTTCCTCTAGTCCATCCAAATGTAAATGTTGATAATATGTGCAGAAAATACCTACCATAGCTTTCCTCTTCGGATACTCATGGCCTAAAGACCGACTGTTCCACTGCTGAGATTGCTTCTATCTACATTAGCTAAACCTGAATCCTTGTCTTGTTGCATGCAATAGCCTATCCCTCTGATCAACTGTATATAATAAACATGCTAGCTTCTGGAGTGCTGTAGCTTCTCCATCCGAAAGCTTAGACCACTCACCTGCAGCTTTATTGTGTCTGTGTGTCTGTTCATTTCTTCACCAATCCAATCTTGTGAAAGTCATCAAGCGGTGCAGCATGCAAAGCCTAAGCTAATGCAGAGCAGCGGAGTGTTCAGGTTGTTGATCAACACAGATACTGCTCACAGCTTTTAGCCAGGTTTGCAGTGAAGACTGAAAGTAAAGTGATTTGAAAAGCATACATTTTGACAAAGAAAAGGTTTTTTAATTACAAACAACCCAAATATTGACAAAAAATCTTTCATTATTAAGCGGATGAGTACTATGAAAGAGAATCTATATGCTCTACCCTGGAACAATAGAAAAAGATGTGCTAATAGCCAGAATCCTCCCACTAAAGGATGCAGGATTGGAAAGCATATTGTTTTTTTTTATGAGCATATATTAGTTTAGTAAGCAGAAAAATACAAACAAATCATGATTAGCAAAATTTCTCATAATTACTTTAAAGTTTCTAAGAATGGTGTTTTATCACTGATTTATCAAATCTTATTCATACAATGTATGAAGTAACCCCTAAGTCTGCTAAAAGCATAATTGAGAGCTTTTGCTTGGTCATAACTTCCTTTCTAAGTTGCTACGTGGCATGAAATCCCATGGATTGGAACCAAACAATGGAGCCAGGCACAGAATAGTGGAGTGAACAGGAGGAAACACACCTCCATCTTGAATGGGATTGTCTATGCCCCTCGAGTCTGTGATTTGCTGACTTCCATTTTGTCTGCCAATCTGAAGAATAGAGACATAACCAAGGTGTTACATCAGGGAGGAGGGGAAGGGGGAGGAGGTTGAGTGGGGGTGAATGGAGAACAGAGAGTCTCTACTGGTTCTAACAGAGGCAGGTGAGCTATAGCAGTGTCTCTCCTGACCTCTATGAACTGCCTTTTCCTCTCATTTATTCAAGGTTGAGGATTGGTCAAAACACAGGGAGCCAGCCAGAGGGTGTCNNGGCCTGCAGCCCAAGCATCAGCAACCACATTACCATACAAGAGAACACTGTGGCTTTAAAGGGGAATAGTGCCGAGAACTCAGTTCTTTCCTCACTACATAACTCTGGCTGCCCTTGAACTCATTAAGTAAATCAGGCTTGCCTGTAATTCATGGAGATCCACCTGTCTCTACCCTCCAAGTGCTGGGCAAAGGGGTGCCTCACCACACCAAGCTAAGACTATTTTCTAAATTGTAACTTTCTTAGATTTCCCCCTACTATTTGCACAAATTTGTCAAGTCCAAACATAATTCCGAATGAGGTAGATAGTCTCTACTCAGCCTGTGGTCTCTGAGGGGCCCGTCAAGGCCTATGCCACGAGAGCACTAGATTCCCAGGCAGCGAGTGCTGAGGGTGGCACCAACCCATGGAGGAGCAAGCGCCTCAGTTGGCTATTTTCTCAATCTCATCCAAATCATCTGTGTCCAATTAGAAAGCATATTGTTAAGCCTATCATTTACAACAGATGAACAAATGTGTGAATGGCTTGAAACTATTAGAGAAGTACTATTCTTGGCTCAATTTCCCAGCCACATCCAAGCTGCTTCAGTTGTGATTTCAGGAGGCACAACTACTTCTTGAGCTGACAGCAGAACTCATCCACATGGTGCTGTTTATAAGATTCAGGAAGAATGCAGTATTTATATGTCACTGGAGGCTTACGCAAAGTGTCTATAGAAAAACCTCAGAGGTCAGACAGCATGTGGCAGAGTGATAACATCTACAAAGTCTTTCAATGGACATTTAGAATAAAGACTAAGTTGTAATGAAAAGCCCAGAATATTGGTAATGACAGAAACTTTAAACATCTGCCAAAGAGAGGTGAGAGCTAAGATGGCCACATCTCAAGAGACAGATTACAACTGTGCTACAAATGTCAGTATTGTGGAAGCAGGGCTGTCCAAGCCAATTGAGGCTCACATTAGAGCATAATGTGCTCCAACAACAAACCAGGAAGTGTAGGGTTTGGTACTGAAACTTTAAGAGTTTCAGCTTTACTTTGGTCCACTATACCCTAACTATCTGTATTACAAAATATTAGAATGTGATTGATCACTACACACCATCATCTATCAGAAAGGTAAAACTTTTTTTTAATTTTATAGTGACTCATGTCTAAGAGATTGCCTTGAATCTCAGTAAAAGTCCGAAGTCAGAGACTTTTGAATACTTTGAGGACTTAAAAATTTTGAGGACTCTCAAAGTTACATTAATAAATATTTTTTGCATTGTGGGATGAAGAATGCTGTGGTTTAAATGCAGAATATCCAACACAGATTCATGATTTGAATGCTTCTTTCCCAGCCTTTAGCCCAATTTTGTGGATGTAGAGTCTTTAGGAAATGCAAGCTGGTGAGTAGAAGTAGGTCACTAGAAAGGAAACAAAGATTTGGAGAGGCTCATGTAGAAAGTCATTCACTATGACTGACATTTGTAGCATATGAAAGAGTTTTACTATGGAAGGGGAGGGTAGGTAGGTAGGGAGGGCTGATATAAGTATAGCACCAAAAAACCCTAATCCTCCCTTGCATCCAGAGAACATGGTTAGAGAGTCTTCTCAGGCAAAGAGAAGAACGGATGATATCCAAAGACTGTGGTTCCATAAGCCAAGAACTCAAAGATGTCAAATACCCTGAGCGATACAGTCTATGGCATATTGAACATGTTAGCTACTCCATCTACATTGCTTCTGTTTCACAGAAGAGAAATATGGCACCGCCATTCATCCAAATGACTGACATGTCACTTGCATGTCTATTGTCTTCTTATGATCCCATCCAGTTGGCTGTGGCAAATCTTGCCATCATCCTAGGATCCAAAACACTAACAGAAACCCTGTCTTAGTCAGGGTTTCTATTCCTGCACAACCATCATGACCAAGAAGCAAGTTGGGGAGGAAAAGATTTATTCAGCTTACATTTGCACATTGCTGTTCATCACCAAAGGAAGTCAGGACTGGAACTCAAGCAAGTCAGGAAGCAGGAGCTGATGCAGAGTCTATGGAGGGATGCTACATACTGGCTTGCTTCCCCTGTCTGGCTCAGCTTGCTTTCTTATAGAACCCAAGACTACCAGCCCAGGGATGGCACTACCCCCAATGGACCCTCCCACCCTTGATCACTAATTGAGAAAATGCCTTACAGATGGATCTCATTTCCCTAAGGGAGGCTCCTTTCTCTATGACAACTCTAGCTTGTGTCAAGTTGACACACAAAACCAGCCAGTACAAACTCATTATTTTATCCTCCAAGGTGAGAGACCGAGTTGTTGAAGATTGGTGCTAATGTTTGAATCTGCATGTCCAGATGCTGAGAGTCTTTGTTCCCAATTGGTTTTTGGTCTATCAATAAAGATACCAGCAGCCAATGGTTAGGCATGATGCAGGACACTTAAGAGCTGCACAGGTAGGAGTTAGAGGGAATCGCAGGGACTCAAGAAGAAGAAGGGGATGCAGAAGTGGCAGGAGATAAAATCACCCAAAAATATGAGACTTCCCATAAGTGGCCACCTCCCCAATTGGACCTAGGGTAGCAGGGGAAGGTTTAGGAGTGCCCAGCATTTGAGGTAGCCAAGATATTTTAAAATTAACTGGCATGCGAGAGTGCGTGCGTGCATGCATGCATGAGTTTTATCCTCAGAGCCAAAGATTCCCTGGGTGGGTTCCTGGAAGCATGACTCACCCAGGAGGTCAAAGTGGTACAGCCAAAAACTCCCACAACACCTTATCCCAGAGAACATATAGTTACATAGAAGAGTGTTGGCAACTCATCACTTTTATGGTCTGGACAACAGTGGGGCAAGGATCTTTGTAACACTGGGAATGACCTGTGAAATCATCACCTCACACACCTAGAAACACATTTTCTTATTTCAGGTGACTTTCTGTGTTCGCAACATACCTGTGTCTATGAGAATCCATCTCAGGATAGACAGGGATCTGAGAAAGGAATTCTAATCAATGCAAATCCAGTGGAAAGTCACGGCATTCAGAGCTCACCCAACCCTATACCTCCCCACATATTGCTTCTTGAAATCTCACACTGAAATCATGACAGAAGACAGCCTACAAATAGCAACATTGGAGAGTTTGATTGAAAATCATTCTTCAGGATGTATGGAAGCAATGTGAGTGGAACTGTGATCAGTGACCTTGCCCTCAGAAGCAAAAACATGACTGTTTCTTCAGCATGGGTGAGGCCCAAACAGTGTTTTGTCATTGTAAGTGACAGTATGACTGGACTGCATCTATTCTGTACAGACCTGAGTAAATCCTCAGAAATATCAAGAGCATTTTATAATTACAATATAAATTTTACATATTAAAAGTAGTATAGAGAGTGACTGGATGGAACACACTGTATTTGTGGTATAAGGGAGAATACAAATTTGACTTATTGAGCAGAGTTCTTTGCTTCCACATCTAATTCCAACATAAGTCATGGATGTCTTCAATATATCCTCTTGCTAAAATACATACCTAAGCAAGGGACTGAGTACATGCATAGGTATTCCTTGACCCACTCCACTGAAACCCCAAATTTACTCTCATATGTCTTTTATGTAACAGGCAACAGCATTTGCAACTTTCATGGAGCAGGGGAAAGAGAAAGGCTGCTTATCAAACAAATTGATGCATGCATGAAAGCCATCCTCTGCATGGTACCAGCTCACAGGAACCCCCTGGTCTTCCAAGCGCTTCTTGTAGAGCAAGGCATCATCTCGGAGGATATCATGCTCACAGCTCACTAGGAATGTCTTAGGAAGCTGAGCAATGATCCTGTCATCTGCTAGGAGAGGTGAAATTTCTGCACTCCAAACATGTTTGGTTTCTAGATAAGCAGCCTCATTGAAAGGTCCAAAGACTTCAGGTTGTGTGTCTTGGCTCCAGAACCTTCTGGGGATGTTATCATAGCTGAGCCATTTCCTGTACTTCTTCCACTTGTCCAAAGGTATAACTGCACCTGTAGACATGGCATCTGACCAAGAGAGGTCAATGGCCAGGTATTTACAAATACACATAAGCAACATGTCTCTGGTAAGAAATGGCACATTTTTGTTTTGCTGATAGGATGGTAACTGAAAATTGATGAAGTGCAGAATTGGGTAAATCAAGACTTGAGTCTGGATTCGAGGTAGATTTGGCATGTTGGTTAAGACCTGGGTGACTGTGGCCACAGCCCAACCTCCCAGACTGTCTCCACAGAGCACCACCCGGGAGGGATCTACCCCCAAAATTTCCAGGTTCTTCAGGAAGTGGATAGTAGCATTCAGGCAATCATTGACAAGGACAGGGTGATGGTAGTCAGGAAGCTTGCGGTACCTAAGGAGGAAAGAGCAACCACAACATGCCTCTTTACAACCGGGTCAATGGAGGCGATTTCAGTCATTATCCTCTGCTCTCAAAGGGCCCCAAACCTGATTCAATCCTCAGAGTGATCCTATCAAGTAAACAAGAAACCTTCACTTTTCCTACATGAATATGAGGAACCTTGAGAATCAGGGAAGACAGGATTCTCCATTCTCACATATTATGTTTTCCAAAAATTGAACAAGTACAGACTCCATCAAGTTCAAAGATGTCTTAGAAAACTGAGCAACCAGCAAGGATCCAGAAAAGGCTACTGGAATTCTTCTGTTCCCAACTTTCCACATACTCACCTCCCTCTGATAAACTGAGCACAGAGGGGGAATTCTTAAAACCAACACTAAACACACTTTACATTAATTCTAGTTTTATTAATAAGGCATTTCTCCCTAGTCTATTTTCCTGTGATTAAGCAAAAGTGTTGGGAGAAGAGGTGATTAGACTTCATAATCAGGAGCTCTTAAATTCTTAGGTGGGGCTGATTTAAGAAAATGATTGTTAGTCTAGCAGCCACCTAGGTTTATATCAACACTGGTCATTTTAAGCAACATAGAAACATTGAAGAAGCCACAATAATAATTGAGGCCACTTGCCACTAAAACACCTCTAGCACTTGAAGTTGCAGTCCTACCCAAAAAAAAAGTTTGAAACAAGCTGTCCTTCCAATATGAGGCTAGAGGGAAAAAAAATGTCCTGATGACCTACCTAACAGAGAGACTCCAGCTTGGTCCAGAAAGGACAGTATAATGCCTCTCATAAGCACTTGTCTGCTGACACTGGAGGACACCCTCCTTCTGATAAGAGAAACAAGCTATTTTGTTCATTTGGGGAGCCAGACGGAGGCATATTCCTATGTTGGCTGTGTCCTAGGTTTGTAATATTAGCCCTATTAAATAGCCTCTCACTATTGTTTGTTTCCTTCCTGCCTTTTCAGAAAAGACTAAACATGCTACCAGAAGGAAGTGTTGGTGGTAGTGTCAGCAGAGGCTGCAGAAGCACGGTAAAGCTGAGCCATAAGAGTGGTTGAACTACAAGGACCACTGACAGGCAATGATGATGACTGGGCCATGGAAGAAGCCAGAAGCCTTGAGAACATCTGTAACAGAACCAAGGTGACTTCCAGTGTCCATGACAGGAACAGATGGAAATCCTCAAAAAGAGCAGTAAGGGGTAACATAAAAGCAGTGCTGACAGCAGCAGTAGAATGCAACAGCAGAGAGACAGTAAGGGGGATAAGACAGCAGTGGCCTCAACAGGAGAAACAAAAGCAGGAGAAATAGAAACTGTACTTTTAAAGGGCCAAGAATGTTAGACACTCCATGTCATGAACTGTAAATAAGGATTTCTGAACCCTTAGATCTACAGAGGAGTTGTACATACACCCCACTACCACCAAAATTGGGACAAATTTTTGTTGTCTAAAGTCACTGAGCCCATTCCAAAAAATGCTCTGGCATATATGTCACTATGTTTCAGGTTACTCACCCCACCAACAGCACCAATGAGTCTGTCTCATGGGCCAGGAAGTTTCCCAGGCCATGGTACGTATCTGCAAGGGAAGACCCACTGTTAAGCAGTTGTGACAAGAACCAAGCACATTCAACCACTACTCCAGGGACAGCAGCTACCTCTGTGGACCCAGATATGACATCTTCTTTTTTAAGTTCATAGAGGAGACGTAGGTGGCAAGATTAGGAAAGACATGCAGATGTGTGGGAGAATGGGCAATGTCGTAATGACAAGCTCTGAAGCATATTTGTAAAGACCCTTCTGGTGTGAAGAGAACACTAAAGCAAAATAGGACAAATGAAGCCAGCACACTACATTTGGGGTTCAGAAATGAAGGGGATAAAAATCAATACATTTCCCCTCACCTTTTGCAAGCCTAACTAAGGAAAGTGCATAAATTTTATATAGAGACAGAGAAGACAGAAATGCTCAGGGCTAGGAGAGGGAAGGAAAAGAAGAAATGAGTCCAGTACCAGGACAGCCCCACTCTAGACTTAGACAACATAGATGGCATTGCTATATAAGCTATGAACCACTGACTGAGCTGAGCCCCAAGCTCTGGGCTCCAATGTCTACTGCATTAACTTCTTCCTGACAAGTCCTCATGAGGATACGTGCAGGTCTCTCCTTTGCCACTTCCTTCTTACCACACATGAAGCTCCTTACCTAGGCTTCCAAATATTGCACCTCCTCCATGGTAGAAGATGATGCCTCGCCTGTATTTGGAAGATGCTTCTTTGGGCTTGAACAGCCTCACAGGAACTGTCCCAAAATGTGTGTCAGTCACCACCACATTAGGGTTCTTCCTTATCAGGATTAGATCCTGGACAAATTGCAAAACCCTGGGCATGGAACAAATTCTCAGTTTCTCTAGTATGTTTCCCTGTAGGAAGCAAAAGGAAAAACATAAGGCATAGGAGAGTGTGAGGTGGGTGTGTAGATGTGTGTTCACCATGTGTCCTCTGCTTCACATATGTGCAAAGAGATCATGAGGACTTAAATGACTGTGAATTCTTTTCAGAGAGGAGAGAGTGTTCAAAATCTTCTTCCCTAAAGGTCCTGATCGAGTATGGATGTTGCTGTGGTTGAATTGCCAGTTCCATTGCCAGTGTCAGTGTTAAGAAACAGGCAAGTCTAGTGGTGGTGATATGGTATGCTAATGTGTCAATTAAGTCCTTTATGGGGTGACTGGGATAAGGAATTTCATTATAAGCTCCTGAGGAGTAAGATCAACGGTATTTTCTGTCTTGTGATCTGTTTTTTTACTGTGTTAGTGTCCCCTATACCAGCCAGTATTTGAATATTTTTAAACAATCGAGGTATTCTTGGACTCCTAGTATACTGACAGGTTCTAACATGCCACCTTATCCAAAATACATGCCTGTTTCACAACTACCTTGGTAAAGAGAGAGGCCATATATCACTAAGACAAACAGGCACAAGAGACTTTTAATAAGGCTAAGAATATTTTTTCTGAAGGTTTTGACAATAATAGGACAGGCTAAACAACTGTGGCACTTTTAGCCCAGTGGAGAAGTAGATGAGGCATGTACATAGGGAACTGGTTAGTACAATGTATAAATCCTATACATTTGGGTGAGACATGCATACATGCCTACAAGGACACTAGTGCAGGCTTCTTGAAAACATTTGCATGTTTAAAAAAACAAACTATGAAAGCCACCAACAAGCATCTCATACAAATAAGTGGTAAGTAGGAACACATATAGAGAATTGATGGTGACAAGAGTAGTTATTTGACAAAATGATGTGGAAATCTATGGTGAGTGAAGTTTCAGTGCTTCCCACCTATCATACAATCCAACTGGGCCTGGATACATCTTTTAATATGCTATTAAGACAATAACTTTGTTAAATTAAAAACCCCAGGTTTCAGAGATGGGTTGCCTCCCTACAAATGGTTAACAAAGGAAGTATATGAGGCCTTCAAGAATATAAAGGCTCTTGCCACTGCTGTCAGATTCATGCCAGTCCTAGACAAGAAGACTATTGCTAAAGACACCATGTGATCTGGGTACAATACATGGAGAAACAAAACTGTGAAAAGCTGGAAGTTCCCTCCTTACTGGCTATCTTCCATAAAGACAGAAGGTGCTATATGTGGGCTTAAAGGGAGAACTACCACCAAAACCCTACTCAGGTATGGTCCTGGCATTCTACAGTACTAAATGCCAGGCAAAGTATGCCTGTTTGTCAAATAGTGACATGAATATCTTGGGAAAATCAAGATCATGTAAGCCCCACTACACAGGAGTTTGTCTGGTATTGTATACCACTGGCTGTGGAAACCAAAGTTCCCAAAGGGGATGGCCTTGATTCTGATTGATTAGATAGATAGTGTGCTTATCAAACTTCCCTCTGAACAGTTTCTCTGTCAACTTCAGAACTTGTCAGGAGCCATTATAGGATAAACTAATAACTAGCAGGTGATTTTCCTGCGATAACTTTGCCTTGGATTTAAAATCTACAATGGGGCTCTGATGATCAAGGCCCAGGAGAAAATCATTTTAGGAAAGATTCCTGCTATTAATATGCTTTTCCTGTATTAGGTATTATCCCACCCTTTTGAGCAGCTCTCAGCAGAACAACAAAGATGCGCTGTCTTTTAGTGATGACTTCATAATAGTGATGATCCTATAAGAATTCCTAAAATTGTATCAGTATTTATTAAGCTCTTTTACAGTGAAACTACTATTACATTCTCTCTGACAATCAAAACTGCAATGAGAACTCTGCCAGTCTCCAAGTGTCACCAGTTAATTGCTTCTGAGATAGTAAGCAGGCATTCTACTATGCAAAGCACATTCTAACAAGTTGTAAAATCATTAACCAAAGGTCATAAAATGGGAACTACAACTTATTATAGGTACTTGGGAAAAGATAAAATATTGACTGGGTTTATCTATATAGAACTTCACTAATAACTTAATTATGTTTTTTAACTCTCTATTAACCTATGGAGCTGTGACGGGTGATGAATGTTTAGCCAGATAATGACTCCTAATGGATATGCATGGAATGATTTTCTGTTGTAAACTTCTATTTCAATTTATGATTTGAATTTATGTGTACACTTGAGATGAACTTCTTACCATGTGATTGATCACATTCTCTGAAAGTATAAATAAGTGCAGAGGACACAGAGAAAAGATAGAGCTGAGCTGAAATTTTTAGACAGAACACTTTTTAGATAGATCTGAACAGAACTGTTTCAGAACAGAACTGAGAATAACTCTTTAGTCAGCACACAGGAAAACTTTTTAGACAGAACAAGCTCAAGAAGAACTTAAAAATAAAAGCATAACATTGGAAGAAAAGGCACTAAGAGTAAGAGCATTATTGTGCCATCAGATCAGAAGGAGAGAGCAAGATTAGGAGTATACAGAGTGGAATAACTTAGAAATTATAAAGTAACACACAAAAAAAATAAAAGAGCAATATGCAGAATACAGTGGGAAAGAGGAAAAAACAAGAAGCTGCAGAGAAAGCACAAGGATCAGGCAGCCTTCTCCTTACCATGGAGCAGAAAAGGTATTTTCTTAATAATAAGGCAGGCTTAGTCTTACTAAAGAGAAAAAGCTTTCTTCATACAGACATGGGTTTAATTCATTTAGCAAGGAAACGGTAGGAGCTAATCTTCTGCTTGAACCCACAGAGGGCCCCAAGGTCCCCAGAGGACTCTCCATGCCAAAGGCCCCCTATCACACCCAGTACCTTGGGATCACTAGTGAGTGGAAAGCAACATCAGTCCCAAAGAATCCCGGAGGGTCTTGTGCCAGCAGGACCAGGGACAAAGGAACCCTGCCCGACCAGAGGCTGGGATTCCTTTCAGTCAGGGAGAACCCCAAGCCATCTTCAACGCAAACCCAGCAGAGGGTCCAAAGTACCCAGAGGACTCTCCACGCCACAGGCCCCCTAGCACACCCAGGACCTTGGGATAACTTGAGAGCAAATGGGCAGCAGAAGCAAGAGAGCGTCTTGGACAGGGTCCCTTCTGGCCTTCATCCTCAGCCAGGAGGCAGAGCTGAGACCCAGACCCCAGGGCACCTTCCTTGCCAGAGGAGAGTTGGCCTCCAGGGAGGGCTCTGACCCCAGGACTCAGGAAATGGATCAGAGTTCCAGACTTCTGGACACCTTCCCTGCAAGAGGAGAGCTTACCCACAGAGAGTGGTCTGACCACTGAGACTCAGGGGAGAGTTGGACTCCAAGGAGTACTGACAGAGGCTAACAGAATCACAGGAGGAACAAGCTCCAGCCAGAGACAGCTAGAACATCTAACACCAGAGATTACCAGATGGTGAAAAGCAAACTTAAGAGTCTTACTAACAGAAACCAAGAACACTGGGTATCATCTGAACCCAGTATGCCCAACACAGCGAGTCCTGGATACCCCAACACACCCGAAAAGCAAGACTCAGATTTAAAATCATATCTCATGATGGTGGTAGAGGATTTTAAGAAGGGCATTAATAACTCACTTACAGAAATACAGTAGAACACTGCTAAACAGGTAGAAGCCCTTAAAGAATTACAGGAAAACATTGCTAAACAAGTAGAAGACCTTAAAGAGGAAAAAAAATCCCTTAAAGAATTACAGGAAAACACAACCAAACTAGAATTGAACGAAACCATCCAAGATCTAAAAATGGAAGTAGAAACAATAAAGAAAACCCAAAGGGAGACAACTCTGGAGATAGAAACCCTAGAAAAGAAATCAGGAACCATAGATGCGAGTATCAGCAACAGAATACAAGAGATGGAAGAGAGAATCTCAGGTGCAGAATATTCCATAGAAAACATAGACACAACAATCAAAGAAAATGCAAAATGCAAAAAGATCCTAACTCAAAACATCCAGGAAATCTGGGACACAAGGAGAAGACCAAACCTAAGGATAATAGGAGTAAATGAGAATGAAGATTTTCAACTTAAAGGGCCTGTAAATATCTTCAACAAAATTATAGAAGAAAACTTCCCCAACCTAAAGAAAGAGATGACCATGAACATACAAGAAGCCTACAGGACTTCAAATAGACTGGACCAGAAAAGAAATACCTCCTGACACATAAAAATCAGAACAACAAATGCACTAAATAAAGAAAGAATATTAAAAGCAGTAACGGAAAAAGGTCAAGTAACATATAAAGGCAGACCTATCAGAATTACACCAGACTTCTCATCAGAGACTATGAAAGCCAGAAGATCCTGGACAGATATTATACAGAACCTAAGAGAACACAAATGCCAGTCCAGGCTACTTACTATACACACCAAAACTCACAATTACCATAGATGAAGAAGCCAAGGTATTCCATTACAAAACCAAATTCACACAATATCTTTCCATGAATCCAGCCCTTTAAAGGATAATACCAGGAAAACTCCAACACAAGGACAGAAATTATGCCCTAGAAAAAGCAAGAAAGTAATCCTTCAACGAACCTAAAAGAAGACAGCCACAAGAACAGAACCCCAACTCTAACAACAAAAATAACAGGAAGCAATAATTACTTTTCCTTAATATCTCAATATCAATGGAATCAATTTCCCAATAAAAAGACATAGACTAACATGTAAACTGTTACGTGCTGTTTATGTAAACATAGACTGTTTACGTAAACAGGACCCAACATTTTGCTGCATATAGGAAACACACCTCAGGGACAAAGACAGACTTAAAAGGCTGGAAAACAATTTTCCAAGCAAATGGTCTAAAGAAACAAGCTGGAGTAGCCATTCTAATATCGAATAAAATCGACTTCCAACCCAAAGTTATCAAAAAAAAAAAAAAAAAAAAAAAGACAAGGAGGGGCACTTCATACTCATCAAAGGTAAAAATCTTCCAAGATGAACTCTCAAGTCTGAATATCTATGCTCCAAATGCAAGGGCCAGCCACATTCATTAAAGAAACTTTAGTAAAGCTCAAAGCACACATTGGACCTCACACAATAAAAGTGGGAGACTTCAACACCCCACTTTCATCACTAGACAGATACTGGAAACAGAAACTAAATAGAGACTCATTGAAACTAACAGAAGTTATGAAACAAATGGATTTAACAGATATCTACAGAACATTTTATCTTGAAACAAAAGGATATAGCTTTTTCTCAGCACCTCATGGTAACTTCTCCAAAATTTACCATCTAATTAGTCACAAAACAGGCCTCAACAGATACAAAAATATTGAAATTATCCCATGAATCCTATCAGGTCACCACATAATAAGGGTGATCTTCAATAACAACATAATTAATAGAAAGCCAACATTCATGTGTGAGCTGAATAACACTCTACTCAATGATACCTTAGTCAAGGAAGAAATAAAGTGATTAAATACTTTTTAGAGTTTAATGAAAATGAAGCCACAACATACCCAAACTTATGGGACACAATGAAAGCAGTCCTAAGAGGAAAACTCATAGCATAGCTCTGAGGGCACTAAAAAGAAACTAGAGAGAGAATATACTAGCAGCCTGACAGGACACCTACAAACTCTAGAATTAAAGGAAGCAAATTCACCCAGGAAATAAAATCAGGGGTGAAATCAACCAAGTGGAAACAAAAAGAACTATTCAAAGACTCAACCAAACCAGGAGCTAGTTCTTTGAGAAAATCAACAAGATAGATAAACCCTTAGCCAGACTAACTAGAGGGCACAGGGATAGTATCCTAATTAACAAAATCAGAAATGAAAAAGGAATCATAACAACAGAACCTGAGGAAATCTAATACATCATCAGTTCCTATGACAAAGGGCTATACTCAACAGAACTAGAAAACCTGGATGAAATGGAAATTTTTCTAGACAGATACCAGGTACCAAAGTTAAATCAGGATCAGATTAATGATCTAAACAGTCCCATATCCACTAAAGAAATAGAAGCAGTCATTAATAGTCTCCCAACCAAAAAAGGCCCAGGATCAGATGGGTTTAGTGCAGAGTTCTAACAGACCTTTAAAAAAGACCTAATCCCAATTCTCCTCAAACTATTCCACAAAATAGAAACAGAAAGTACTCTACCCAATTCATTCTATGAACCACAATTACTCTGATACCTAAACCACATAAAAACCCAACAAAGAAAGAGAACTTCAAACCAATTTTCCTTATGAATGTCGATGCAAAAATACTCAATAAAATCCTCGCAAACTGTATCCAAGAACACATCAAAACTATCATCTATCATGATCAAGTAGGCTTCATCCCAAGGATGCAGGGATGGTTTAACATAAGGAAATCCATCAATGTAATCCACTACATAAACAAACTCAAAGACAAAAAACACATGAACATCTCATTAGAGGCTGAGAAAGCATTTGACAAAATTCAACACCCATTCATGATAAAAGTCTTGGAATGTTCAGGAATTCAAGGCCCATACCTAAACATAACAAAAGCAATATACAGCAAACCAGTAGCCAACATCAAACTAAAGGAGAGAAACTCGAAGCAATCCCAGTAAAATCAGGGACTAGACAAGGCTGCCCACTTTCTCCCTACCTATTCAATATAGTTCTTGAAGTCCTAGCCAGAGCAATTAGACAACAAAAGGAGGTCAAAGGGATACAAATTGGAAAGGAAAAAGTAAAAATATGAGTGTTTACAGATGATATGATAGTATATATAAGTGATCCTAAAAATTCTATCAGAGAAATCCTAAACCTGATAAACAGCTTCAGTGAAGTACTGGATATAAAATTAACTCAAACAAATCAGTGGCCTTTCTCTACACAAAGGATAAACAGGCTGAGGAAGAAATTAGGAGGAAAACACCCTTCACAATTGTCAAAAATAATATAAAATACCTGGGTGTAACTCTAACTAAGAAAGTGAAAGATCTGTATGATAAGAACTTCAAGTCTCTGAAGAAAAAAATCAAAGAAGCTCTCAGAAGATGGTCATGGATTAGCAGGATTAATATAGTCAAAATAGCTATCCTGCCAAAAGCAATCTACAGATTCAATGCAATCCCCATCAAAATTCCAACTGAATTCTTCACAGAGTTAGAAAGGCCTATTTGCAAATTCATCTGGAATAACAAAAAGCTAGGATAGCAAAAACTATTCTCAACAATAAAAGACCCTCTGGGGGAATCACCATGCCTGACCTCAAGCGGTACTATAGAGCAATTTTGATAAAAACTGCATGGTACTGGTACAGTGACAGACAGGTAGATCAATGAAATAGAATTGAAGACCCAGAAATGAACCCACACAACTATGGTCACTTGATCTTTGACAAAGGAGCTAAAAACCATCCAGTGGAAAAAAAGAAAAGACAGAATTTTCAACAAATGGTGCTGGTTTAACTGGTGGTTATCATGTAGAAGAATGTGAATTGATCCATTCTTATCTCCTTGTACTAAGGTCAAGTCTAAGTGGATCAAGGAACTCTACATAAAACCAGAGACA
>NC_034595.1:95804371-95816766 GCF_900095145.1 Mus pahari
TCTATTGGATGGAACACAGGGCCCCCAATGGAGGAGCTAGATAAAGTACCCAAGGAGCTGAAGGGGTCTGCATCCCTATAGGTGGAACAACAATATGAATTAACCAGTACCCCCCAGAGCTCATGTCTCTAGCTGCATATGTAGCAGAAGAAGGCCTATTCGGCCATCATTGCGAAGAGAGGTCCCTTGGTCTTGCAAACTTTATATGCCCCAGTATAGGGGAATGCCAGGGCCAGGAAGTGGGAGTGGGTGGGTAGGGGAGCAGGGTGGGGGGGGGTATAGGGGACTTTCAGGATAGCATTTGAAATGTAAATGAAGAAAATATCTAATAAAAAATTGAAAAAAGAGAAAAAAGTAAAATAAAATAAAATAAAATAAAATAAAATAAAATAAAATAAAGTAAGGCTCTAGAAATTAATCCTTTAGTTAATAACCTGCTGTTTTATGATGAGGTGCTAAATGCCAGAGACTGCAGTGTTGGCCTTCAAGGGATACAGGCAGGTCAGCTACAGTAGCAAAGGGACTTAGACATAGATAAGTAAATAATTTTATCATTGTGGGCCAACTGTAAATATCTCATAAGACCAAGTCTAACCCCCATATCTCACCCTCACCAATGTCCTTTCTCTTCTGCTGCCTCAAGGAGAACTGAATAAGAAAGATCTGCCAAGGCTGGCCCTCCAAGCAAGAACATCCCATGGTTGTTGTTGTTGATGTCATAAAGTCTTACCTGCTCATCTTGGGAAAATAGAATATTTACAGGCTATTCTTTCTCTTCTGTAATTCTCCTTTCTCTGTTTTGGGGCATGTGATTATTAACCACAAGGATATCTTTGTGTTCACCACCCTCATACGCAGGATTCCTGGTGTCTCTGGGCTACAAAGTTCAGGTCGGGTCTCCCATACAGAAAACACTCTGCAAAGCAAACCCTAGACTCAAGTCAACATTATGTGGGACCACATGTAGCAAGCTTAGCTTAAGGACTATTGTTTAAATGAAACTATAAGATTGGAAAGATCCAAGTGTGTTTGTACCTTGGGAGACCCAAGAAACCTCATATGTATTGCCGGAAGATTAAATTGACCAGCGACCCTAAACCTTGCTTCTTTCTCTAATGTTGGTCCATTGTTCACAGTGGAAATTCTTCACAGGATAGGAATAAGTTTCTACAACGTATTAAAAGCTAAAAAGTCTTATCAACTGTCATCTAATGCTTTCACCAACCTAGGTCATGATTCATATATCATTACTTCACTTCAGATAAGAATTCTGAGGCACAAAGAAATTAACAAAGAGGCTCTTGAGCCAGTGAGGACACAGCAGCAATGCTGACCGAATAGACTGCCTGAACATTCATCACCTTGGCACCTTCCCCTCAGGTCCTCTGAGGTAATCACTGTAAAATTTCTGGTTGCTACCTAATTTCTACTCTGATTTGGGACATCAGGTCTCATTCTAGTTACTTACTCAATATATGAGGTCAAACTATGTTTCCCACATCTGCTGTACCTACGAACATATGCTGATGCCGTCCCCAATTTCCATCCCAGAGAGCAGCCTCAGGGCACCACTGTCCAGTACAACCCAGCTAAAGAACTGGGTTAATCCATAACATGTATTTCATCAAACAGCACCTTATCTGTGCTCAGGACAAAATGGAGTAAATTCATTTCTGTACTCAGGGTGTCACATGGATGGAAGGAAATCATCTGGAAACAAAGTCATAGGAAAAATGGGGACTGAGGAGGCCATGGATGAAGGTGCTTTTAGATCTATCAGGCTTTAATGTGCAGCAACTGGAGCTGAAGCTATTTTCTTGGTCTTCAGAAAAGAGTGTCATAGACAAGTCTAGTGATGTACTTTGTAATTTCAACCCACAGGAGATAGAATAGGAGGTGTCAAGTATAAGACCAAGGCCAGGCTAGACTATATTGTGAGATGCTATCTTGGTGGGGAAAAAAACAAACAGAAAGTGGGATATAGAAGAAAAAGAAAAAGTTGGGAAGGAAGTATAGAAGAGAGAAGAAAAATGCATAGAAAATAAAAAATGAGAAGGGAAAGAGATGTGGAAGGTGAGAAGTAGGATATAAGAGATTTCTCCAACTCAGTCTTATGAAAATCTAGAAAAAGAAGACAAGGAAGTGACGGTCGAAGAATAAAGTACAAAGAACCCAAATCCATCATAGGGCTCAAGGAAAGACCCACCAGAGTTATCAGGTACAGGAGGATGCAATGCAAAAACCTTAACTTGGCTGGATGCTTCAGGGTAGATGGAATTTCAACAGTGAGAAGGTGTTGTACGATGACCCATACAAAGAGCCCCAGGAAGAATGTAGATACCCCTGCGAGAAGCGCCGGCCACAGAACAGACATAATCCAGGTGCTCCAGAGCCCCAAGGAGCTGCTGTCCTGGGGAACTTACTTCAGGACTGATAAGCAGAGCTCCTGATCCAGTTTTACTGCTGCCTCCACCCTCTGACACAGTCCTCTCACCTGTCTCTCAGAACTTCACACCAGCCAGCCAATAAGAAACAGATAAGCCAGGTCCAGGAAAAAAAAAAAATCCCTTAAACCTCTAAGAATAATCTGAGAATAAGACTTCCATAGAACACTAAAATTACACTCTCACAGTATCAGCAAAGACTCAAATTGTAAGCTCATACAAGTAAGATGGAAAAAAAATGTTTGAAAACTGAAATAGTAAACAAATTGGCATCATGTTTAATTAAGACCAAAATATCAAATTTTACCAGGGAACAAATTGAGAATATATCAGCAAGAATGATAGAGCATGCATTAAAAATGTGAAAGTTTATCCCAATACTAAAAAATAACTATTATAAGAAATCCATAAGCAGGTAGTGGGTCACACCTTTAATTCAGCACTTGGGGCACACATGCCTGTAATCCCAACACTTGGGCCACAGAGGCAGGCACATAAGAATCACAGTGATTTAAATTTAAAAGACACTTTATTTTTTTAAATGTATTTATGTTCATTTGTCTGCTTGTGGACGTTGTACATCGTGGTGCGCACTAGGCTCCGCACCACGATGTACAACGTCCACAAGCCTTTATTTACATTTCAAATGCTATCCCGAAAGTTCCCTATACCCCACCCCCACCCCTGCTCCCCTACCCACCCACTCCCACTACTTGGCCCTGGCCTTCCCCTGTGCTGGGTCATATAAAGTTTACAAGACCAAGGGGCCTCTCTTCCCAATGATGGCTGATTAGGCCATCTTCTGCTATATATGCAGCTAGAGAATCGAGCTCAGGAGGTACTGGTTAGTTCATATTGTTGTTGCACCTACAGGGTTGCAGTCCCCTACAACTCCTTGGATACTTTCTCTAGCTCCTCCATTGGGGGCCCTGTGTTCCATCCAATAGCTGACTGTGAGCATCCACTTCTGTGTTTGCCAGGCACTGGCATAGCCTCACAAGAGGCCACTATATCAGGGTCCCTTCAGTAGAATCTTGCTGGAATGTGCATTAGTATCTGGGTTTGGTGGCTGATGATGGGATGGATTCCCGGATGGGGTAGTCCCTGGATAGTGCATCCTTTCATCTTAGCTCTAAATCTTGTCTCTGCTGCTTGTGGACGTTGTACATCGTGGTGCGGAGCCTAGTGCGCACCACGATGTACAACGTCCACAAGCAGATATATATCCATTTGCCCAAGAATTTCATAAATTCATTGTTTTTAATAGCTGAGTAGTACTCCATTATGTAAATGTACCACATTTTCTGGATCCATTCCTCTATTGAGGGACATCTGGGTTCTTTCCAGCTTCTGGCTATTATAAATAAGGCTGCTATGAACATAGTGGAGCATGTGTCCTTATTACCAGTTGGAAGATCTTCTGGGTATATGCCCAGGAGAGGTATTGCTGCATCCTCTGGTAGTACTATGTCCAATTTTCTGAGGAACCGCCAGACTGATTTCCAGAGTGGTTGTACAAGCTTGCAATCCCACCAGCAATGGAGGAGTGTTCCTCTTTCTCCACATCCTTGCCAGCATCTGCTGTCACCTGAAATGTAGGAACAAAGATCAAGCAGAGACTGAAGGAATGGCCAACCAATAACTGGCCTTCATCCAATGGGCAAGCACAAGTCCCTGACATTATTAATATGTGGCAGAAGCCATCTAGGAGAGGCTAAAAACTAGCAGGTGGTATTTCTGAGGTGGTTTTACCATGGTCTGTGAAGTACAATGAATAAGCCTTTTTTTAGGCAAGGCCAAAAGGACTAGATTTTAGGAAAGATTTGTGCTATTAATATGATTGATATATATATATATATATATATATATATATATATATATATATACACACACACAAATAGATGCCTTACAAAATAAACTCAAAGAAACCAGAAGCCCTCCTTTATACAAATGGTAAACTAACCAAGAAAGAAATTAGGGAAACAACACCCTTTACAATAGCCAAGAGTAATATAAATTATATTGATGTGACTCTAAGCAAGCAAGTAAAAGATAAGTTATGACAAAAACTTCAAGTTCCTGGAGGAAGAAATTTTGGAAGATATCAAAAGATAGAAAGATCTCCCATATTGATAAATAGGTAGAGTTAACATAGTGAAAAATGGCCATCTTACCAAAAGCTATCTACAGATTTAATGCAATTCCCATCAAAATTCCTACAAAATTTTTATAGACCTTGAAAGAGCAATTCTCAACTTCATATGAAAAAAATAAAAAAAACAAAACAAAAACAAAAACAAAACAAAACAGGATAACCAAAACAATCCTGAACAATAAAAGAATTTCAGGAGGAATCACCATCCCTGCTCTCAAGCTAACTATGGAGCAATTGTGATTTAAACTACATGGTACCAAGGAGCTGAAGGGGTCTGCCACCCTATAGGAGGAACAACGATATGAACTAACCAGTACCCCCAGAGTTGTGTCTCTAGCCGCCTATGTAGCAGAGGATGGCTTAGTCAACCATCAATGGGAGGAGCGGCCCTTGGTATTGTGAAGATCATATGCCCCAGTACAGGGTAATGCCAGGGCCAGGAAGCAGGAATGGGTGGGTTGGGGAGCAGGGTGGGGGGAGGGTATAGGGTGCTTTGGGGATAGCATTTGAAATGTAAATGAAGAAAATATCTAATAAAAATGCCCTAAAAAAAAAGAAGAAGAAACTACATGGTATTGTTATAGAAACAGACACACTGAACAGTAGAATCTAATAGAAGACCCAGAAATAAACCCACACACCTATGGTCACTTGATTTTTGATAAAGAATCCAAACCACACAGTGGAAAAAAGAAAGCATCTTTAACAAATAGTGCTGGCCTAACTGACATCTACATGTAGAAGGATGAAGAGAGATCTATTTTTATCACCTTGCACAAAACTTAATTCCACTTGAATCAAAAACTTCAACATAAAACCAGATACACTGAATCTCACAGAAGAGAAAGAGGAAAATAGCCTTGCATGCATCAGTATAGGAGGCAATTTCCTGAACAGAACACCAATGACTTGGCTCTTAGAACAATTAATAAATGGGACCTCATGAAACTGCAAAGTTTCTATAAGTCAAAGGAAACTGTCAATAGGACAAAACGGCAGCTTTCAGATTGGGAAAGATCTTCAACAACCCTACATCTGACAGAGGGCTGATATCCAAAATTTATAAAGCACTCAGGAAGTTAAACACCAACAACCCAAATAACTCAATTTAAAGATGTGGCACAGAGCTAAACAGAAATTTCTCAACAGGAATCTCAAATGGCCAAGAAGCACTTAAGAAAATGTTCAAAGTTCTTAGTCATTAGGGAAATAAGGCACTTGCCACCAAACATGAAAAACTGAATTTGCCTCTGTTCCATAATTGACTCAGGACATTTTACAATGAACACATTCCTTTCCTTTCACAATGAGGGCACTCCTTTCCAGAACTTTCTACAATGGGGACATTCCTTTACAATGGGGACAATCCTTTGACCTTAACATGTTACCTAGCACCACCAGTTTGGTCTGTGTACCTGAGAAAATTCCACAAGAACAACAAAAAAAAGCACGTAAATTCATAGAGACTAAACAACACACTACAGAATATTGAAGAGGATGTAGAAGAAAATAAAAAACTTCCTAAAATGGAATAAAAATGAAAATACACCATATCCAATTTCAATCACTCTGCAAATGAGGCAACAATTGGCAGATGAAATTTTATTAAGTTTTTAAATATATTCTATACGATAAAAGAAATGGTTAATTTATTAAAGACACAAACTACAGAGTAGGAGAAAATTGTGGAAAACATTTGACTGATAATTTATATTCCGAATATTTTGTTAGTAGAGTACTTTCTCCAAGGTTGCCAAGTACAAATTGAGTGGGCATTATTAATGTAATTTGTACATTACTGGTCTCATCTGTAACTTAAAAGAATTCATGCAAGTTTCAGGTTTTTTAAGTTTCTTAACTAAACTTCTGTTCCTAGTTCATATCTGTCATGACAGATTTCCACTTGGTTGACAGACATCATCCAGGAATCAGCTGTGGACAAAAAACTGCTCATTGCCAATCTACATACACTATGCCAGCCCCAGGTAGTCCTACAATAATGGAGAGCCATGAACTTGCAAATGATGATGTGAGCCAGTCCAGTAGATGTGATTTCTCCCTGCCTTTCAATGTGGTCAGCAAACCAGATGCTTCTGATAAATGACCTATTTCCCTAATCCCCTCCTAGCTTTTGACTAAGATTTCAGACTGCCTGGGCCCTGACAGCATTGCCCTAACTTCGGCTAAGAAGCAATTGCAGAACATAGATATGTCATCCCTATTTGCAACAAAAACCTGAAGTGTTAGATCTAAAGGGAACTCCCTGGCAAAGGAGTCAAAATGGCTGGATATAAAGCCCGTTGGCATACCAAAATACATAACTGCCTTCATGAGCCTTCATTATCAAAAAAGTACTTGTTAAAACAAAATGAACCAAGATCTATCAATAGGTAGAGTTACTAGCTGGGTTAGTTATATATTGTGATAAAGCATAAGACCTGCTCTATGCAGAACATTAATGTTATCATAAGGGTTTAAGTTATATTTACTTTTTATAAACTAACCAATCAGGAATAATTAGAAAGACTCTATCCATGAAAAGAAACAATCTTAAAAACCAAGTATTTCTTGATACTAATCTTTACTGGAAGAGGGACTTTTTTTCATGGAATATATTATTTTCTCCATCTATGCTGATTGAAACTTTTGCAGAGTATAGTAATCTGAGCTGGCATCTGTGGTCTCTTAGAGACTGTAAGACATCTCCTATAGCCAGGCAGGACACCCAGTGGATGTATATGGACACAAACTCACCCACGAAATTTTCAACTCAATATTTGTCCTGTCTAAAAGAAATGCAGTCACAAAGGTGAAAGAGAAACTGAAGGAACTGCCAACCAATAATCAGCCGAGCTCAAAACTCATCCCGTGGGCTAGCACCAATCCCTGACACAATGATGCTATGTTATGCTTGCAGACATGAGCCTACCATAACGGTCCTCTGAGAGGCTCTTCCCATCAACTGACAGAAACAGGTGCAGGTTCCCACAGCCAAACATTGGATGGAGGTCAGAGACACTCTTATCAAAGCACTGGAGGAAGAGCTGTAGACCCTGAAGTGGATAGGAGCTCCACAAGAATCAATAGAGTCAACTAATCTGGACCCCTGGGAGCTCTCAGAGACTGAGCCACCAACCAAAGAAACACATAGAGGCTGGACTGAGGCCCAAGGCACATATGGATCAGATAGATGTACAGCTCAATTTCCATGTGGGGGATACTCAAGGAGGACATCACCCTCTCAGAGGAGAAGAGGAAGGGTGAGAGGAAGTACTCTGTGAGGAGGATGGTAGGAGGCAGCATTTGGGAATGAAAGAAAAAAAAGACTATAATGGTGACTTGCAAGCCAGAGTATTCTATATTAATGGCTAATGCTAAATGTTTAGCAAAGTTTTGCATGCTTTTCTGAATTCTATAGAACACACAGTTTCTGGGTTCTATAGAGCACACAGTCACATAGGTATCCTTTGTGGCTCACTGCTTGTCCATTAGCTTCTCAAGAATGAAAACACCCAAATTGCCCCCAAAACAAAATACACCATTAAGCATTTAGACTAGAACAATTCCTTAATTCTCTGCAGAGTTGTTTATAGAATCCTGCAGAATGCAGTATTTATGTGATAGTGGATGGAGGCTTGTACCAAGTGTCTAGTAGAAAATATTTGGTATTTAGAAGCAGAATAATATAGTTTACATGTAGAACAGTCAACACAGATTCATGATTTGAGATCTCATTGCCAGGCTTTGACTCTATTCTGAGGATGTAGAGTCTTTAGGAGATTCAGGCTTGTGGGAAGAAGTACATCGATAGAAAAGACACAACCATTTGGAGAAGCTTACAGGGAAAGTCACTGAGTGTTAATGTGAAAGTTGAGGTTGGGTGGCATTTGGTAAATTGCAAACAAAAATCGGTATCAGTATAATGCCAAAAAGATTTCATTCTGCCTTGCATCCAGAGAACATGGATAGAGAACCTTCCCAGACAAAGTAAAGAAGTGATGACATCTCAAAGACTTGATGGTATCCCTATGGTACTGTAATCTAAGAATTCAAATCCCCTGAACAATGAAACTTACAACATATTGAACATGTTCTGTATTAACCTGCTACATTTGCATTGCTTCTGTTACACAGAAGGGAAACATGTCACTACTTTCCACCCAAACCACTGACCTATCACTCACAAATAACCATGCCTAGCTGTGCTCCCATGATCCCAATCCAATTGACTGTGACAAATCTAGCCTTCATCTTCAAGGATTCCAAACACTAGCAGGAACTCATCACATCATTCTCAGAGTTGAGAGAGCTGATCCAAGAAAAAGAGAATTTCATTGAAAATCACTTTTCATAATAGATAGAAGAAATATGAGTGGAGCTGTGACAAGTGACCTTGCCTTCAGGAGCAAAAATGTGACTTTTTTTTTCACCAAGAATGAGGCCCAAGCAATGTCTTTTATTATAGGTAAGGATTCACCAGTGACAGTGCTACTGTACTGCATTTATTCTGTACAGACATCAATAAATCTTCACAATTTTCAAGGGCATTTTTTATTACCATAGTATTTATTTTACCTAATAAACACAGTAGAGAGTGAGGCTGGATGCAACTCACTGTATTAGTGGTACAGGAGGGAACACGGGACGGAATTTCTTGAGCAGGAATCCAAGATTTCTTTGTTTCCACATTCTCATTCCCTCCTGGATCATAGATGGCTCCAGCTTATCCTCTCCCTAAAACACATACCTAAGCAAAGGTCCCAGCTGAAGCACAGGTCTTCCTTGACCCACTCCACTGAAAGTCAACGCTTACTATCAAATGTCTTTTATGTAACTGATGAGAGCATTTGCAATTTTCATGGAGCAGGGGGAAAAGAAACACTTCTTATCAAAGAAAAAAGGCATCCATGAAAGCCATCTTCTACATGGTACCAGGTCACAGGGATCCCCTGGTCATCTAAGCGCTTCTTAAAGAGCAAGATATCATCCTGGAGGATGTCATTCTCACAGCTCACCAGGAATGTCTTAGGAAGCTGAGCGATCATCTTCTCATCTGCTAAAAGAGGTGAAATTTCTGAACTCCAAACATGTTTGGTTTCTAAATAGGCAGCCTCATTGAAATCCAAGAACCTCCGGTTGTGTATCTTGCCTCCAGAACCTTCTGGAGATGTCATAGTTGAGCCATTTCCTTCTTCTATTTGTCCAGAGGTACAATTGCACCTGTCAACATGGTATTTGTCCAAGAGAGGTCAATGGCCAGATATTTAAAAAATACATGTAAACATTAAGTCTTTGGTAAGTAATGGCACATTTTTGTGCTGCTGATAGGATGGTGATGGAAAATTGATGAAATTCACAACTGGGTAAATCAGGGATTGAGCCTGGATTCGAGGTAGACACAGGATGCTGGTTAAGGCCTGGGTGACAGTGGCCATAGCCACTCCTCCAATACTGTCTTCACAGAGCACCACCTGGGAGGGATCTACCCCCAAAGGTGCCCAGGTTCTTCAGGAAGTAGATAGTGGCACTCAAGAAATCATTGACAAGGACAGGGTGATGGTAGTCAGAAAGCTTGCGGTACATAAGGAGGAAAGAGCAAACACTAACCCGCCCCTTGGGACAGTTGAACAGGGACTTGAATGGCCACCTGGAAGAGAATGGGGAAACAAGAAACACAAAGAATGGACAGCAAGTATGATGATCAAGCTGACAAATTTTTATTTTGCCCACACAGGTTATATACTCATAGGAGCAGGAAGAGGGTGGAGGGGGTCGCTTTGTCTCTGGGAAATGCACCTGTTCCCAGGAACAGGATATTGACTAGGCAAAGAGTTCAGCAGGAAGACCAGAACAGAATAGGTTATTAGGCACCTGTCCACAAGATTTATAGCTATTTATTCTCCTCTGACTTCAGGATCTATGTCTATTTGTACTCAGCCGGGCTAGTTCTTTCCCACAGAGACCAAGACTTTATGCCAGCAAGCACTTAAGGCAGTTAATGTTCAAACAAGGTCTCTCTCAAAATCTCCTCCGTTTTCTTAGTATAGAAGGACCATGGCGATTTTAGTCTTAGCAAAGAGGCCTGACCTCCAGTGACTAAAGGTAACCTTGTAGTGGCTCCGTTCATCCTGGTTTTGTACAGTGAAGTATAAGGGCCATACCTGTCCTGATGTCTTTTTCCTGGAGAGGGAATAGTTTGAACATCAAACCATGTGCAGTCAGGCTTGTCCCTAAGGGAACCCAGAAAGATATTTTTTAGTTTTTGCTTTATATTCCCTTGCAGTGCTTTGCCTCACAGCCCAAGCAAGAACTTAGTTCGCCAGTCAGAAGGGGTTCTGGGTGGCCCCTCTCTACTTGGTCTTGGGGCTAAAGTTCCCCTTAATTAGGTTGAGTGAAGATGGGTTTTAGGAACACCCTAGAGGGAATGTCAACCTTGTCTCAAATCTCTTGATGCTCCACAGCTAATTTATGACAATTTACCCAGATAGGTTTTGCTGTCAAATCATCTATCTGACATTTCACAAAGTTGGTAAGTCAGTTAAGGGGCAGGGACCAAAATAAATAAGCAAAAACAATCCAACTAGTGGTCTCAAAATGGAAGGAAATAGGGTTGACAACCACAGAGGTTGAAAACTAATTTTTATACCAACTCTCTCCTCTTTTTCTCTCTCTCTCTCTCTCTCTCTCTCTCTCTCTCTCTCTCTCTCTCTCTCTCTCTCTCTCTCTCTCTCCTCTAGTCCTCTGACTTTTCTCATGCTTTCTTTGACCATTCCTGCTGCACATACCACTGCCTGCTGTAAAATGAGTAAATCAAGTCCTCTGCAATTTTGGAGGACGACTTCAGCTAAGGAGGAGAGGGAATCAGAGAGGTCGTTGATGCCATGTTGGAGACACTAGGCATCTTTATCAATGGTGACAATGAGTTCTTGATAGCTAGACTTGAAGAGAGCATATGAGGAGATGCCAGTCTCCAAATCCATGGCCAAAGTCTAGAAGGACTGAAACGGTGATGACAGTAGGGGCTCTCTTTGCTGGCAGACCAGTGAAGGGGATGAATCAGTGGATTGATCCCACAAGTGAAAAAACTCTTCTGAATGATAATAAATCAATCACGGGACCAATTGTGCAAGAATGCAAAAACCAGAATTTTTCACAGAAAAGGCACTGGCTGAAAGGCAGGGGGTGAGGCCATCAAGGCAAACCCACCAAGTATCATTTGGAGGAACTAAATACTGGCTATGTCTTAGTCAGGGTTTCTATTCCTGCACAAACACCATGAACAAGAAGCAAGTTGGGGAGGAAAGGGTTTATTCGGCTTACATTTCCATACTGCTGTTTATCACCAAAGGATTCAGAACTGGAACTCAAGCAGGTCAGAAAGCAGGAGCTGATGCAGAAGCAATGGAGGGATGTTCTTTACTGGCTTGCCGCCCCGCCCCCTGGCTTGCTCAGCCTGCTCTCTTATAGAACCCAAGACTTCCAGCCTAGAGATGGCACCACCTACAAGGGGACCTCCCCCCTTGATCACTAATTGAGAAAATGCCCTGTAGCTGGATCTCATGGAGGCATTTCCCCAACTGAAGCTCCTTTCTCTGTGATAATGCCAGCTTGTGTCAAGTTGACACAAAATTAACCAGTACAATTGACCCCTTGTCAACTTGACACACAAACACATCACTAGTAAGCCTCAACCCTAGTNCTTATTCATCCCCAAGATCTAAATAGCTTTAAAAGTCCCACAGTCTTTACATATTAAAAGTTCAATCCCTTTAAAATATCCAGTATCTTTTAAAATA
>NC_034595.1:95817236-95826306 GCF_900095145.1 Mus pahari
TCTTACACATTACCAAGTCCAGCCACAGCACAAGGTACAACCTTGTCTATCCCTGGAACACAGCCTCTGTGCTCTCAGAAAACACTTCCCAGGAGATGTCACTTCAATGATGCTGATCTCTTCTTAATCACCACTAATTCCTTAGCTCCAGCTAACCAGCATCAATAGTCAGCCTCTAATGACTGGAGAGCCCTAAGCAGTTTCACTTGTTCCTTGTGGGTCTCTACCATATGGCACAGGAACACTACATCAGCAGTTAACTGACGGTGGGCACTGGACAGGGCAGTTGGATCAAAGACTGATCTAAAGTCCCATAGGGTGGTGGCTGAAAGAAAGATGGGAGTGCAGCAGCGCCTCTGGGGTGGGGGGTGGGGGAGCGAAGCTAGGGCGATTGTGGCTGTTTGGGGTAGACTGCAAATATTGAGCTGCCTCCCCCTCGAGAGTCACTTCATCAGTGGGCAGCAGTTTGTTATCAAGATCAATAAGGGAAGGATAAAGGCTTGCCATCTTAATTTCTTCCCTAGGTGGGGGCAAAGAAAGATGCATACCAGTTGGTAAAGGGGGGAGATCTGCGATGCCATCAACCACAGAAAGCAGAGCAGACAAAGGTTTATCTCTTAAGGGGGACAGAGGCAGTGTATGAGTTGCTAGGTTAGCACAAGGAGGATCAGAGAGGGATTCTTTAAGAGACCACTCTCCCTCAGACACCAGACATAGGAGATCTGGCCATTCAGGGGTTGTTCTAAGAATATCATTAATAAGAGACCAGTAGCTAAAGGCCTTAACAGCTATTTTTATAGGTCCAAATGCTTCATAATAATCTCTGAAACAATCACTAACTCTACACCACCTCTTTACATCAATCGTTCTCTCTTGGGGAAACCATGGGCAAATCTCTCCCACAAAATCTAAAAATTCCTTCAAATCCTTTTTCTTAACTCTAGTTCCTCCGCTTTTGAGTGACTCCTTGAGCCCTGTCACAAAAAGTGACTGCTTAGAGAATGCTTGTCCCATGTCTTACCATATTTCTCCTGATATCTGCGTCGCATTATGCTCTCTCTCCCAGACTATCTCACAGTGGGTTGGACCATGGCGTCATGCCGAACTGAAGCTGCTCTCTGGCGCTTCCTGAAATGAGTGGGTAGGCCTACCCTCTGATAATGAGCAGCATTCTCTTCTGCAGCAATTCCTGGGAAGCCCCACATTCTGGATGCCAGTTTGCCCTGACCCACAGGACAGTTGAACAGGGACTTGAGGGGAACCTGGAAGAGAATGGGGGACAAGAAATACAAAGAATGGACAGCAAGACAAGAGGTCCTGTTCATGTTGACAGATTTTTATTTTTCCCACACAGGTTATATACTCATAGGAGCAGGAAGGGGCTAGAGGGAGGTCGCTTTGTCTCTGGGTAATGCACCTGTTCCCAGGAACAGGATATTGACTGGGTAAACAGTTTGGCAGGAAGACTAGAACAGAATGTGTTATTAGGCACCTGTCCACAAGATTTATAGCTATTTATTCTCCTCTGACTTCAGGATATATGTCTATTTGTACTCAGCTGGGCTAGTTCTTTCCCACTAAAGAACTTAAGGCAGTTAATGTTCAAACAAGGTCACTCCCAACAAAACACAACATGCCTCTTTACGACTAGGACACAGGAGACAAAGGGGACCAAACCTGATTCAATCCTCACAGTGATCCTAACAAGTGAAAATGACAACCCTCAATTTCCCTACATGAACTTGAGGAACCTTGAGAATCAGGGAAGCCAGGATTCTCAATTCCCACCTACTATTTTCAGATGATATGATTGCATACTTATGTGACCCCAAAAATTCCACCAGAGAACTCCTACCGCTGATAAACAGCTTCGGCAAAGTGACTTGATATAAAATTAATTCAAAAAAATCAGAAGCCTTCCTATAGTCAAAGGATAAATGGAAGGAGAAAGAAATTAGGGAAATGACACCCTTCATAATAGTCACAAACAATATAAAGAATCTTGGTGTGACTCTAACCAAACAAGTGAAAGATCTGTATGACAAGAACTTCAAGTCTCTGAAGAAAGAAATAAAAGAAGACCTCAGAAGATAGGAAGATTTCCCATGCTTGTGTATTAGCAGGATTACTATAGCAAAAGTGGCCATCTTGCCAAAAGCCATCTACAGATTCAATGCAATCCCCATCAAAATTCCAATAAATTCTTCTTAGAGTTAGAAAGAGTAATTCTCAAATTCATTTGTAATTAAAAACAAAACCCATGAGAGTGCAAAGTACTGTCAACAATAAAATAACTTCTGAGGGAATCACAATCCCTGACCTCAAGCTGTATTACAGAGCAATAATGATAAAAACTGCATGGTACTGATACAGTTACAGGTACATAGATCAATGGAATAGAAATGAAGACCCAGAAATGAACCCACACACCTATGGTCACTTGATCTTTGACAAAGAAGCTAAAACCATTCAGTGGAAAAAAGACACCATTTTCAACAAACAGTGCTAGTTCAACTGTCAGTTATCATGTAGAAGAATGCAAATTGATCTATTCTTATCTTCCTGTATAAAGCTCAAGTCTAAGTGGATTGAGGGCCTCCACATAAAACCAGATACACTGAATCTAATAGGAGAAAAAGTGGCAGAAAGCCTCAAATACATGTGCACAGGGGAAAAGATCCTGAACAGAACACTAATGGCTTATGATCTAAGATCAAGAATTAACAAATGGGACCCCATAAAACTGCAAAGCTTCTGTAAGGCAAAGGACACTGTCACTAGGACAAAACAACAACTAACAGATTGGGAAAAGATCTTTATCAATCCTACATCTGATAGAGGGCTAATATCCAATATATACAAAGAACTCAACAAGTTAGACTCCAGAGAACCAAATAACCCCATTAAAAATGGGAAGCAGAGCTAAACAGAGAATTCTCAACTGAGGAAACTCAAATGGCCAAGAAGCATGTAAAGAAATGTCATCAGGGAAATGCAAATAAACAACCCTGAATTTCCACCTCACACCAGTCAGAATGGCTAAGATCAAAAACTCAGGAGACAGCAGATACTGGAGAGGATATGGATAAAGAGGAACACTCCTCTGTTGTTGGTGGGATTGCAAACTGGTACAACCACTCTGAAAATCAGTCTAGTGATTCCTCAGAAAATCGGACACAGTACAACCTGAGGACCCAGCTATACCTCTCCTGGGCATATACCCAGAAGATGCTCCAACATGTAATAATGACACATGCTCCACTATATTCATAGCAGCCATAGTTATAATAACCAAAAGCTGGAAACAACCCAGATGTCCCTCAACAGAGGAATGGATACAAAAAATGTGGTACATTTATACAATGGAATACTACTCAGCTATTAAAAACAATGACTTCATGAAATTTGCAGGCAAATGGATGGAACTTGAAAACATCATCCTGAGCGAGGTAACTCAGATACAGAAGTCACATGGTATACACTCACTGATAAGTGGATATTAGCCCAATAGTACACAAGATTCAATTCACAGACCATATAAAGCTCAAGACGAGGGAAAACCAAAGTGTGGATATTTCAGTCCTTCTTAGAAGGGGGAACAAAATACTCACAGGAGGAAATATGGAGACAAAGGGTGGAGCAGAGACTGAAGGAAAGGCCATCCAGGGAGTGCCTCACCTAGGGATCCATCCCATATTCAGTCACCAAATCCAGACGCTATTGTGGATGCCAAGAAGTGCTTGCTGACAGGAGCTTGATATGGCTGTCTCCTGATAGGCTCTGCCAGAGTCTGACAAATACAGAGGTGGATGCTCCCAGTCAACCATTGGTCTGAGTCTCCATGAAGGAGTTGGAGAAGGGACTGAAGCTGAGGGGTTTTGCAGCCCCATTGGGGGAGCAACAGTGTCAACTGGCCAGACCCCCCCCAAGAGTTCCCCGGGGACTGGACCACCAACCAAAGAGTACACATGGAGGGACTTATGGCTCTGGCCGAATATGTGGCAGAGGATGGCCTTGTTGGATATAAGTGGGAGGAGTGGCCCCAGTGCAGGGGAATTCCAGGAAGGGAAGGCAGGAGTGGGTGGATGGGTGGTGGAGCACTCTCATAGAGGCAGTGGGCAGGGGGAATAGGATGGGGGCTTCCAAAGGGGAGACATGAAAAGGGGAAAACATTTGAAATGTAATTAAAGAAAATATCCAATAAAAAGCAGAATGCAAAGAGGGGTGATTAGACATTTAAAGACAATAGAGGAATGGATCAGATATATTGATGATATATTAGATCTCATGTTTATGATGCTAATCTGATAAGAAAAGTAATTTCTAAAAGTCTTAAGAAAATTCAAAATGGCAAATTTTTAATTGTGGTAAATATGATCATTTGAAAAGGTATTGTAGGGAAGGCACCCCTAGAAGCAACGTTTTTTTCTAGAAATAATCCAAAAAGGTGGCTTCAGCCTTCTGGAGTATGTAGAAGGTATAGGGAAGGCCAGCATTGAATTCATGAATGCAAATCAACAAAGGGCATACAAGTAAGCCTTTGCCATTGAGCCACCACTCTACCTTTAAAATTAATTTACCAAAGACACACATGCCTTACTGGCAGGAAATGAAAAATGGGTTTTCCTAAGCCACATGTCTGAATTCCATGTTAGAACAGTAGATTGTATGTTGCCAAGGAGTCCATGACATCTTGCACTCAGCTTTTGAGTGCCCTAAGGGGCCTCTGGCAGGCCTCAATATCAAATTCAATTCTATCATCTCCTGTCAGCAATAAAGAAACTCATCCACAGAACTGTTAAAAGATTCGATGCCTGTTGTTAAAAAACAACAACAACAACAACAACAAAAAAAAACCACTGCTCTGGATATGATCAAGGTCAGAATACCTTCAGTAAATGAAAGAAAAAATTCATATTTCGGCAAGCTGCTATAAATGATCAGAGACCTAAACTGAAAACAGAAATAAATGGCATTGAAATTGAAGGTTGAGTGGACATCCAAGCAGATGTAACCACAACTTTTCCAAGATCTTTGTACCCAGATTCACCTCTTCAGGAGGTAAATATTTAGCTTCTAGCAATTGGAACTTTATCTCAGGTAAAACAAAGGGCAAGATGGGTTGAATGTATAGATACAGAAGTCGCATAGGAAAATTAAAGCCATATGTAGCTAATATAGCCATGAATTTACAGGGACAGGATTTGTTGGACCAACAGAAACCACAGATTAACATTCCTCCAATCTCAGAAATAAACTATAAAATAAAGAACGCTTCTGAGAAAAAATATTAAAAGGTATTATCAAGAACGGTCACAAACTGTCCAGGTTTTCCATAAGTAGAACACAACAGGAATTGTCTTTCAAAGGCACCCACCACTCTACCTTTAAAATTAATTTACCAAAGACACACATGCCTTACTGGCAGGAAATGAAAAATGGGTTTTCCTAAGCCACATGTCTGAATTCCATGTTAGACAGTATGTTGCCAAGTAGTCCATGACATCTTGCACTCAGCTTTTGAGTTCTTCTTAAATAAAAGGATATTATTGTTGTTTGGTATCTTACAAAAAAAAACAGAATGAAGAGATTTAAAATGTTTTAAGCAAATTCAAAGAGTTGCTGTAGTTCAAACTTTTTTTTCTAAATCTCTAAGAAGTTGGAATGATTTAGAGCTAAAATAAAATATTTGAGGAGGGCAGTGGTAGCCCATGCCTTCAATCCCAGCAGAGTCAGGCAGATCTCTATAAATTGGTTATTTTCTAAATTCTAGAAAAAAGACAAATACATTTAAATCTCAAATATGCATATAAAGAAAAAGGGGAAATAGGTACATTTATCCAGCAAAGTACATTTACTTTCAAATCTTCAAAAGAACTTTTCTTAATTTCAATTGAAAAATAATACTTTTTCTATTGCCAAAAACCATTTTGCCCTGGGGAAGATATAATCTGCCAAAAAGGGGAACCCCTTTCACACTGAGAGTAAGGGAAGGGCCAAGGTTTTGTTTTTATAATCCCAGGAGAATAAAAGTATCCAACTACAGAATCTGGAGACCACTGAACAAGTGAAACATCTGAAGAAAGGAAGGATCACCAAGAGAATATGTTCCAAGAAAAGGAATAAATTTGCAAAATGTAACCCTTGAAGTCTCCAAGAAGATGATGAGACCCCAAAACAATGAATTCACATAGATTATGGTAATGCTACCACTGGGCAAAACTGCCCCATGCCTCTTCTGTCATCATGTTCTGTGCAAACAGTGGACACCTTTGGGTTGACTGCAATATTCTAACTAGTCAGGATTGTCACTAAACTGACAAACACCTCCCAAAGATTAACCTCAGACTACAACTACTCAGGACATTCAAATCGCTGAGTTCATATGAGAATGACATAAACATTCTACAGAAGTTTGAACTTAAAAACACTTAGTCCTAAAACTGCCAAATATAACCAAGCTAAAGATTTCAGGATGCTTGGCAGAAATAGTTTCATTATTGTAATTAGTTTTTACTATGTTAGAGTTAAATCTTTCCTTTTTACTTAGAAAAAAAAAGGAATATAGGAATAATCAGGAAAAAGATAGATTATTGAATCTGCTCTTATAGATCTTTGTATATTGATGCAAAATTAAAGTCATATTTGGTTACATTGGTAACCTTTCTATGACTTATAGATGGGAATAGCTCTATAATACATAGGTTGTGCAGTGGTTCACTCTCCGGGACTATTGATACTTTTTCCTGAAACTTCAGACCAAAAGGTAAAGAATGCTGACCTTAAGAGACATAAGGACTGGCATTGAGAAGTGGAAGAATATTAACTGTGTACACAGGTCCCATGCATGCCTTCTCGGTGAGTGATGCTATATTGTGATAGTGTTAAATGTCAGTTTCTCAGAATATAGAATATGGGCCTCGGAGAATATCTGTGGAGGATTGTCCTCCTTGAAATAATTCTGGAGAGAAGGTCCATTCACTGTGAGTGGCACTATGCTCTGGCTGGAATCCTGAACTGTGTATGTAAAGAAAGAAAACCTTGCAGCATGCATTCTATGTTCTCTCTTTCTAACTGTGGATGCAACATGACCTGCTGCTTCAATTCCATTTTGCCTTGACTTGCCATCAATCCTAACCAATGAAAACACAATAAGAATGCACACCAGACAGCATGGACAGGAATTTCTCATTCCTCTTCTCCTTCCCAAATGTCCTCTGAGAAAGTAACTGTGGACTCTCTGGTCACGGCCAGGTCTTCGCTGAGAACTAGGACATCAGTAATTTATTCAAGTTCCCTGCCTCCATCTAAAGTCAAATCAACCTGACTCAGCCAACCTAACTGTCCATTGCACCCATGCCAAAAAGATGGCTCTGTGCATCACTAGGCAATTTGATGAGAAAAAAAAATGCTTCTTCTGTGCTCAGAACAAAGCTAAGCAAATAGTCCCCAACCTCAGGATCGCATATCAATATAAGAAAACACCTGGAGACAAGAAAATAGGAGGAAGGAAAAAACAGGCTGTTGTTGAAGGTGTTGTTATAGACTTCTCGCAGTCTGTATGGACTTTCAACTGGTCTGAAACTGTCTTCTCAGTTCTCATTTTTAAAAAAAGCATGGTAAACTACAGTGGTAATGCATGCCTATCATTCTAAACCTCAGGAGGAGGAAGCCAGAGGGTTGTATTCTCAAGATCGGGATAGGTTACAATGTGAGACTGTCTCAAAAATGGGGTGGGTGAACAGAAAGTAAGGGGGAAGAAATAGAGGGGAAATAGGAATGAAGGGAAGAAAGGAAGGAATGAAAGAAGAGAGATAAAGCAAACATGAAATTTCCTCCAACTCAGACATAGAGAAATACAGAAAGAATAGGAAGAGGAAGAAGAGGAAGAGCAGGAGGAGGAGGAAAAAAGGAAGAAGAGGAAAAAGTGAGCTACAGATAACATCTTTAACCCACAGTACCCACAAGAGCAGACTCCCCAGATTAATCAGGAATAGTACCAGACAATGAATAAATCTGAACTTAACTGGATGCTGCAAGGCAGAAGGGATTTCCACAGTAAGAAAGTGCTGAATGACAATCCATATGAAGACTCCCAGGATAAATATAGACAGGATTGCCAGCAGCACCATCCACATAGAAGTCATAATCTCAAGGTCGACAAGACCTGCCATTCTGAAAATTTCCCTTGAAAATTTGTGTGTGGATCATCTGACCCAGTTTTATGGGCTGATGCCTCCACCCCCTCCTCCCAGACTGTTTCTGACAAAATGAATTAACCTGTCAACTCAAGCCAGCCATTTGGAACCAGAAGAACCTGTTCATCAGGGAACTAAGGGACCAAAAATTATACCAAGGAGGACCACCACTTAAAAGAATAGTAGGACAGAACTTGTTGGAGTCTGCCAAAAGACCCCCCACTCACAAAGACCACAGAGACTGACATTGCTGCAAACCACAAGAGGATTTTTTTTTATTGATCCAATGCATTGGGGACTGCACCCGCCCCCCCCCTCCAGCACGCAGGCAAGAGAAGAAACCCAAACAAAGAAAGAACACACTTTTTATACCTTGTAAGGGGCAGATTTAGGCAACAGGGCTAGCTGGTTTATTCTCATTGGTGTAGCAAGTGACCCTTTCAGGCATTGGTTGGTTTGCATTGGGTGACTCCCTTTGGCCTAGTGGACTCATTCTGCTTGCCCTTGTGGTTTTTCTCAGAATTTAGTGCAAGGTGAGGCAGGAGAATTTTTCTAGGAATTTTTGTTATGGTTATTTTTCTGAGAACAGCTAATCTTGTTTTGGCAGCTGTAGACTTCGTCTGGTCATTTTGACCACTAGAATTATGTAGTTTGGAAAGTCCCTTCAGAGGGGAAGGGGTTAGGTGGTCTTGAATGTATTTTGGATTCTACAGACTCTTACTACACCCCAGCTGCTCAGGTTGCAGAAAAACATCTGATATGGGTTACATAGACTCCCTCACACAAAGCCTGTGATAAACCCACTTTTGCACCAAATCCTGGCAAAAGCTGGCAAAAACTCTTCCTGTCTCCACCTCCTTGGTTTCTTCTTT
>NC_034595.1:95826416-95857133 GCF_900095145.1 Mus pahari
CTCTCCCTCTCTCTCTCTCTCGCTCTCCCTCTCTAGCTTTTCAGTCTAGAATGTAGGAAACTGCAGAGAACTCACTAGTTTCCACTATCAACCTAAATGCCAATTTGCATAATTTAAAACAATACCTTTTCTGCTTTCTGGGTCTTTGGCCTTCACTGTGTGAACTATTCTCTGAGCACATATGAGTAAATGTCTTCTCATTGCAAATAGGCACCAATGATGGAAGCAAAATCAATTCTACCCAAGTGTAGTTTGGTGAACGCATGAGTTTAATTGGTGTTACTTATAGGAACACAGGCAACTTATGGGTTTATGCTTCATGTTGAAGAAAACAAAATCTCTCTCAGTGACCACTAACTGCCTATACATCTCTGGGGTTGATGATTCTTTGTGGGCCTCTTCCCACTCCGTGACAGAAAGTTGACAACTCAGTTTTGTACAGGTATCCTTCAGAATCACAGCTCATAAAAGTTCAAGAGGGTAGTAGCCATGTCATGGCTTAGATTGGCTATTGATCAGCCTTAGACAGGCTATTGATCCTCAGAAAGTGCAAGGTAGCAGTAAGGAAAGCTCCTATGGGGGAAGAAAACACTCAGAACTCAGAAAAGACTCTGTCATGCCACAAATTTACTGCAAGTGTGTCAACCCAATTTTCAAAATTGGTGCTGATCATTGCATTCTCTCCCGGAATAGAGCAGTTGTGTGCAAAATTATTCCCACACCAGCACCAATCTCAGACTTGATGACGTCCAGTTCCACCTGCCCTCACAGGATCTAAAAGGTGGGCGGCAGTCTATTCCCAAGGGCTTTCAAGCTGTTTGACCAACCCCAGGTATGGCTGAAGGCCTTCCTAGTGAAAACAGGAAGGATCTAATGGCTGGAGCTTCATATAGACGATATCCTCAGGGTCAAGGGAAGATTTGATAGAAAAGGCATAGAGAGAATTCATTCCATATATTCACTTGTTTAATTATCATTCAAAGGCACATAGCATACTGTTTACCAACAGATCCACTTTTAAGCAGGTGTTAACTAAACAGGACAGACCTCTTCCAAAACCAAAACTACACACCTTGAACTCCCCTCCTTCCCAAGCAACTATAATTCCACTCTCTGAGAGTCTGCTACATTAGATGCCTCAGAAATGCAATGGTTGCCATTGCCCAACTGTCTCATTACCGTTAGCATACAGTCTCCAGAGTTGGTCCATCCTGTAGCATACAGCAAGGCTGCCTTCATTTTAAAGTTGAAAAGTTCACTGTGTGCCTGCCACATTTCCTTTTTATTCCTTGTGAAGATTAGAAAGATGTACACAGAAGCTATGTGTGTGTTAGGCAAATGTCTACCAATGATATAGCCCACCTGTTTTCTTTATCCATTCATCCTTGGATAGACATTCATGTCATCTCTACTTTTGGAGAATATTGAGTTGTGCTACTATAATCATATGGGTATGCAAATGTGCACTCAAAGTTAGGTGTGTTATTTATTTATTTATTTATTTTGTGTATATGTATAACCCACAGTGAGCATGTGGAGGTCAGAAGACAAATTTTTGAGAGTTCCTTCTCACCTTCTACCTTGTTGAGGCAGGGCCGCTCTTGTTGTTTGTGTTAAGCACCCCAGCATAGCTGGCTCACAAGCACATCTTCCCATGGATGTGCTGGAATTACAGATGCACACTATTACATCCAGCTTTTTAAGTGAGTTTAAGTGAGTTTTAACTAAGATCATCAAGCTTGAGCAGTTAGTGTTATTACCTGCCAGACATCTCAAAGTGGAAACATCCAAGAAGCCAGCCCCCGGATCACGGTATCAAACATCCCTACCACTTGTCTGTATCACACACACCCCAGTCTATACCCATCAAATACAGCTGCCCTCTTAATAACCAAAACATCTTCTGATGGTTTCTGGATTGTATATTAGTGGTATATTTTTACTCCATCTTCCATGCAGAATCATGGGTGTGACAGTCTCCCATATTATGTATATTGGTTCATTTATTCTCATCCTCATACACAGTTCCACCAAATTCCCAGGGTTTCTGCTTTGGAATTTATCAATCGTTCTCATTTCTAAACACGTTACTTCCATCTGCCCTGCATACATGTATCTGGAACCTTTGAATAGTTTCTGTTCTTTTGTTTGCTGAAGCCAAAGTTTTGTCAGAAAAGGGTCAGGTAAAGCTATTATGGGAGACTAAAGTGCTTCTTCCTGCCCTAGAGCCTCACATGGCAGACTCCTCCAACACCTGGAGTTTTTCCAGGCAAAATAGTATATGAAGATTGCAACATGAAGTTTAATATATGTTTCTATGAGTTACTATGAGCAAAGTACCATGACATACGAAGAACACAAAAGAAAACAGGAATTGCAGACATAAGGAAGAATTCCTACTCCTGGGGCCCAGGCATAGCCTCACAGAAAAAATGCTGTTTTCCATGACATAAGGCTAAACTCAAGATCCTTTTATTTTTTCATTCCCTGACTTTGAGGGAACATGTAGTCCTGCCAGGACTCAGGTGAGAATGCAGCCAACATCCTCAGTGCTCAGGAAGGATCCACAATCAGAACTCCTGTGTGCTGAGAATCCACCTTTTGATTTATGGATTTCTTTTTTTATTATTTAACTTTTTATCGATTCCTTGTGAATTTCACATCATGCACCCCAATACCAGTCACCTACTTGTCCCTTCATTTCTGCCCTTCCACCCTTGCAACCTCCCCCTCAAAAGGAAAAAATTTCATTGTGGAAGCCATAGAGTGTCACAGTGTGTCCCCCAGTACACATCTTTACTTGCAAATGTTCATTGCAATGAGTTATTGGTCTGGTTTGAGGCCTCTGGCTTCTGCTACAGTATTAGTACTGGATCCTTACCAGGACTCCTCTCGGGTATTCTGTTGTTGCCCTGTGTCATGGAGATCCTGCAGCATTAAGTCTATAGGACCAGCACTTTCATGGGCTTAAACAGTTCATAGATGGGGTAGATGTTGGGGTGGCCCAACTCAAAGCCCTGGATCTGGGCCTGGGTGGTAACTGAGGTGGTAAGCCTGGTCACACTCTCCAACACCGGCCTGGCTACCTGATGCAGTGCTGCAGAGGTCAAGGGATGGGGCCAGCTCTCTCACTTGCTCTCATGCCCTTGGGGCCAGCTCTCCCACACTGCCCAAGAGAAGGATGGGACCAGCTCTCCTTAGCCCTTGGGCATCAACATGGTCTCAGGTGGCAGCCCAGACCAGGGATATCCACATGGCCTTTGAGGTTAACTTGGGCTATAGACATCAACACAGACCTCTGCCACTGCAAGACCACAGACCCAGACATGTGCCTGCAGTGTCAGCAGCAACAGCATCATGGGCTAGTACATCACCCTGCCCTCACTCAGGTAGCAGCACAGGCTGCTCCTCACCACCCTTGCATCTCCAGTTCTGCTTCTCTTCATAGTGCACAAGCTATTCCACTTCTCTTTCTCTCCCATTTCTCCACCACATCCTTGTTCACTGTAGTGCTACCCAGCTACCCCCATGGCAGTGGGTGGGCCTCCCCTGCTGTCATATCTTTTTCAATTATTCTTGAAGTTCTGATCAGGACTTTTAAGCAAAACTTAAGTATACAGACAATTACATAAGGGATAAATAAATTGAAGATAGATGGTAGATAAATAGAAGATAGATGATAGATAGATAGATAGATAGATAGATAGATAGATAGATAGATAGACGGACTTTCATTAACTTTTCCTGGAGAAATCAAACAAATGTCTGTTCACCTCAGATAGGTATGCATAGCAAAGTAAAAGTACATTTCTACCAAAGTCCAACTTTGTCAACTAATGACCTTCTTGGCCTTGCTTATAGAGCTTAATAAGGAGTTATTTATAGAAACAAGAATGAACTCCAAAAAGTGTTATTACCACAAAGTCCCATTCCGTTGTGGATGAATATCTGATGGAAGATGCATCAGAGAATCCCACCCTTCACTTAACCTTCCACTTCCCAGATATTTCTCAAGATCATGTGCATGTGGGATGTAGCAAAGCAGAAAGGAATCCTAGGTAAGGGCCTGTTACACACATACACACACACNCACACACNCACATACAGAGAGAGAGAGAGAGAGAGAGAGAGAGAGAGAGAGAGAGAGAGAGATAGGGAGAGAGCCAAAAAATGAATAAATGCTTTTAATGTTAAGCAAAAAAAAGACAATAGAAGCACCCACATCCAGGAAACAAAAAGAATTATCTGGGGTACTGGAGAAAAATCCTATTTAAATACCAGGCTAAGGACCATATACAAGAATACAGGGAAGTCATAGGACTTCATATGAAGAAAGGAACAAACACAGGCACAAAAAATTAAAGGATAATGTCCATGCCTTCCAAAAGCTACATTACACAAAAGCTACATTACACAGCACTTGATGACCAGTTAAAATTACAAATCATGGTCACTGGATTAACCCACTAGTGATGACAGCATCATTATCATCCCCTCTCTCAACAGTGCCATAGTAGGGTGGTACTTTGGTACTTTGGTGAGTGAACCTTCTGAGGGGACATTTATATCCAAATACCAACTAGAGTGTGCTTAGAGTTTATAAACCCCTGAGTTTAGTTATCAGCACCAAACAAAGAATGCCAGAGTCTGAAAATCATTTTTAATGTATAATGAAATTACTAACTCAAATAATAATCATCAGTAAATAAACTTATCAGGTGAGTGGTTTGAATGAGGCTCTATGGTAGAGCACTTGTTTAGTACATGCCAGGCTCTAAGCTTGAACTCTAACACTGCATGTCAAAATTAAACAGCAAAAGATTAGAAATCATGATGGTACAGATTATGTTCATTATGGGCTAATAAGAACACACAATATAATTTTGTTCTGGGAGGATTCTAAACCACTAAATTCAAATATACAACTAATAAAATATATCCAACACCAAATGGTCAGCCCTTTTGTCATATACATATAAATAACATTATGTAGACTGAGCAGGTTATATTTATGTACTTAAAATATGTGTGCATGTATGCATGCATGTGTGCATGTATGTATGTGTATATAAGAACAATTTTTTAAATGCTATGAATTTGAGATAGAGCAAGGGAGCATGCATCGGAGGGGTTGGAAGAAAAAAAAAGGGGGAAATGATAAAATTTCAAAAATTTTAAATTATACTTATGAAAAATATATGTGATTAGCATGTAAGACACTGAAAAATACAGATCCTCTGAGGAATGAGAGATTTATTTCAGTCAGGTGAAGGTCTTTGTTCCACTTGATGAAGCTGAGTCCCACAGAATTGATAGAAACCAAAACTGCTTAGACAATTGTTACCTAGAAATGACACCTATGAAGGAGGAATACTGGCTTCAAATGGCCAAGCAGGAATTCTGCTCACCAAGATGCCTATGACAGAGGTAGACCTGTTGGAATTTATTCTATAGGCAGAACATATTCATGTTGACACAGATGAATGAGGTTCTGCCTGTTGGAATAATCTCTACAATACTTGGTTTACAAAGTTTTCAGCTCCCTGATCCCATGAAAAACAACAAACCTGAGACTTTACTGGCTTCACAATAGACAAAACTCATAGCTTTGGTTATCACAGGCAGACAATCCACAGTTGAAACATGTATATATTTGCAGACTTATGGTTAGCTACAAAAGGCATATCCCTGTGTCCCCACAAATGGGTATAGAGTGATTATAAATAAATTGCCATGTTCCACAGTTGGATCAGCACTGGAAATAATTAGGAACCTCATTAAATATTAGCATCAGGATCATACATGAGAAAGGTGACTTAAAATAATTAAATACAATAACCAGGTTTTGCAATATCTAGAAGTACAAAGGCAGAAGACAGAGCACATTAATAGTATTCAGGATACAATCGTGACTGCACACGCTCATGTCTATCCACCATACTAAGAACATAACACCTGAGAAATCCCTCAGGTACCAAATGTTAAAATAAAAAGAAGAGAGAAATGGGCAATAGATTAAAAACCCATATGCTAGAACTAGAATATAGAAGACACTAACTAGTGATGTGGAAATTTCAGGTTTCTTTAACAACTCGGTTGTGTAACCTGATGTTTTTCTGGAAGCTGACTTGTGAGATGCCATATAATATTTTGCTGAAAATAGACACTTGAGAGGGTGTATGGTATTTAGAAAGAATACGAATAGAATCCCACAAACAGTGAGAGGATGTTCTTGCATTGTTATTCCATGCAATGCTTCTCTGGTCTTCACTGATCTTCACATAGTAGAGAGAAATGTGCCAAAGAATTTCTTGTGGTATCCTGGTTGATTATGGTCACTCCTGCTGACTCATACAGTAGATCCTTGTTGTTTCTGCTGGATTGTGTCACAGCTACTGATTTGTGTTTGGTTTTTATTATTGGACCAGACTGTTGGTTTCCTAACAGTGAAGAGTGGAATTGCCACCAAGGAACTACTTCTAAACAGGTTCACAATCCCCATTTTCTGTTAACCTTCTTGTTCCCCTACCTCTGCTTGCTGGGATAGAAGGGAGAACCCTAAATAAAGTAAATTTTGAAAAAAATCTAAGCCTACAGAAGGTGCCCGCTCATGGGGCCTAGGCATAATGTATAACTTTGCTTCTCATGAAATAGATGACTAAATTTGATTATATTTTCATCATTTCGCCTTCAACTTATTCTCCTACTGGGATCTGTATGCAAAGGAAAATGGTATTATGCAATGGATTTTCTTGATTCATAAACAAAGCAAAAAAAAATTAAAGACATATATATAGAAAAGATTTCTGAAATAATTATGAAAGGCAGAATAAGACTACGTCAACTTTCAGGAACAGATCCAGCCAAAATTATAGTACCTCTAATGTTGAGATTATGCCATTATGGGTGATCAATGAAGATTGGCAAAGAGCTTGTAATAACTACTTTGGAGATATTAATAACAAATATCCAAAAAGCAAATGTATACAGTTTATAAAAAAGAACTACTTGGACTCTTCAATGTATTGTAAAGAGAACACTAACATTTTATACTGATGCAAACAAGGTGTGGATGGCAGGTTATAAGTCAGCCAAAATAAGCAAGGTGATCAAAAGTCTATATACTTCAGTTCAAAAGTCAGAATTGTATGTAATCCTTATAGTATGGTTAGATTTTCCTGAGTCTTATACTATAATTACTGATTCTTTATATGCAGAAAGAGTTGTTTTGCATATACAGGCTGCTGAATTTCCTCCTAATAACTAACTTTGTTTTTCATGCAATTTCAACATGCCCTCAGAAGTAGAAGCTATTCATTATATATTACTCACATTCAGTCCCATACAGGTTTGTTAGGTCCAATGGCACAAGAAATGAGGAAATTTGCCAATTACTAATAGGAAAGGTGTTAGAAACCTAAATTTTTTTATTTTTATTTATTTATTTATTTATTTATTTATTTTGTTTTTGTTTTTTCGAGACAGGGTTTCTCTGTACAACCCTGACTGTCCTGGATCTCACTCTGTAGACCAGGCTGGCCTCGAACTCAGAAATCCGCCTGCCTCTGCCTCCCGAGTGCTAGGATTAAAGGCGTGTGCCACCACGCAGAAGCCTAAATTTTTCATGACAAACATCATATTAATGGGAAAGGTTTAAAGAAAAATTCCTATTGCTTGACAACAACCCAAAGAAATTATTTTTTAATATCCTGTGTGATCTCTATTCAACCAGACTCTGTTACCTACCGGTATTTAACCCAAACAAAACCTCTAGCAAATGTATGTTTTTCATCTTCCAGAATTTGACAAAACAAAGGTATATATATCATACCATTGACATGTACTCAGGGTTTCAATGAACAACTGTTTAAGTTCTGAAAAAGGCTGATTTTGTAATTATACACTTATTGGAAATATGGCAATTATGGGGATACTTGCACAAATTAAGACTGGTAATATTCCTTCATATGAATCCACTAACAAGAAGTGATCCTTTGTGTTTCACAATATAAGACATATTACTGGCATACCACACAATCCCACAGGACAAGCAGTTGCAGAAAGAGCCAACTGTACTTTTAAAAGATGCTTACTAAACAAAAAGGAAGAGTAAAAATCCCCAGGGACAGTCTATATAATGCTGTGTTAACTCTAAATTTTCTTAATGTTGGTGAAAATAAGAACAACAGCAGCTGAGAGACACTTGGTTATCAAAAACAACCTGAGAAGCTAGGCGAGCAAATGTAATATAAAGATGTGTTGACATTAGAATGGAAACTAGTCGTAGTTTTAAGATGAAGATGTGACTATGCTTATCTGTCTACAAGGAATGGAAAAACATGGTTACCAACAAAACTTATAAAAACTACTTCTGACCAGGGAAAACTCTTATCAACTGAGACATAAATGTCTTCACAAAACATGATATACCCCACAGACCCAAAGAAGGTAAATAAGAAGGAAGGCCTATTTCCCTTCCTCTCGTGGCCCCTGTGAATTTCTGGGATTCAAGCATTCTCATTTGGGCCTTGCTTCTTGTAAAACTTCTTCATGCAGGTAGTATCATGAATATTCTATACTTGTTGGCTAATAATATACACTTATCAGTGAGTACATACCATGTATATCCTTCTGAATCTGGGTAACCTTATTCACAATGATATTTTCTAGTTCCATCCACTAGCCTGCAAAATTTATGATGTCCTCATTTTTAATGCCTGAATAGTATTCTTTATGTAAATGAACCACATTTTCTGTATCCATTCTTCAGTTGAGGGATATCTGGGTTGCTTCCAGATTCTGGTCATTATGAATAAGGCTGCTATGAACATAGTGGAGTATGTTCCCCTGTCATATGGTGACACATCTTTTAGGTATATGCCCAGGAGTGCTATAGCTGGGTCCTCAGGTAGAACTATTTCCAATTTTCTGAGGAAGCACCAGATTGATTTCCAGAGTGGTTGTACCAATATCCAATCCCACAAGCAATGGAGGAGTGTTCCTCTTTCTCCACATCCTTGCCAGCATCTGCTGTCACATGGGTTTTTTATTTTAGCCATTCTGTTTGTTGTAAAATGAAATTTCGGGGTCATTTTGATTTGCATTTCCCTGATGACTAAGGATGTTGAACATTTCCTTAAGTGCCTCTTGACTATTTGAGATTCCTCTGCTGAGAATTCTCTGCTTAGCTCTGTGCCCCATTTTTTAAATTGGGATATTTGGTTTTGGAAGGCTAACTTCTTGAGTTCTTTGTATATGTTAGGTATCAGATGTAGGGTTAGTGAAGACCTTTTGACAGAGTCTTTTGCCTTATAGATGCTTTTCAGTTTGATGATATCCCATTTATTAACTGTTGATGTTAAAGCCTGAGCCATTGGTGTTCTATTGAGGAAAATTTCCCCTTTGCCAATGTATTTGTGGCTCTCTCCCATTTTCTCTTCTTTTAGATTCAGTATATCTGGATTTATGCTGAGTCCCTTGATCCACTTGGACTTGAGCTTTATCCAAAGTGATAAATATGGATCTATTTTCATCCTTCTACATGCAGAGTGGCAGTTAGACAAGCACCATTTGTTGAATATGCTGCTATCTTTTTTCCACTGTATAGTTTTGGCTTCATTGTCAAAGATCAGGTGACCATAAGAGTGCGGGTTTAATTCTGGGTCTTAAGTTCTATTCCACTGATCTACCTGTCTTTCTCTGTACCAATACCATTCAGTTTTTATCACTATTGCTCTGTAGTACGCTTGAGGTCAGGGATGGTGATTCCCCCAGAAGTTCTTTTATTGTTGAGAATGGTCTTTGCTAGTCTGGGTTTTTTGTTATTCCAGATAAATTTGAGAATTGCTCTTTCTATCTCTGTGAAGAATTGAGTTGAAATTTTGATGGGGATTGCATCGAATCTGTAATTTACTTTTGGTAAGACAGCAACTTTCACATGTTTTTTTTTCATTTTTTTATTAGATATTCTCTTCATTTGCATTTACCAATCCATAATCCAAGAGCTTTCCATCTGCTGAGATCTTTTGCAATTTCTTTCTTCAGTGACTTGAAGTTCTTGTCATTCAGAGCTTTCACTTGCTTGGTTAGAGTTCCACCAAGATATTTTATATTATTCGTGGCTATTGTGGCTATTGTGAAGGGTGTTATCTACCCAAGTTCTTTTTCAGCCTATTTATCATTTGTATAAAGGAAGGTTACTGATTTGTTTGAGTTAATTTTATATCCAGCCACTTTGAAGAAGTAGTTTGTCTGCTGTAGAAGTTCTCTGGTGGAATTTTGAGGGCTGCTTCTGTATTCAAACTATTGTCTGCAAATAGTGATACTTTCAATTCTTACTTTCCAATTTTCATCACCTTAATCTCCTTTTAGCTAGAAGTTCAAGTACTATACTGAATAGATAGTAAGAGAGTGAGTAGCCTTGTCTTCTCTCTGATTTTAGTGGAATTGCTTCTAGTTTCTCTCCATTTAATTTGCTGTTGGCTGTTGGCTTGTTGTGTATTGCTTTTATAATGTTTAGGTGAGTGCCATGACTTCTTGATCAAGTCTTTCCAAGACTTTTAACATGAAGGGACATTCTATTTTGTCAAAGCTTTTTCCGCATCTACTGAGATGATCATGTGACTTTTTCCTTTGAGTTTGTTTATATAATGGATTACATGATGGATTTTCATATATTGAATCAACTCTGAATCCCTGGGATGAAGTCTATTTGATCATAGTGAATGATGATTTTAATGTGTTCTTGGATTTATTTTGTGACAATTTTATTATGTTTTTAATCAGTACTCATAAGCAAAATTGGTCTGAAGTTCTCTTTCTTTGTTAGGTCTTTGTATAGTTTAGTATCAGAGTAACTGTGGCTTCATACAATCAATTAAATAGTGTTCCTTCTGATTCTTTTTTGTTGAATAGTTTGAGAAATATCAGTATTACTTTAGGTCTCATAGAAATCTACACTAAAACCATCTGGTCCTGGGCTTTTTTTTTGGCTGGAAAGTTTTTAATGACTCCATTTCCTTAAGAGTTATAGAACTGTTTATATAGTTTGCCTGATCTTGATTTAACTTTGGCTTATGGTATCTGTCACAAAAAAAAATCATCCATTTTGTCTAGATTTTCCAGTTTTGTTGAGTATAAGCTTTTGTAATAAGACATGATTTTTTTTAATTTCCTCAGTTTCTGTTGTTATGCCTCTTTTTTATTTCTGATTTTATTAATTTGGATACTGTCTCTGTACCCTCTAGTTAGTTTGACTAACTAGACTAAGGGCTTATCTATATAGTTTCTTTTCTCAAAGAACCAGCTCTTGATTTTTTTTTGATTCCTTATATTGTTTTCCTTGTTTATAATCAGTTGGTTTCAGCCTTGAGTTTAGCTATTTCCTGCAGTCTACTCCTCTTAGGTGTGTTTGCTTTTTTTTCTGTTCTAGAGCTTTCAGGTATGCTGTTAAGTTGCTAGCATAGGATCTCTCCAATTTCTTTATGAAGACACTTAATACTGTAAAATTTTCTCTTTGCCCTGCTTTTATTGTGCTCCATAAGTCTGGGTATGCTGTGTCTTCATTTTCATTGAATTCTAGAAAGTCTTTATTTCTTTCTTTATTTTATCTTTTCTTTCTTTATTTCTTCCATGACCAAGTTACCATTGAATAGAAAGTTGTTCAGTTTCCATGAATATGTGGGCTTTCTGTTGTTTTTTTTTTTTTTTTTTTTTTTAATTAGATATTTTCTTTACTTACATTTCAAATGTTATCCCCTTTCCTAGTTTCCCTCCTGAAAATCCCCTACCCCTTCCCCCCTCCCCCTGTTCACCAACCCACCCACTCCTGCTTCCTGGCCCTGGCATAGCCCTATACTGGGGCATAGAACCTTCACAGGGCCAAGGGTCTCTCTTGCCATTGATGACCGACTAGGCAATCCTCTGCTACATATGCAGCTAGAGCCATGTGTCCCACCATGTGTTTTCTTTGGTGGTTTAGTCCCAGGAAGCTCTGGGGGTACTGGTGAGTTCATATTGTTGTTCCTCCTATGGGGCTACAAACCCCTTCAGCTCCTTGGGTACTTTCTCTAGTTCCTTCATTGAGGCCCCTGTGTTCCATCCAATGGATGGCTGTGAGCATCCACTTCTGTATTTGTCAAGCACTGGAAGAGCCTCTCAGAAGACAGCTATATCAGGCTCCTGATATTATTATTATTATTATTATTATTATTATTATTATTATTATTATTATTATTAAAGTCCAGCCTTAGTCCAAAATGACCTGGTAGAGTGTATGAGATTATTTCAATCTTCTTGTGTCTGTTGTATCTGTTGAGGCTTGTTTTGTGTCAAATTATATGATCAATTTTGGAAGGGTACCAAGAGGTATGGTTATATTCTTTTATTTGGGGGTGAAATGTTCTGTAGATATTGGTCAAATCCACTTAGTTCCTAACTTCTGTTAGTTTTAATGTGTCCCTATTTAGTTTCTGTTTTAATTACCTCTCCATTGGTAAGAGTCAGGTGTTGGACTATTCCACTATTATTGTGTGAGGTTCAGTGTGTATTTTGAGCTTTAGTAAAGTTTTTTTTTATAAATATATGTGCCTTTGTGTTTGTGACATAGATGTTCAGAATTGAAACTTCATCTTGGTGGATTTTTCCTTTGATGTATATGAAGTGTCCTTCCTGGTCTCTTTTGATTACTTTTGATTAAAACCTATTTTATTGGATATTAGAATGGCCCCATCCAGCTTGTTTCTTGGGACAACTTGTTGAAATATTTTTCTAGCCCTTTTACTCGGAGGTAGTGTCTGTCTTTGTCACTGAGGTATGTTTCTTGGGTGCAGCAAAATGTTGGATCCTGTTTACATATACAGTCTGTTTGTCTGTGTCTTTTTATTGGGGAATTGAGTTCATTGATGTTGAAAGGTATTAAAGACCAATGATTGATAGTTCCTGTTATTTCTGTTGTTGGAGGTAGTATTAAAGCGAGTGTAATTCTCTTCTTTTTGGTTTATTGTGAGATGATTAATTTCTTGTGTTTTCTTGGTTGTAGTTACCCTCCTTGTGTTGGAGTTTTGCTTCTAGTATCCTGTGTAGGGCTGAATTAGTAGAAAGATATTTCTCTTTTGAAAGATATTTTTAAATTTTGTTTTTGTCATGGGATATCTTGGTTTCTCCATCTATGGCAATTGGGAATTTTGCTGGGAATAGTAGCCTGGGCTGGCATTTGTGTTCTTATAGGGTCTAGATGATATCTGCCCAGGGTTTTGTGGCTTTTAGAGTCTCTGTCAAGAAGTCTGGTGTAATTCTGATAGGTCTGCCTTTACATGTTACTTGGCCTTTTTCCCTTACTGCTTTTAATACCCTTTCTTTGTTCTGTGCATTTAGTATTTTGATTACTATGTGATGGGAAGATTTTCTTTTTGGTCCAATCTATTTGATGTTCTGTGGGATTCTTGTGCATTTATAGCCATCTCTTTATTTAGGTTAGGGAAGTTTTCTTCTATGATTTTGTAGACAATGTTTTCTGGTCATATGAACTGGGATTATCTTCTATTCTTATTAGTCTTAGGTTTGGTCTTTTCATTGTGTGCTAAATTTCCTGGATATTTTGGGCTAGTAGCTTTTTGCACTTTATACTTTCTTTGATCATTGTGTCAATATCTTCTACGGTATCTTCTATGCCTGAGATTCTCTCTTCTAGCTCTTGCATTCTGTTGTTGATGCTTGATCTGTAGCTCCTGATCTCTTCCCTAGGTTTTCTATCACCAGGGTTGCCTCCCTTTGCGTTTTCTTTATTATTTCTATTTCCATTTTTAGGTCTTGGTCTGTTTGGTTCAGTTCTTTCACCTGTGTAACTGTATTTTCTTGTATTTCTTTAAGGGATTTATTTGTTTCCTTTTTAAGGGTTTCCACTTCTTTGCCTGTGTTTTCCTGTATTTCTTTAAGGGAGTTATTTATACCCTCCCTAAAGGCCTCTATCATCTTCATGAGGTGGGATTTTAGGTCAGAATCTTATTTTTCAGATGTGTTAGGGTATCCAGGGTTTGCTGTGGTGGGAGAACTTGGTTCTGGTGGTGCCAAATTACATTGGCTTCTGTTGCTTATGTTCACCATCTGGTTATCTCTGATGTTAACTGGCCTGAGTTTGTCTGACTGGAGCCGGCCTTCTTGGTAGCAGGTAGAGCTCTGTGACCTGAGTTAGAACAGGCCTCCTGGGAGGTAGGCCATCTTGTCTCTGGTTAGAAGGCCCTCCAGTGTCCCTGGTTAGAGCAGACCTCCTGTGTCCCTGGTTAGAGCAGACCTCCTGTGTCTCTGGTTAGGGCAGACCTCCTGTGTCCCTGGTTAGGGCAGACCTCCTGTGTCCCTGGTTAGGGCAGACCTCCTGTGTTCCTGGTTAGGGTAAATCTTCTGGGAGACAGGCAGGATTTGGGGTCTGGGGACAGGATCTGCCCCATTTGCAGATAGTTTCAGGCCAGAAGGACTATGGGGCTCAGGCAAAGCAGGGTAGATCCCACATATGGTGGGCTCTGTGGGGGTCCCAGCTGGTGTGGGTATTGGGGCAGGTGTCTCACCTGTGTCTCTGTTTACAGCATACCTCCTGGGAGACAGGCAGGCTGTAGGGTGTGGGAGGGGATGCAGGCATGCCAATCTGCCCTGGGTGGAGACTAGAAGGAAGATGGAGTTCAGGCAGAAGGGATAGATTCCATGTCTGCTGGGCTCTGCGGGGCTCCCAGATGGGATGGGTATTGGGGAAGATATTTCACCTGTGCCCCTGGTTATGGCAGATCTACTGGAAGACAGGCAGGCTGTGGAGTGTGGGAAGGTGACAGGCATGCCAATCTGCCCCAGGTGAAGGTGCAATAGTCTGATTTCTTTAACAATGATGTCACCTGATGTTTTCCTGGATGCTGTCTTATGAAAAGGCATGTGATGTTTTGCTGTCATTAGTGTTTTGCTGAAAACAGATATGGGAGAGGGAACTTGATGTTTAGAAAGGATATAAATAGAACCCCACAAACAGTGAGAGAACACTGTTGCATTGTTATGCCACGAAATGCTTTGCTGGTCTTTGCTAGTCCTTGATGGTCTTTGATGATCTTCTCTGGTCTTCACATTGTAGAGAGAAATTCACAAAGAACTTCTTGTGGTATCCCAGCTGATGAGCTCATGTGCAGGTGCAGGAAGTGCTGTTCAGTGGTTGGCTCTGACTAAAGCTATTTTGACTAGCTATACAGAACAGTTCTAACTGACCTTTATTTTGATTGGTCCTACGTGGAGCTTATGATTGTTCAATTTCTTAAGATTACCAAACCTCAGGACATATGAAGCATAACAGGGTATGTGGTCAGCATGACCCTGCTCTGAGTCAAGTCATTTTTCTGTGTCAATGACTGGCAGGCATATTACAGCAGCAATCTGAAATAGCTGACCGGCATGGAACAAAATGTCTACAGCTATGCTGGGGTTAGGGGCAGGCCTCAATAATGAGCACCCATGGGCTGTATGAGTGACTAGCATGTGACATAGGAAAGTGAAGAGGTGTGTAGAACTTCTTCGATAAAGCTTAAATTCAAAATACAATAGACATGCATTGTTAGAACACAGGCCTGCACCTTTAAGACAGTGGTCACAATGTAAAGACCAGATGCCACAGCTTAAAGGGGTCAGGCCACACTTCCCTTTAGATCTTTATGGGATATTGAGTTTGTTCTTCCTGCAAGAAGTACAAGAACAAAGATGGAGCAAAGACTGAGGAAATGGCTAACCAATGACTGACCCAACTTGAGACCCATCCCATGGACAGGAACCAATTTATGACACTATTAATGATACTGGGTTATGCTTGCAGACAGGAGCCTGGAATAACTGTTCTCTGAGAGGCTCCACCCAGCAGCTGACTGACACAGATGCAGAGACCCACAGCCTAACAGTGCTCAGACCTTGGAGAGTCTTGTATGAGAGTTTGGGAAAGGAATGAGGGACCTGAAGAGGATAGGAACTCCACTGGAAGACTAACAGAATCAACTAACCTGAACCCTTGGGGGTGCCCAGAGACTGAAACATCATCCAAAAAGCATACATACGCTATACCTAGGCCTCCAACACATATGTAGCAGATGTGCAGCTTGGTCTTCATGTGGGTTCCACAACAGCTGGAGTGGGGACTATCCCTGACTGTTGCCCACCTGTGAATCCTGTTCCCCCTAATGGGGCTGCCTTGTCTGGCCTTAATGGGAGAGTATATGCCTAGTTCTGCAGTGACTTGAAGTGCCAAAGTGGGTTGGTACCCAATGGGCCTCCCTTTTTATCAGTGCTAAGATCAGAGAACAGCCTGTAAGAGTTGGGTCTCTCCACCATGTGGGTCCCAGATATCAAACTCGGGTTGTCAAATGTGACAACAAACACCTCAACCCATTAAGCTATCTCACCAGCACTGTTCATTAAGGACTAAAAAAAAATTTAATTTAAAAAATGACACCAAATACATAAAATTAGGAGAAATACTACTATGCTTTATGATAAAAACAAAGACCTACTGTGGTGCCAGATATATTATATAAAAAAATAACTTTAATAAAACAGCCTAAGTCAACTCCTGAATTTTAATTATTTTTATTTACTTTTTATTTCATCATTCAAAGTAGCAGTACTCCTCCTGGCATTTCATATGTACTTGGCTTTTAGATAAACCTCTTCCGCACCTCTCTTCTCGTCCATCTCTCCACCCCATCCACAACTAAACCCTTCCACCAATAGGAGTCCCCCTTCCATAGCATGTATATCACATGTACACAGTTGCCTTCCAGTTCCCTCTCCCTTAAGCCTCTTTTTACTCTCTCATGGGCCCCTTTCTAGTTCTCTGGCACCCATCCATATTCCCTGTCTCATAAACACACATATATAAAAGTTAAAGGCTAGATCCACACATGAGACATAGCATGCAGTGTTTGTCTTTCTGTGCTGAGGTGATCTCGCTCAATATAATATTTTCCAGTTCTGTATATTTTTCCTGAAACTTTCAAATTAATATTTTTAATGGGATCTTACCAGTATATGGGACATGAGCTACTGTGTTCCTGTAAAACTCCATTCAATATAGCCTAACCTTACAGAACACAGAGTCAGCATCCTAGTCAACTTCAGCTACAGCATTCCAGGCTTTCACTGTGAGCTGGGCATAACCAGGATACTGTCAAATACACTGGAGATGCTGGAATGCCACACACAACATGAGAACAGCCAGTCTGAAATCTCTGTGGACCAAAGGGCTCCCATTACCTTCCCTAAAAGATTATAAACTCATAACTTTATATAATGCTGTTGACTTAATATGATTATATGAAGTGCTGTGACAGTGCTCCCTCTATGGGGAGGCATAGTATATAAACTTACACCAATCCATACCCACATTAAATTTTAAAAGGATAATTTTTGTCACAGCAAAATTAATGTCTATTGGTTCAGTATTTAGAGCACATTATATACTTCCATGTAATTTTCCTGAGCCACCACCAAATAAACCCTCCAAATTTTGCAACATATATAATGGCAAATTTAGGAGTGTCCCCCTTTCTCCACATCTTCACTAAACATACAGAAAGAAAAAATTTCAGGAAATTATGGAGGACTAGTTCAATTTCAGATTTAGCCTAAATACTTTCCAGCAATCAACCAATTAGCAGCACAGCCATAACCTCATTATCCACACTGATCCAACAAATCTTTGTGCTGTTGTAGAAACAGAATGATTGACAAAAACACCAAGAACACTAAAAATATAATTGAAACCATAAGGTGAATGTTGCAGAAATGAACTTGTAAACTCTCGGCCATTACATAACCCAAAACAGATGTCTAGCCCCCTGTGACAGAACACAACAACTACTGGGAAGGGGTATGGCAAGATATAACAAATGGCATGTAAGTTTAATCAGCAATCAATAACAGCTTACATACACTGTGAATTCCACAGTTTGATCAACAGGCAATAAAAGCATAAATAGGACCACCTAGGCCTTTTAGCATCTAAAGAGATTTTCATTGTACAAAATCTAGCCTTCAAGAGGAACTGGTGATAGTTTATTCTGCCGTATCAATCCCATAAGCATGCAATGATTATAATTCCTGAAAGTGAGTTGGAGGAGAGCCTTTATACACATCTGGATATTACATCAGCATCAGTTTACCATATACTTAAAGACATTACCCCAACCACAGACTGTTACCCAGCAACTTACTGTTGATAAAATTCCCTCCCTGGGGTAGGACATCTATCCCCTCCTCATAAGTTCCTAAGGACAAACCAAAGTCCCATTCCACCATATCCCACCCTGGAGATCCAATGAGTTTATTGGGCTACTTTATCAAACATGAATGATGGGTTGTGACTCCAAAGCAATCATACTGGAAATCTTCATCTAGAATGAATGATGGCTTCCCCATAGCTGTATAGATTGAAGCCCTTCTCCATAGTCTTTTCACTTATGTATTCAAACCCCTTCCATATACCCAAGATCTCAGACAATTACAGCAAATTTTCATGTACATGGTTGGGAGAAGTTGCTGGTACCTCAGGTAATGGTCCCATGGCCCTTCCCACCCTCTCCTATGAGGGAACATCAATAGTCAACATTCAACTAACAGATGCAAAAAATTCATTTGCACCCACCAAGCCTGCAGATGCTATACAGAGTGAACACTCACCTGCATTGGTGGATGACATTGAAAGAATACACACAAAATGAATATTCTCCCAACTAATGGAGAAAGTCCTGAAACACATACACATTATATGCAGACTCATAGTCTAACCAGAACCCTCTGACCTGGACTAGAACTGGCTAATTTAACTTGGTAGACACAATTTGATCATGCCCAAAGAAACTATTGTTCTTATCTCTAGAAATTATGTTTAGATTTGATTTGCATCACGTCTGTATTGTGTATGAGCAAGAAAAAAAGTAGTGTATGAGAGGACAAAAATTCTTCTTCTTGCAAAGCCAGTGAACTCTTCTTCTCATAGTCAGAGGATGGAGTGTTGAGCTCAGGCTGTGCCCTGTCTCCTTGACTCCACTTCATGTAAAACAGTAATTTTTCAGGATGTACCTTGCACAGAAAGACCACATTTAGCAAGCAGCTTTTGACTCTGGATTGACCATGAACAAAGATAGAAAAAGTCTGAACATGAACAACACCTCCTTTCTGGGACCACCTATAAGGACATGCTGAGAAATATCTTATTCCTAAAGGTGACAGAGGTGCCACTTTGTGTCAAAGTAAACTGGGACTATAGGAGAGTGTGGACTTACTCATATATCCAGAAAACCAGGGTCAAGAATACAAAAAGCATACTACATAAAATAGTGCCTGCAACACTCTGACGTAGACCTCCTAAAGAGATCACTACAAATGTAATAGTGATGACATCAGCCCCACTGACCTGTCACCTGGCCACCTAGTACATGCATCAAGAGACTGGCAGAGAACTTCCAATTGCATAAGGGTTTCATCTCAGTCACTACTGTTGACATTACCTACTTGAATTGCCATCCAACTAGATTTACTATCTTTCCATCTCCCCCATTGGTTTATCCCTACTTCACCCCACAACCTCTATAGTCTCCTATTTCACTTCTGCAGCTCAACTATACCCTGACACTTGGCTCAAACTTGTGAACCAGCAACTTAACTCTTACAGTAGTATCATATTTCAACAGAGAGTTTTCTGTGTTCATATCAATTCCTGATTCTGCCTCAGTTAGACTTTTTTGAAATTTCTTGAACTCTGCAATGGTCTCTTCAGCCTTCTGTGGTCATTCTGTAATCTCCATATAGATGTATTCACTGCACAATGTGTGAGCTGAGAGCTAATATTAACAATTAAGAGTCTAATAAAAGAACCTGTGTTTGCTTTGGCTGGCTTTCAATGAAGTCAGAACTTCTTGACAGATGAAACTATCATGCCTTGTAAATGTACCATTATTCAATAAACTGTGATGTAAAAAGACATAAATGTGTTTGTTTCTGTTTTTCCTTCCTCATGACTGGTAGACCAAACCCAGATCTCTGCCAGGATATAATGTAAATGGCCTCTAGCCCAGTTCCCAGGAGAGCCATGTTCACCTCTCATGAACTAGCTTTCACATTAGTCAACATTTCTCTTAGCATTCTCACCTCCAAACTCCTACTAGAATGGTCTGCTAAGTTCCGTTTACATGAATCTAGAGCTTTTCTCATCCACAGCTCCAAACTCTTCCACATTCCTCTTACAAAACAGCCTCAAAAGCCTATGAACCACATAGGCAGATTCATCGCAGCATCAGCTCAACTTCTTGGTACCAACTCTCTATATTTGCTATTTTTCTCATTGCTAAGACAAAAGCAACATAAAAGAGAAAATCTGTTCTTTGGTTTAAAGGATATGTTGTAAAATCATGGCTAGGGAGATGTGGCAGCAGGAACATGAGGTAGCTAGCTTTGCATGCATAGTCAGGAAGCAGAGAGAGAGAGAGAGAGAGAGAGAGAGAGAGAGAGAGAGAGAGAGGTGAAAGTGCTAAATTTTCAAAACCACAATTTATGGGATGGTGCTGCCCACACTGAGGTGAGTCTTGCCCCCCTCAGTTAAATCTTCTTGGGAAGAAATACCTCACAGAAATACCCAGAGGTGTGTTTCTGAGGAGGTTCTAAATTCTCTCGAGTTAAAAATTCAGGATTAATGTACATGAATTTGTGAGAGCCATTCTCATTCTAACCACCACAGACTTCTTTATCCAGTGGTAGGCAGGTAGATTTGGCAGGGTGTCTATAAGTTAGAAGATGCTGTATTTCTGCCTGCCTTCTCATGCTTTTGTGATTAGCTTGAAAAGTTTATGTTGGGAAACTTCTGCTCCCTTGGCTGTGCCTCAAAATAAATGCATATGAGAATAAACTGTTGCCCAGCTTTAGTATAGAGTAAAGTCTTGCTGAACTCACAGCTTAAAGCAGTACCACATAGCCACACCCAGCCTAGTTGGCCCTCCACTAAAGAATGTGTAGATTGAGCAGAGATGTTCAGAAATAAACCTTTCATCACAACCTGTAGATCGACAACAAATAGTTTGTGCCGTGAGATTGTGTATTAGCGTGCTTTGCTGCAGCGTTGCTGTGGCAATTGCTAGTACATTTCATGCAAATGAAAGCATTCCAACTGATGTTGATAATGTGAAGATATGTTTGTGTGTGTGTGTGTGTTTATGTGATGCTATCTTTAGCGCAATGGAGTAAGTCCTATGTAGTTATAGCAATCATGTTTCCTATTCTCTTTCATATTGATCATTAGCATGAGCACACGGCTTATTTTTTCTTAACAACAAGGGCTGTGTGTGTTTCTGCTTCCTGGTGAAAGAAAATATATGTAAGTGAAAAAAATTTCAGGATTAACCATCACCCTAGTAAATGGTCATCACCTGCTGAATGGACAAACACCAAGTATGGTGTATCCAAACAAGGAAGTATTATCCACTCATGAAAAGAACATGCTACATCATAGATGAACCTTAATAACATGATGCTAACTGAAAAAGGTCAGTCACAAGAGACCGTGTGATAAATGATTCCATTCATCTGAAATATTCAGGGTAAGAAAATGCATAGGCAGAAAGTAGATGAATGATTTCATAGCATTGGAAGAATATTTCAATTTTTCATTCTCTTGCTATAATTGGAAACTAAAGTCACTGATGACTAAGGATGTTGAACATTTTTTCAGGTGTTTCTTAGCCATTCGGTATTCCTCAGTTGAGAATTCTTTGTTTAGTTCTGTACCCCATTTTTTAATGGGATTATTTGAATTTCTGGAGTCCAGCTTCCTGAGCTCTTTGTATATATTGGATATTAGTCCTCTATCAGATTTAGGATTGGTAAAAATCCTTTCCCAATCTGTTGGTGGCCTTCATCTTTGTTTCTCTTATATAATTGTTTGTTTTAGTTCAAGAACTAGAAATGTAGCTCAGTAGATCAAATGGCCAGCATGTACAGAACCCTGAGTTTAATTCTCAACACCACGTAAACTAGGTTTAGTGGCACACAGCTGTAATCCCAACTCTTCAGAAGTACAAGGTCATCCCAGTTACATAGAGAGTTCAAGGCCAGCCTGGAATGCATGAAAATTTGTCTGAAAAAATTCAAGGGCTGGAGAGATGGCTCTGAGGATAAAAGCACTTACTATTCTTGCAGGTTCAGTTTCCAGCACCCACATGGTAGTTCACAACCATCTGTAATTCCAGTTCCAGGGGATTCTATACCCTCTTCTAAACTCCTGGAGCATCAGGAATGCACATGATGCACATATGAACATACAAGTAAAATTCTCATATACATAATGTGAAAAAAATAAATCTAAAAATAAAAATTCAACATTTGTGTTGCACACCAATAATCCAAAGATTCAGACGGCAGAGGAAGGGGGATCTCTGAGTTTGAGGCCAGCCTGTTCTACAAAGTGTATTCCAGAACAGCTGAGACTACATAGTAAGATCCTGTCTTTTAAACACACACATAGACACAAACACACACACACACACACACACACACACACACACACACATACATTTAATTTTTTTTCAAGCACTTGTATTCTCACCACACACTTTGAGTAGAAGCACACAATATATGTTTTTTGTGAGACCTGTCATGTGAAATAATGCCTTCAAGATTTACTTGTTATTTCAGATATGTTAGGCATTCCTTTCTTTTGATAAATGGAATTCCAAAGTATGATAATACAAGGCTGCCATTAGATATTTCAGGTATTTATTTTGGGGTCTGGGAATCACTGCACAAACTACTCAATTTCAGTCGAACAGGGATGGTTTATTGAACACCACACCCTAAGACTGCTCGATTGGGACTGCAGACCAGAACTGGGAACTGACTGTCACCTTGAGCCAGGAATCAACAGATCCTTTAAGCCCTGAAATCCACAAACATATGTGCCAAGTTATTCCACCAACCAGGACTTATGGATAGGGATTTCCTCAGGAACAAGACTTAGTTGTACGCTTATCCTGCTCTCCCACAGGTTGAGGTATTCAATGGTGGCAGTGAAATTGCCTTGCCTGCATTCATGTCTTGTCAACCAAGATGTCAGTTATCCATGTACATATCTGTTTCTGCCAAGCAGGATATCAGCTCCCAGGGAGGCCTTGGTAACTTCACCTTTCTCCACCCCCCACTCAAAATGGAAGTTTTATTCCAAATAGCTTCTTGTATCAGTGCAGGTTATCTCTCTTATGTTGGAGTTCATCCCAGAAGCAGCTTATAAAAGCAAAAACCATAAAAACATACATAGGTGCAGGAAGTGCTGCCTGGTGGTTGATTCAGGTTCAAGTTTATTGTGCCTAGCTACAAAGCAGTTCTAACTGACCTTTATTGCGGCTGGTTTCCAAAACACTAAAGCATACAACGTAACAGAGTATGCAATCAACTTGGGCATGAAAAAGTTTTCTAGTAACAGCACATATGAAAGTTTCCTTATGATATTAGTAGCATCACTAAATGGAAGGCTAGACACATAACACTTACCTAGGCCTTAACAATTTTCAACTATTTTATATTACTTTTTTCACAAGCAATTTTATAGTCATATTTTTATATATCTTGCAGAAACTCCCAGTGTGCTAGTTATCTTTGTCAGCTTGACATAACCTAGAACCACCTGGGGAAAAAAGTGTTGCTGCCTGCATTGTGTTGTCGTGTGGGCTTGTCTATGGGGGATTTTCTTACTGACACTGATGCAAGAAGATACAGCCCACTGTAGGCAGTACCATTCCCTGTGCAGGAGATCATGAACTGTATGAGAGTGGAGAAATTGGACTGAGGGTAAGCAAGCAAATAAGCATGCATGCATTCGTTTCTTCCTGCTCATGACAATGGATATCATATGAAGAGTCGTTTGGAGCTTCTGCCTTAACTTTCCTGGAACTGTGAGATAAAGTAGTCCCTTTCTCCCCTGAGCTGTGTTTTTTAGTTCCCCATTTATCACTGCAGCAGAAATGAAACTAGACACCTATCAAAGGAATTAGTGGGTTGCAAGTTCCTATCCTTGTTGGGAAGGGAAGCAGGTACAGTAAGGCTTGCTTTTGGGGTGCTGGTGACATTCTACTTCTTCAAATGTGAGTTGGCTACACAGATGTGCTCTCATCCTGGCACTCCGTTAAGCTGTCCACCTATGACCCATGCCTACTTCTGAAAGATTATTAAATCAGTAAGCACTGGAGCAACTGACAGAAATACAGGATCAATCAACATAAGCTATGTGTTATGAAGAATACATATTATACCATGATCGTCACACATGTAGTGTCGGGCATCATAAGTAGACTACATGGCATATAACTCATTCATTCAAATTGACTGAGGGGAGTGCAAGTCTGTCATTCCAGCACTAGAGGATAACACAGGAGGCTCTCAACTTTGAAGTCAACCTGAGTAGTATCATAGCACACTCCTTTAATCTCAACACTCAGCAGGCAGAAAAGGCCCATCTGTTACTGCTTCATCTCTTACATTCTTGTGTTAAATTGAATAGTGGACAGCTGATCCAGCTGCTGGTGGTAAACTGAACACAGCGAAGCAGATGGGAAGGCACATGGATGAAGGACTTCTTACTCAAATCTGTGTAGGGAAGGGCATCATGCTAATGAGGGGGTTGGGATGGGCACAAGGCAAGAAATCTTTGAGTATTCAGCACACCAGATACTTGTCCACTTTGTAATGAACCTTCTTGAATCTGTTGTTCATGTGTGCGCACAGGCATGTAGAGGTCCATGTTCACACAAGGGTGGGATACAGGAATAAATGTGTATAGGACGTGTGTTGAAGTCAGAGGTCCTCAGGTGTCTTCCCCTTTTGGCTTGAGACCGAGCCTTTTATTGGTTTGGAGCTTGGCAGTGAGAGCTTCTGGGAATCCAGCTGTTGCTGCTTCCCACCTGTGACACGTGGATCTGGGATCTCGTAAAAGTGGCCACACAATCCAAACGTTTTACTTCTGCAGAAGGGTGTCAATCAAACAATTATGTACACCCGGTGCAGTATTTGGGGGGTCGGTGAAGGAGGCATTGTTATCCCTAATGCAGACAGGTCCTATGCCTCACTCTGAATTAGCAGGATTCAGTCTTATATCCACACACTAAAGTAGTGCTAAGAATATATAAAACTTAAGCATATAGTGTGATTTTAAGAACTGCTCACCCTGCAGAATTTTTAATTTCTTCCAAGTGGTTTCTTTGCCATTTTAATAGTTTTACATCATGATGATGATGATGACAATGACAAAATGTTTACATTTTCCACACATTTCTCCATCACTGGAATAACAGGCTTTTAGGACCATGGTGCTGAGCTGGCTTTTTATGTAGGTGCTGAGGACCTGAACTTACTCAGGACTCCTTCTACTCCCTAGAGGCAAGAAATTGAGCAGCATCTCCTGATCTAGCTTGTGTGTGTGTGTGTGTGTGTGTGTGTGTGTGTGTGTGTGTGTGTGTGTGTGTGTGTGCCTGTGTGCATGCATGTATGTGTATGTATGTGTATATGTATGTGTATGTATATTACTTTCATTAACGTGTGTGCATATGTGCCTATGTGTAGTAATGTACACTTGAGTGCATGTCCTAGAAAGCCAGAGCTAAATACTCTAGAGCTGGAATTACATGCAATTGTGAACTGCCTAACATGGGTGCTGGGAACAGAATGTGGGTCCTCTGAAAGAGCACATACTTTCTTAACCATCAAACCATCACTCCACAACAGAGTCCCTTGTTTTGTTTAACAATTTTTATTTTATATCTTTGTGTGTGTGTGTGTGTGTGTGTGNGGAGAGAGAGAGAGAGAGAGAGAGAGAGAGAGAGAGAGAGAGAGAGAGAGAGAGAGAGAGAGAGAAGTTTGTGTGTATGCAAATATACATGTGAGTACAGGTTTCAGGCTAGAAGAGAACATAGGATGCCCTGGAGCTGGAGTCACAGGTATTGTGAACTGTCCAACCTGGGATCTAGGAATTGAACTCAGGTCTTCTGGAATCACTGAGGCATCTCTCCCACCCTTGTTTATTCTTTCAACAAATAGTTGAGTGTCTATGTCAAGAATTGCCCTAGGCCATGAGAATATGTGAGTGTCTTAATTTGTTGTCCCTTGCTGTGACATAACACCTAAGACAGGATAACTCACAGAATGAGGTTTATCTTGTCACATGTTTCAAAAGTTTAGAAACCCAAATTCAGGTGGCCACATGAAACAAAGGTTTTGTGCCGTTTAAAATCATGTTGGAAATAAGAAAAAGACGTAGACATGAGATAAGAAACAGAAGAGAGAAGAAACAGAAAAGGAGCCTTAGTTTATATTTACCTACTGTCAGGGTAACCACTCCAGTCCCACAAGAGCAGGATTCACTCACATGAGAAACCCAGTAGTCCATCTACGACATCTATGCCCCCCATATCATCAGCTTCCAACACTCCTGCATTGTGAAACCAGGATCCAGCACAAGCTTGGGTTGGGACAAGTCATATTCCAATACAACAGGTTGTTTGCTCCAAAAGTACAACTCCAAAACCAATTTCATGGAACAGACATTTTTATGTCTATGCTTTGCCAGGGTCTATTCTATGCCACACATTGTCACTTACCCTTAACTCACTGTCTCACACAACTTCACACAAAGGTATGAGAAGGACATAGTGACTAGTCTCATCCTTCAGATGAAAAAAAAAAAAAACAGTCAAGAAGAGGTTTAAGTAACTCAATCCATGTTTGCACACCTGAAAGGGGATTTGAGTCCAGGCAAGCTAACCGAAGTTCACAAAATGCCGTTACTATGGGGGTACACTGTGATGAAGTTCTAGTTATTCCTTGCAGACCTCTGTTTTGTCGTCCAGGTATGTAGTTTAGACTGTCCCTTAGAAAACCACGTCAGCTGGCCCCATCTTTCTTTTAGCACCTATGAAAGCAAACATCACTCACAAACTCTGCAGGCTGCTGACCTCACTTTTGTGGCATACAGGAACTAACCCCATCACCATAGGCACTTATAGACACATTCCTGAAAACCATGAAGAGCAGCATCCTAAGAACCCACTTGGAATCATGAACACACTCATCATTGTCCAACATACATGATCCAAGCCATGGTGACATCCCAAAATCCAGTCTGCGTCTGGAAAGATGGCTCAGCAGTGAAGAGCACTTAGTGCTCATGCAAAACATCTGAGTCTGATTCCCAGAACTTATATTAGGCAGCTCACAACTGCCTGTAACTCCAGCTCCAGGAGATCCAGAACCCTCTCCTGGCCTCCACAAGTACTGAACTCATATCACACACACACACACACACACACACACACACACACATGCACACACACACATATATATAATTTAAAATAAAAATCTTTCATTAAAGCTTTTTCCACTTAAGTATGTATGCCCACCACCTGGGTGGGGGCAAACACCAAATAAGAGAGGGGGAAAAAAGGAAGTGTTTCTAAACACGTACCAAATACAGAGCCTGCTGCTTATGTTTCTACATTGTCTTAATCTGGTAGGTTGGGAAAATAATAATGATGGTGGTGGTGGTGGTGGCGGTGATGATCACAACTATTGTCATACCCTTCCAAAGATAAAATTCCTCTGTGCACTCACTACTATACACACCTCACAACTGTAAGAAAAACAAAGCAGTCCCTAGTGATTTGCCAGTCCATCTTCGGGGTCCTGAAACAAAGTTGAAGTTAAATAGAAGGTAACTATGCAAAACTAAGCAGCCCTGATCAAGGTGTGGTCCTGCCCATTGCTGAACCATCATTATGTCAGTTTGTCTCTCCAGCAAGGGGGTCTAACAACTTACCAGAACCATGTGAAGCCTCTTCCTGAGAGACAAGCTCTCTTTGGCTGGCACCAGGCTTCAGCCTTTTCTTTCTCCCAGCATTGGGATTCCTGGGAAAATTCAAATTTCTTGGGGCCAGCTTTTTTGTTTTTCATAATTGGATGGAGGGGCACAGTTGTCCTCTTCCCTGCAGGAACAGAAAAGGCAGAGCCATTTGCCTTCTGAGTTCCCAAATCTTAACGAGCTTTTATCCTTTATCCTTCCTCCCAACACAGGGCACTAGGGGGCAGGAAGATTGAGGGGAGCTCAGTACCTTAGAGTCTTAACACTTACTTCCATCTCTCCCAAGACCTCCAGTCCAGTGGCTTCACCAAGACTACGTTTAGCTGAGCATAGACTTCACACTTGGAGAGACTGCCAACCCCTTTAGCTCCTTGGGTATTTTCTCTAGCTCCTTCTTTAGGGGCCCTGTGTTCCATCCAATTGATGACTGTAAGCATCCACTTCTGTATTTTCCAGGCAATGGCATTGCCTCACAAGAAACAGCTATATCAGGGTCCTGTCAGCAAAATCTTGCTGGCATATGCAATAGTGTCTGGGTTTGGTGGTTGTTTATGGGATGGATCCCTGTGTGGGGCATTCTCTGGATGGTCCTTTCTTCCTTCTCAGCTCTGGCCTTTGTCTCTGTAACTCCTCTCATGGTTACTTTGTTCCCCACTCTGAGAAGGAACGAAGTATCCACATTTTGGTCTTCCTTATTCTTGATTTTCATGTGTTTTGCAAATTGTGTCTTGGGTAGTCTAAGTTTCTAGGCTAATATCCACTTATCAGTGAGTGCATATCATGTGTGTTCTTTTGTCATTGGGTTACCTCACTCAGGATGATATCCTCCAGATACATCCATTTGCCCAAGAATTTCATAAATTCATTGTTTTTAATAGCTGAGTAGTACTCCATTGTGTAAGTGTACCACATTTTCTGGATCCATTCCTCTGTTGAGGGACATCTGGGTTCTTTCCAGCTTCTGGCTATTATAAATAAGGCTGCTATGAACATAGTGGAGCATGTGTCCTTATTACTAGTTGGAACATCTTCTGGATACATGCCCAGGAGAGGTATTGTTGGATCTTCTGGTAGTACTATGTCCAATTTTCTGAGGAACTGCCAAACTGATTTCCAGGGTGTTTGTACCAGCTTGCATTCCCACCAACAAAGGAGGAGTGTTCCTCTTTCTCCACATCCTCGCCAGCATCTGCTGTCAAAAGGTGTACATTGCTACACCTGACGACATCTGGGATTCTTGTGGCCAGAACTCTGGGTGCTCACAGGTTTATTATAGCTGAAGGGTTTATTATTGCTGAAGATTTTTCCTGTGTACCAAACATTTAGGAAAACTGCCAGTGGAGGTGATCATATGGAAATGAAAACAAAACTGAATCACTTTTCTAAAATCACTACCAGTGATATCGCACACCCCAGTCTATGATGTTGTGTGTTACTTTTGCACAGTTGCCATAGCGATGCAATAAACAGTTAAAGGTCCACCTTTGAGAAGCAAAGGATGAATTTGGATGAATTTGGGTAAGGACTACAGTGCCCTCTAGAGGTAGGTACTAGTAACATCTCTGTTTTACTGATGCCAACACCAAAATCCAAAACCCAGGTTATTAAAACTGCTTGATATTTTCAAAACTTGAAACAGGGGATTAACCCAGAAGACACGGAGCTGCTTTGTCCCTCTGCAGATGAACGGAAAGACAGACAGATGCTCATCTTTTGGATATTGTTTGCCTCCCACACCAGGTCTCCATGTACCTTTATTCTCTTACTGCATCGAGAATCAACTAAGATTAAATGAAAGAGGGATAGTGTCTTAGTTAGAGTTTTACTGCTGTGAACAGACACCATGATCAAGGAAACTCTTATGAGGACAACATTTAATTGGGGCTGGCTTACAAGTTCAGAGGTTCACTACATTATCATCAAGGCAGAAGCATGGCAGCATCCAAACAGGCATGGTGTAGGAGGAGCTGAGAGTTCTACATCTTGTTCTTAAGGCAGACATGAGAGGACTGGCTAACAGCGAGCTAGGATGATGTTCTTAAAGCCCACACCCACAGTGACATACTTCCTCTAACAAGGCCATGCCTACTCTAATAAGGCCACATCTCCCAATAGTGCCACTCCCTGGGCCAAGCATATTCAAACTACCACAGACAGCCTCCCCCAGAGTGAATAGCCCTTTCTAGGAAGTGGGGCTGCTTTTGCCTGCTCACCTTCACTCCTGGCTGCTGAGTGCATAGGCTTTGTTGCTACCAACCTTGCTGCCATTCTTACTGACATAAGAACCCAGCTTCTACAGCACTCCAATGTGGACTGAAGAGCAGAAGCTCTCACAAATCTTCCAGACCTTCAATGCCAGACTGAGACTACTGAGGTATCCAGGCTAAGCACTGAGCAGCTACAGGGGTCTCAGCCTGTAGACAACCATCGATGGACTACCCAGCCTGTACTGTGTGAGACAAGCTAATGAATCCCATTTGAAATATATATTCATTCTATCAGTTCTGTTCCTCTAGAGAACCCTTATATAAATGATGTCTGGGCACACCTGAACTTTGGTATGGGGCTTTTCTTTAACCAAAACCTGGGGATCCAAAATACATCACTATAACCCAGGACTTTGCATATTTTAGGTCATGATAGGTACAACTCTACCACTGAGTTGTACTTGCAGCCCCACAGTGGGTTTTTAAACCCATGCTGTGAAGTGAAGCAGGCAAGCGTGGGGAGTAGTTTAGCAGCCTGGGATTCTAGGGGGAAGGATTATGTTCTCTCTCTCTCTCTCTCTCTCTCTCTCTCTCTCTCTCTCTCTC
>NC_034595.1:95857398-95904485 GCF_900095145.1 Mus pahari
CTCTCTCTCTCTCTCTCTCTCTCTCTCTCTCTCCTCATAATGGACTTGGCAGCCTAGCTCCTTCACCTACCCATTCAATGTTCATATCCCTCTCCAAACAATGTGCCTAGCAACCTGAGAACCCCTGAACCTCTTATGTATGTCAGGCATACTTGAATCTCTTAACAGTACTGTAGATTTCTCCTCTCTTAGAAACAGTCTCATTTTAGACAGTTTCTAGTCGAGAATATTCCCAATGTATCCTATATGAAGAATAAAAGGGGCAGCCAGCATGAACCAATGCCAGGCACATGTACAAAAAGGCAAACTGAGTCCTTTGAATGAACTTTCAGAGAGAATCCCTGATTTACAATTTTAGATCTATGCATACTTGGGTATGCATATAATTAAAATCATATGCATTACCGGAAAGGATGAGTTCTGTAGGAAGAATGAACATATAACATAATCTATCAATCAAAATACAGACCCCCCAAGCCACTCCCCACCATAGCCAGCCCCTCCTTCCTTTAGACCCTATAAGAAAGAGATCCTAGGCCACAGCTTAAGACCCTTGAATATTCCCACGCTTGTGACCACCTGTCGATCTTGATATAGTCTCTCTCATCCATATTAACCCTTCATTTCAAATAAATTTCTATCCCTTTGCAAATTTATGTAGCCCTCACTTTCAGTTCTTTAAGTGATAGGCAAAGAACCTGGAAACATCCACTCAGACCTCCCCCTCCCCAACATGTAGGAACAGTTGTACCAGAAGGTCCATTCTCAATCAACAGTCAGCTCCCAGGGTCCATCACCATGTAATTACACCGCAGACATGCAGTAAATCTCCATCTTGCAGTATCTTGGGAGAGGCAGGAGAGAGGAGGAGGAGGAAGCCAGCATTTCCCAATAACTTGTTGTGCTTGGCCCGAATTATCTGGGGAAGATACGGTGAGGCGCATGCCCTATTAAGAATGCCCTGGTCTCACCAGGCTATGGTGATGCATCTGCCTGAAACCCCTGCCCCATTCCACCCCATTCTGTGGGCCAGGCCAGGCCCTGTATGCTGCAGTGTAAATCCTCCCCAACTACCCCAGCCTTGGGAGCAGATCCCTTGGGGTCACTATCAAGAGCCAAGAATTCTGAGAATTCAGGGTGGAGGGAACCCTCAAGAAAACAAGTGAGTGATTTGATCCTTGCACCAACACATTTCTATTTCCAGCCTGGGACTAGGCTCATCCCCCTGGGAGAGAAGACCAGGCAGGAGGGAGCAGAGGCCAAGATACACATCCAGTTTATTGTAGCATTGAACTGTGTTGGCTGGGGGAAAAGAAGGAGCTCAAGGCTTTCCTGGGTGTGAGCTTCACTTAGTCGGAAGGAGGCGGCATGCTGTGAGGCAGCAGTTTTGCCTCAAATGGAAATTTGATGGGGTTTCAGACTCATAGGAATGTCCTTGAAAATGAATGTCGCCTTTATTTCACAACCACACAACATTTTCTAGCACTGAGTTAAACCCTGGTAAATGCATAAGGAGCATTGTGACTGTTTTATAGGCCAAGGAAACAGGGCACAGAGAAGTGTCTGATGTGGATGATAGGAGCTAGAGGTGTGGCTCATGGTGGTGTAGACCTCTAATCTCAGCTTTTAGAAGTGGAAGAGGCGTCTGAGGTCATCCTTGGCTATCTGGGGAGTTTGAGGCCAGCCTGGACTGAATGGACCCGGTCTCAAAAGAAAACAGAGAAAAGATCAGGAGGAGGTGTAGTTCAGTAGCAAAATGTCTGCCCAGTGTCTGACTTTCTTTGTTGATACTGTGATATACAATACTAACCAAAAGCAATTTAGGGGACTAGGGAAACTTTTATCAATAAATATATTTTATTTTACATGTACATGTGACATGTTTTTGTGCCTGAGTGTGTATGTATGCCATATGCATACAGAAGTCTCTGGAGGCCAGAAGAGGGCAACAGATCCCCTGGAACTGGAGTTACAGATGGGTGTGAGCCACAATGTGAATCCTGAGACCTGAATCCAGATTCTCTGCAAGAACAACCAGTACTCTTAACCACTGAGCCATCTTTCCAGCTCCAAACTTTGGGGTGACCATCTCCTCTCTAGTACTGTGTCCTCATGGTTTTCTATCTTTGTCTCTGGATAATGTGTACTTGTCACCATTGCCAGCTAATTCCATTCCAATCTCTGTCACTAACATCATGACATCTAACTAGTTTTAATAATTTATTTTTACTTTATGCACATCAGTAATTTGACTACATATGAATCTGTGTGAAGGTGTCCTATCCCCTAAAACAGGTTTTACAGACAGTTGTGAATTGCCATATAGCTGCTGGGAATTGAACTCACGTCCTCTGGAAGAGCAGTCAGTGTCCTTAACTACTGAGCCATCTTGCCAACTCAAGCACATTATCATCTTTTATTGTTTGTTCATTGGTTTGTGTTTTTCAAGACAAGATTTCTCTGTGTAACAGTCCTGGCTGTCCTGAAACTCACTCTGTAGACCAGGCTGGCATCAAACTCACAGAAATCTGCCTGCCTGTCTCCCGAGTGCTGGAATTAAACCTGTGTACCAACACTGTCCGGTTCTTAATATTTTAAAGATCTGTCTATTTTTATGTATGTGTATGTGCCATGGATGTAGGTACCAACAGAAGCCAGAAGAGAGCTTCATATTCCCTAGAACTGGAGCTACAGACCCTTGAGAGTCCCTTAAAGTGGATGCTAGGGAATGGAACATCTAGAAATGGATCCTCTAGAAGAGCAGCAAACACTTAAAGGCTGGGCCATCTCTCTGGCCTAAGATTCACTTTTTCCTTTTTGTTCGTTTGTTTGTTTGTTGTTTTGATTGATTGATTGGTTGGTTGGTTGGTTGGTTGGTTGGTTGATTGATTGACTGCCTTTTATTTTTTTCAAGACAGGGCCTCACTATTTAGCTCTGGCTACCCTGGAACTCATTGTGTAGATCAGGCTGGCCTCAAACTCAGAGATCTGCCTGCTCTTCTCATCCAAGTGCTGGGATGAAAGGCATGGCCAGCTCTACCTTTATTATTTTTATTTATTTTATACATCTATGTGTGGGTATGTGCACATGAGTATGGAATAGTAGACCATGCCAGGAAACTCCGTAAGGTTGAGAAGGCCCAGAGTCCTCAGCAACCAGATACCCACCTGAAATGGTAAGCGGCTCCCTGCTCCCTGTGGTCACATAGCCCCAAACAGAGTTCTCCATGCTAATGAGATATCTAGAGGCTCTGAGGGTCTAGCTAATAAGGTCTCCTTCCCAGACAGTCTTTCCCGCAGAAGGTATTTAATCTCTGGTTGACCCTAAGAAGGTGGTATGCACCCATTTCCCATGATGAACAATCAATTAACAGTTTGGAACCGAGGACTGTCTCTTTTATCAAGAACTACCGTGGGGAGCATGGAGAAGGCCTTCGAATACTGAGCCATGCTCCATCTAAACACCTTTCTGTGCACTCAGACAACCACCACCAAGCTAAGGACAGTCACCAATGAGCTAAACTGGAGTTCCCATTTCCCTGGCTTGTCATCATCCTCAGCCCGTGCTCCCCAACTCCTCAAGACCCAGAGATAGATGCCTGTATGTCCAGGAGTTTCAGAGCCCCCAGTCCTGGCCTCGAATCAGGCCATACTCCTCTGTGTGGTTTTCCAGCAGCGACTGGATACCCAGGAGCTTAAATTCCTCAGCTTGGACCTCCCACATCCTAGGCTACGTTTTCCCACCCCCTGAGCAGTGTCTCAGCGTTTCCCTATAATTTATCAGTGCAGGGTAAATGAAGTCAAGAGCTCCCTGAGTTTCGCCTTCCCAGCGGCACTTCTATATCCCAGCGGTGTGGCAGAACATGGATACACTGGACACATGCAGGAGTGCAGGTGTTCATGGAGGCATGACACATATATCAAATACACAGGAGCTGGAGGACTCATGGCTATAAAGCTATGACCCACCGAGGTATAGTGGGCACATCGATAATCCTAGCACTGAGGACATAGGAGGACTCTAGGGGCCAGCCAGTCTAGCTGAAATGCCATACTCCAAGTTCACTGAAGAGACCCTATCTCAAAATTTTAAGGTGGAGAAGTAGTAAAGAAAGCCATCCTGAAGCCAACCTCTGGCCTCCACATGTGCTTTCAAGGGCAAGGACACCTGAAGACACATGTGCTAAACACATGCACATACACAGGAAAACAGAATTAGTATCTCTATACCATCAAACTTAACAGGAAAGCCATTTAAAGATCAAGATATGTCTTAGCCCCTTGTGACCAGAGATTTATCTTATCAGATTGTAGGTCCATCCAAGATACCTCTAGAGGGGGCTGGAGAGATGGTTCAGTGATAAAGAGCACTGACTGCTCTTCCAGAGGACCTGAATTCAATGCCCAGCACCCACGTGGCGAATCACATCTGTCTGTAACTCTGGTGCCAGGGCATCTGATACCATCACACACATATACATGCAGACAAAACACCAATGAACATAAAATAAAAATAAATTATATATTTTCAAAACAGAGGAAAAATAACCTAGACATCTCTGGAGTCATCCTACATTCCAAATCATCAAAGAGAGAGAGAGAGTAACATCTAGCAACCCTTTGAGATGTCACCTAAGAACCAGCTAAATGTTAGATATGGCTTCTGCTGAACTATGTTGCCAAAGTTTTCCAGGAGAAGCCATGTCTGTGCTCTTGATATGCTAAAAGCTCACGTTTTAAAACCTCTGTGTGTGTGTTTGTGTGTGTGTGTGTGTGTGTGTGTGTGTCTGTGTGTCTGTGTCTGTGTGTGTGTGTCTGTGTGTTAACTGTCCATGTAAATGTGTGTATAATATATGCATGCAGGTACAGAGGCAGTTAGTTACTGAGTGTTTTCGTCAGTCATCCTCCACCTTAGTTTTTGAGGCAGCATTTCTCAGTAACCTGGAGCTCACCAATTTAGCTAAGCCCAGCTTCCCAATGGACCCCAGGGATCTATCTACCTGTTTCCATCACCCCTTCTATCGGATTGCAGGCACATACCACTTCACCCAGCTTTCACATAGTCCTAGGGATTCAAACTCAGATCTCCATGGCAACTGCTTTACTCAGTAAGCCCTTTGTCTCCAGCCCCTAAAGGTCTCCTGTTAATAAACTCCAATTCTGCTTCATTCTGGCTCATGCTGAACGTGATTCCTGAAGTAAGATGCATGATTTCTTCCCCAGCCTTTTAAGTCCCTAATCAATTGAGGAAAAAAAAAAAAAATGAATCTGCTCCTGCACCTCTTGGTGACAAGGACACAGCTCCACACTGCCACCCTCAGAACCCTGGGGAGTTGCTTGTGGTTTGGGGGGGTGGGGGCTACAAGTCGGTGCAAACTGGGATTTGTGCCTTTAACACTGAAAAGAATGTCAAGACTACCAAATATGGCATAGAGTTGGAGATTTTATTGAAGAAGATACTTTAATACAAGCTTAAGAGTGGGAGTTAAAATAAAGAGGGTGCTTAGAACAAAGTTCAGCACACCCAAGTGGGGCTATGTGCTTTCCAAGAGAGAGTATGGGAAAGTAAGACACATCCAAGTGTGAATGCAGGCTCCTCGGGAGGGAATGAGCAATGAATTGTCCTAGCCTCTGTGCTGTCTTGGTAATTCTGGAGTTATATCCCTAGAGATAGATAGCTAAGGGACAATTTTTCCCTCTTCTCTTTCTCATGGTAAGAGAGCTATGTGAAGTAGCTCTGGATGGACTTATAATGAGCAAAGATAGAACCAAATGCCACTGGTGTCGCATGAGGGGTTTAAATGCATGTCTTTCCCGTAAATGCGGTTTCTAGCGAGACTCCTCAGAAAGTGCAGGCCTACAGCTGTGAATGGGAAAGGGCTTTGAAAGGCTGACACTGAGATGGAGTGTCAGAAGCCATCTAGGAAAGGCTAAAAGCACGCAAGAGAATTTTCTAGAGATAGTCTACTGTTTTGCATTGCCTGTGGGTAAGCTCTAAGAATGCAGGGTCCTTAGAGACCTCATCCCAGGATTGCTTCTTTTTCTTTTTTTTTTTTTTAAGATTTATTTATTTATTATATGTAAGTACACTGTAGCTGTCTTCAGACACTCCAGAAGAGGGAGTCAGATCTCATTACGGATGGTTGTGAGCCACCATGTGGTTGCTGGGATTTGAACTCAGGACCTTTGGAATAGCAGTTGGGTGCTCTTACCCATTGAGCCATCTCACCAGCCCCCCAGGATTGCTTCTAATTGCTGATATGCCTTTCCTGTCACTATTACGTAGCCTAATAATTTCTGGGCATCAGCCCACCCTATTGGGTAGATTTTCTACAGATCAACATAAAAATGTACTCTCATGTAGTAATGCTGTGTAGACAGATTAATGATTTCATAATTCCTGATAATTTTATAGAACTCCTAAATTTATACAAGTAATTTCAAGTCCTCTATAAAATAAAAGCTGCAAATAGAGCTCTGTAAACCTTAGTGTGTCACAGGCTAATTGCACTAGAAAAAGAAAGTAGGCTTGGAACAAATTTATGATCAAGGAAAACATTCCTTCCAGGCTAGGAAAGAGGTCACTATCTGGTAACTAAAGGTCATAAACTGGGAATGGATAATTTATTTTATGTGCAAGGACAGAAAATAAAATATTGACTAGTTAATCTATACAAAACTTCAGAATACTAAGACACAAGGCAGATGATTGGTCTCTTGAAAAACCCATGCTAACTTGTGACATAAAAATTATTGCTTTAAACTTATAATGAACTCATGGGGCTAGTAACAGATAATGAATGTTTAGTCAGATACTAGTCTTAATGGAAAGACATATAAACAATTTTGCTGTTATTCCTTAAGTCTTATCGATTTATGACATGAATTACTGCCTTAAACTTACTATGAACTTATTGGAATGTAAAAGTATTTAGAAAATCTTGTAATCAATTATTCTGCTGTAATGATTATACTGGATAGTTGTATGAGAGAATTTTTAGAGTCAGTATATATACTGACAAAAGAAAATTAAGGTGTTGGATTTTTTTTTTCTGCTTCATCCAGAGTGAGTGGGTGTTTATTCTGTATGTGTGAATTTCTGCTTTTTTCCTTCTTTCATTCTTTCTTTCTCTTCTTTTCTTTTCTCTCTGATTCATAATGAGTTAATGAGCTCCAAGTCTCTCATATGGCCAGTGAGGGGCCCTAGAGACAGGGAAAAAAGATCCCCAGCAACTGAAACTTCTTTATTTACTCCCCTGCTGCTAACAGCGTGAGTTAATTGCCAGAAACCAGTGGCATTTAGCCACAGAACAGTAAGAAAACAGCAGCTTTTAGTCACAAAATGCAAAGAGTTCCAAGGCCAGAGATCATCAGTCTTTGGCCTTCATCTGACACTGTTTCCCACCTCAGCACCAAAGAACCTCTAAAGGCCAGGGCAGGCCCCCTGGCATTGGAGTCCTGTTCCTCTACAGTAAGAGGTCCCAGCCATTATCATACATACAGACACCTGGGTGAGGGGCTTCTCTCTGTGTCTTATATCCCTCCAATTTCTCCCTCTCCTTTTCCATCCTGCCTGGCATTCATGAAGCCTGAGTTCTATTACTAGCACAGCACAAACTGAGAACAGTGGAGCAGACCTGTTATCCCAGTACTTGGGAGGTGTAGGCAGGAAGATTGAGAGTTCCAAACCATCCTCCCCTACATAGGGATTAGAGGCCATCTTGTGCTACCAGAGGAGGAGGAGCTGGAGCTGGAGGAGGAGAAGGAGGAGGAGAAGGAGGAGCTGGAGGAGGAGGAGGAGGGGAGGGGGAGGAGGGAACAAAGAAACAAAGAAAAAAAGATGATGGCTAGATCAACAGCTAAAGTACTTCCGGTTCTTCCGGAGGACCAGAATTCAATTCCTAGCACCCACATCAGAGATCTCTGAAGAACTCCTGTAACTTCAGCTCCAAAGAATCCGGCTCCTTCTGGCCTCCACGGGTATCTGCATGTACTCATACACAGACACATAAATTTAAAACAAAACATTTGTGAAGATGAAGGGTACTTTAAATTCCTGCTTCTGTTTTTACAGTTTTTCTGAAACTTTAAACACGGAGCAAGGAGAACTAAGTGGCAGGTGACTATCTAGGGGGAAATTCGGCAGGGGCCAGGGGCAGGAGGGAGCTGAAGAAACTGTAAACACCTATCAAGTGTCAAGTAATGCCCATGTTCCTAACAGCAACCCCACAAGATAATCAAAACTCATCTTAAACCAGAGGAAACCAAGGCATGGGACGTTTAGCTAATTAAAAAAAAAAATTGTTTGACCTTAAAAAGATATTATGGGGTGCGCTGGACAGTGGTGGTGCACTCCTTTAATCCCAGCACTTAGGAGGCAGAGGCAGTCATATCTCTATGAGTTCAAAGACAGCCTGGTCTACAAACACAGTTCCAGGACAGCCAGGGGTGCACAGCTGCAAGCTGCATGTCTAGGGGTAGGAAAGAAGACGGACCTAGACCTCAATGGACACCTTCAGTTAACTTCTTTTGTAGGGAGAAAAACAACATTTTTTTTCTACCTTTTATCCCTTTAGTCAGGGGGAATATCTCTGCCATGCCCATACCTGTCTACGTACAAATATACTCATCACACAAACAAAAGACCAGTCTGCACTTCATTGAGGCAGCACCCACTTCTAGAAAGACCTGCCGGGTGGGGCAGCTGCTAGCTATTCACAGTCTGTCTATCCCACTTAGCTACTTTCCAACCAAATCAGCCTCAGGACATCCTCAGAAAGGAGTGAGGGGAGACAGGTCCATACTGTCAAAACCTGTTCTTTTCTGTTTGTCTCAAAGGCAGGCCTCAGCTCCTTCCAGCCCCAGAAATCAGCATTCACCTCGGAAGAAACCGAGACCCAGCTGTATCTGAGCAGTGTTTTTATAAACTCATGAAAAGAGGCTTTATTGGAAAGGACTTCGGCAGGAGGCAGGCACAGGGCCTGCGACACGTCTGGTGGTTTCCTGTGGGCTCCTGGCAAGCAGTGATCATTAGCAGATTCTGTTCTGAGCTCAGGACTGGCTCCAAGTGACGGGGTTTTATGGGACTTACGCACAGAACTTTCTTGCAAAGCACAGCATTATAGGATGGATTACATGGTTCTGAGGAGCAAAGGGCCTGGCTCCTTCTCTGACTTGTTTTCTGAAGTGTGTAGAGGCTTCATGGTTAGGCCTCTGTAACCTCACACCAGGACTTCTGGTCCTTTTTTAAAAGCCTACTTTTTTGAAAAATAAAAAAATAAAAAGTAAATCCCTAGAAATAAAAAAAAAAAATCCATCACTAGGTGGATGCTTTTCCACAGCTCAGTGTACAACACTGGTGATATATACAGAAGATGGTACTTAAAGAGAGAGGCTGCATGCAGTGGTCTGGCCATAGCTCAGTTGACAGAGTGCTTGCCTAGTACACATCAAACCCAGCAGCACATAAACTGGGTGTAGTGACACACACACACACACACACACACATACATAATTCCAGCACTCCGGAGGTGAAGGCAGGAGGGACAGAAATTCACAGTCATGTTCAGTTGCACAGTAAGTTGGAGACACACACACACACACACACACACACACACGAGAAGGGAACAGGGGAGAAAGGGGAGAGATGGGGAGGAAATCATAAACAGTGCTATTATCAAGAGAGAGGCAGAGGCTGGAGAGATGCCTCAGGAGTTAAGAACAGTTGTTCTTGCAGAAGACTCAAGTTCAATTCCTAGAATTCACATGGTGGCTCACAACCATCTGTAGCTCCAGTTGCAGGGATCTGATGCCCACTGCTGACCTCCAAGAGTACCAGGTGCCCATACATACATTCAGGCAAAACATTCATACACATAAAAAAATAAATAAGTCTAAAAAAATAAAAAGAAAGAAACAGGCAATATTAACAGGCTGTCAAACCCTGCTCTCTTTTTCTCTGTCTACAGGTGTGTACATACATGTGTGGTTATGTGCATACATGTGTGGTTATGTGCATTCATGTATGGCCATGTGGATGCATTGTGGTCATATGGATTCATGTGTGGTCATGTGGATTCATATGTGTGGTCATGTGCATGCATCTCTGGTCATGTGGGTGTATGTGTGGTCAGGTGGCCGTATGTGTGATCATGTGTATGCATGTGTGTTCTCATAGAAAGACAGAATTAGAGGAGTGTGCTTTGAATCGAACCTCAGCTTAAACCTCCTTATCTGTTCCTCCTTGTCGCCATGACCTTAGCTGAGTTCTTCAGCCTCCTTCCTGCTGATATAAGACAGGTTACAGACCCTACCTCGAGGGAACTATTCCACTGAGTGAAACTAAATAGCAACTAAACAAACAAGAATTTTTCCTTTACAAACGTGGGGTCCCACAGTGATTGAATTTTGTACCTTGTTATCTTAGTGCGTCATCACTATAGATGTGTGGAAATTCGGTTCTGCCATGGATTGATAAATATCCCCACAGGTTGGTGTGTCGGTGGTTTGAACCCCATGGAGGTGCTACTGAGAGATGATGGGCCGTCCAAAGGTGGAGGCTAGAGGGAGGCCTACTTGGGGGCATACTCTCAAACTGTGGTACCTAGATCTCTCCTGTCTGTCTTGGCTCATACAGGTAGCTCTTTGGTTAATTATATTCTCCTGACATAATGCTCTACCCTCTCCAGAGGCTCTAAGGTGGCCACTCCAAAGCTGGGAGGAGAAATAAAGCTTTTCCCATTATAAGCTAATTGCTTCTGCTATTTCAGGATAGCCATAGAAAGCCAGCGAAAATCACTTTTATTCCCAAGGAAGTACATTTCAAATATAAAGGGTTTCAAATACCCAGGTGTTTAGAAAACAAGAGCATATCACATATCTCAGGCTGGCCTCAAATGTGTTATATAGTCAAGGGTGTCTTTGAACTTCTGATCCTCTCACCTCCACATCCCCAATACCACTGTGCCTGGTTTGTGTAGTCAGTATCACTAGGCAAGCACTCTACCAACTGAGCCATGATGTCAATTGTCAATGTTCTACCTGTGCCTTTGTTCACTTCCTTCATGGCAATACAGCCTCACAAGTCCAACAAGCATTGATACAGGCTGCAGGATCTCAGCCTCCAGGGAACCTGCTCTTTACACCCCGTGTTCCCATCCACACCATTCAAACCTACGTGAAGTGGAGAAGTGACTCCTCTCCCCTGACCTCTGCAGCCTTGTCTGCTAAATAAGGACAAACCAGTGTCACACACACACACACACACACACACACACACACACACACACATCTCAGCAGTAGAGTGCATTGGCAGCTATACAAAGCAATGGAACCTGTAGTTTGAAAATTCTCAGGAAATGGTAAAGTTAGTTACCAAGTTGGAGACAAAAGTTTTTTAAACTTATTTTCATAAACTTTTACTGACTCATTTACTTTTAGAAAGGTTTCACTTGTAGCTCAGGCTGGTCTTGAACTTATGACCCTTCTTCTGCCAACCTCTCGGGTACAGGAATACAGGTAGGGATGGAAACCACAGTCTCACATGTTAGACAAGTGCTTTACTACTGAGCTACACCTGTCCCTAGCCTGAGACCCACCTAAAGCTTCAAATTACAAATGCGTGCCCGTCTAGCCAGCAAGATGGCTCAGAGCATAAAGGGGCTTGCTGACGAGCCCGATGATCTAAGGTCAGTCCTCAGAACCTGCAAGGTAAGACAGGATTTACTCACAAGTTGTACTCTGACCTTCATGTACATGCCATGGCACAGATGCTCACTAGCATGCACACATGTGTGCTCATGCATGCACATACATACACATACAAATAAAACTTAAAATAATGAATATACACACACATACACATTCATTCATATTTGTCTACTCTTTGTGTTGGGTATTATTTTGGTTTGGGTTGGGCTTTGGTGTGTGTGTGTGTGTGTGTGTGTGTGTGTGTGTGTGTGTAAATAGAACGATCTATGCAGAAACAGAAGTGGCCAGACAGAGTCTCTTCAATGACAGAGTTGCCATGAATGGAGTCACAGCTGGCGGCAGCACCTCTAATCTCCGTGCCCACTGTCAGGCAACAGGCCAGACACAGCTAAAGAAACCAATGGCCAAGTGCCAGGGTGGGGGTGTGAAGCCAGGAGCTTCAGTGTGCCCCACAGAAGACAGGAGCAAAGCTCTGCCTGTGGCCTGAGAACACTCAGTGTTCATAGGAAGTCTCCAGATGGGTCAGTTGCTGGGAAGGAACAAGCTTAGACCCAGGATCCAAAGCAGATCCTGGAGGTCAAACCCTATGTTGCTACTTATAAACCTGGGGCCATGGGGAAACTATTGTGGCCCTTTGTGTCCTTATCCATTAGGAGTAAATGAGACATGAACTTTGAGAAATTAGAATGGCATTTGGGGCACAAGAAATGTTTTTAAAATGTTTGTGCTCGTTGGAAATTTTTGGAGTTCGTTTATCTTTAAATTTTTTTTTTATTTCTTATATTTATTTTCATGTGCGCCTGAGCACACACACATGGAGGCCAAAGGAGAACTTGCAGGAGTTGGTTCTTCTTTTAGACAAGGTTTCACTTTGTAACTCAGGCTGGTGCTGAAGTTCTTCTGCCAACCTCTGGAGTACAGGAATACAGACAGGTAGGGATAGAAACCAGAGCCTCACATGTTAGACGAGCGCTTTATCACTGAGTTACACCTATCCCTAGCCAAGGAGGCCAGAAAAGGGCATAGGATCCCCTCTAACTGGAGTTACAAGCGATTGTGAGCTGACTTGGATACAACCCGCCCACCACATCTCCAGCCTTGTCTCTGGCCATGCTCACCTGGCACCCAGAACCCTGACTGCCCTTGTATCAGTTCTCCAAGAGTTGGCAGAGCCTGTCCGCACTGCCAGCCTGAGACCTGAGTAACACAATGCAAGTGTCAGCCTGAGCACAGGATGGGGTGAGAGTGTGGTTGCATGAAAAATACCCACCTGTGTGCTCGGGCCACTGGAGATTAGGAGTACTAGTGGGATCAAAGGAGCCAGTCTACCTGCTTCTCATGTCTCCAGTCCTAGCAACCAGGCCTGCCAAAGAGAAAAGGGCGCTGTCGACAGATGTTCCATATTAGAAGAGGAGGTGTTTTATAGGGGGTATTGAAATAGCCTGGGTGCTTTGCAGACTTCTTTCCTGTGTCTTGAAGGAGCCACGCATGCTCTCCTCACAGGGGTCTCCACCCATCTAAAGTCTGTCTCTCCCTCTGTTTCCTTTGGCCTGGCAAGCCGCCTAGGCTGGTTGCCTTGTGCAGTTCATGTGCTCCAGGCATCCACCAATTGGGAAGACCCTCTAGACCACAATCCTTTAGGTAAATTCTCAAACATTTCAGTCTAGAACTCACTTTTGAGCTGTGGCAGACCTCAAACTCATGATCCTCCTGCCTCTGTTCCCCTGAGTTACCCATGTGTACTACCACACCCAACTCAACATGAACTTGGGTTTTCCACCAGAACAGTTTTTTTTTTCCCAGACCCTGTTCATTCAGCTCCTCTGGCTTGTACTGTTCAGGGTTTATGGGTAGCTCTGTGTATCTGGTGTGTGTGTGTGTGTGTGTGTGTGTGTGTGTGTGTGTCTGTCTGTCTGTCTGTCTGTCTGCCTATATGTGTATATGTGGCATGAATGTTTGTGTGTCTAAGTATGTAAATGTCTGTGTGTGTACTGAACATTTTCAAACTGTGTTCCAGAGCTGAAGGGCTGGGCTAAGCTGGGGGCTCAGTGGTAGAGTCCTTTCCCTGGCCATGCCCTGGCTTACATTCCCAACACTGCAAAAAAAAAAAAAAAAAAAACAAAGGATCTGAAGATGGGTGAAGGGGCAGAGTAGATCAGCAGTGGCTTCTGGGATTCAACTGCCCAGATGTCAGTCTCTTTGGAGGGAAAGGAGCACTGTAGGTCACTGAGCTTGGGCTTCAGCTGTCTCCCAGTAGCATGGAGCCATCCCTACACTGAGCAAGGCTTGAGGCCTGCCTTTCTATATCTTAGAGGATGATTGGAAGTCCAGTTGCAATGGTAGCTTTGTAAAAGAAAAACTCCCAGCCTTCATTGCTTGGTGCTGGGTGGAAAACAGAGCGGGCTCAGTGGTCAGCAAGACACTAGCTGCCTCAGAACCACAATGAACTAACTCATTAGGTAGTCTACTGTGTCTGAGTGTGCAAGATCACACATGCATGTGAATGGGAGTATGTGTGGCAGTATATATACACACACAGTGACCTGAAAAGGACTTGGAATTTCTCCTGTTCCTCTCTGCCTCCCTCCCTTGTGATGGGGTCCATCACTGAACCTGGAGCTTGCTGTTTTCCAGCTAGGCTGACTGGCTAGCTGCCAAGCCAGGATTCACCCACCAACTGGCCCTGGCCACTTCCACTCCTGGCCCTGGGATTACAGAAGCACATAGCCACATCTATCTTTTTACATTGATCCTGGGAACCAAAACTCAGGTTCCCGTGCTTTCATAGTGTCATAATCAGGGTTTCTTTTGCTGTGATGAAATCTCATAACCTAAAGCAACTTGGGGGAGAAAGAGGTTTATTTCTTTTACACTTCTACATCATAGACTGTCATTGAAGGAAGTTAGGGCAGGACCCTAGAGGCAGGAGCTGATGAAGGGGCCACAGAGTCGTGCTACTTCTTGGCTTGCTCTCTATGGCTTGCTCAGCCTGTTTTCTTATAGCATCCAAGACCACCAGTCCAGGGATGGCACCACCCACAATGAGCTGTACCTTCCCACATCGCTCACTAATTAAGAAAAATGCCCTACAGGTTTGTAGGTTTGCCTACAGCCTTCTATTACAGAGATGATTTCTCTATTAAATTCTCCTCTCAGATGACTCCAGCTCGTGTCAAGTTGACATAAAAACCTAGCCAGCGCACACAGCAAGTGCTCTTACCCACCGAAACATCTCTCAGGTCCCTGGGCAGCCTACTTCTAATTGTAAGGCCAGCAACCTCTTTTCACTGTCTTTAATTGCCGACCAGGAAAGTTGGAAGGCAGCTCAGCCGCGAGGTTCCAACTGGCCCTATAGGAGTTGCTCCTAGCACCTCCCTAGCTGTGCTCAGCCCCAGCAGGGCTGAGTCATGGAAAAGTTAGTTCTGCTCACTTCTCCCACCAAGCCCACAAAGCCTCCTTTCACGTTGTCAGGAGGGGGATGAAAAAAAAAAAAAAGCGTGGGGTCCTCCGCCCAAGGCTGGGATGAAAATTTTCAAGTTCCTCTCTAGAGTTAGACTCTATATCTCCTGCATCAAGAAAGCAGAATGGACAAGTACCAAGGGAGAAAGGGGACACATATCGCATACTACAACTTTCTTATTGAAACCAGCCTTAGTTGTGCAGCCCTAGCCCAGTGCTCCCCCACTCCTATCTTCCTGGGAACTGAGGTGTAGGGAGGGGGATGGATAGAGACAGTTACAGCTCATCTCTGGAAAGCTGATGCTGGAGGAAGCCTTAAGCTCACAGATACCAGGACCACAAAATCCACATCCTGACAGTAGACCAAGTAGAAACAGGGCCATTTCCTATCTCTGGCCAGATCTTGGACCTGAGAGTTGCTTTTGAAATTGCCTAGCCAGTTTTTGTTGTTTGCGGGGGGGATTCTTTTATTTTGAGCTTTTGTTGTTGCTCCCCTCTGACTCCAGCTCAGACTCAACAGGGAGAAGCCTGTGTGGCCTTGAATGAGTTGCTTATTTATCTGTTAGGCCCAGTTTCCTTTATTGCGTTGAGAGGGCACATGACACCCACCTCCTCAGACCATTCAGGAAATTATAGTGTGTATAAGGCAAGTGTGAAGGTCCATTGGGGTTTACAGTGTCTTTCTACCTCTGTCCCAAACACACACCCATGGGACATGGACGAGGGCCCTCCTGGTCACTCAGCTGCTCTAGCATCTGAACTGAACAGGATGAACACACACATGTCTTTCTTTGAGTGGCTGGATCTCCATGTGTTAGTGATCTTTGCTATGACACAGGTAGAGAAGAGGCTGTGACCTTTCCAAGTCCTTAGCTTTACGAGGCTTGGGTTGTTAGCCTTACGTGGAAAGGCCTAAGCAAAAAGAATAGCTCATTAGCCCCACCACAGTGTTGAAAACTCTAGTAGCTTAGAGGTGCAGTGTCCCATTTAGCCACTAGGCGTCTCCAAGGATAATAGATGAGGGCAGAAGCTATGCAGCATTTTGGGGGTCTCCCCTAGTTGCTGTCTTGTACATAGGCCTTAGTAACCGCTGGGCGCCAAGAGTGAGACCCTCCCTGGCTGCCGTTTCTTTCCTGTTGTTTTGTAGACCTGGAAGATGGGGAGAAATGGCCACCATGGTGGGGTGGGATCTAAGGCAGGCAACGGCCAACCCTTTGGACAGTCCTTTAAAAAGAAGAATGGAGCCTGCAGGGACTCTTCACTGTAGTCCTTGGCCAAGCCTGTCCTCCACCTCTCTCCTGCCTTCTTGCCAGAGTAGGGTGGGATGGGAAGAGGAATTAGGTCTGGACTGAATCCCTCCCTCCTGTACTTCCTGGCTGGGTAACCTGGGAAATGGGATGACAAAGTCCCCAAAGCGAGGTCAGCTGGAGGGTGGAATGTCAGACCAGATCGCAGGCGCTCCATGCTGGAGAGCGGCTTTCTAGCCCCTTCATCCAAACCTGAGAGTTCTCATGACAACTTCTCCCCAGAACTACAGTAGTTGGCAAAAGCGAAGGTGATCTCCACCCCCCTCCCCAAATCAGCACTTCTCTAAGGGATTTGTTCACACCCAGGCGGGGAATATTAAAAGCACAGTTAGTTAGTTCCTTGTGCACCCAGGGCCTGCTGGATCACTCTTTGGGGCTGAGGCCCAGGACTCCCAGCCTGAACACGTCCAGGGCTGGAAAGGGCTGCCCCAGATTACAGGGCAGGCTCCCTGGCTGTCTCTCCCTCTCCCGCCCAGGGATGTGCAGAGGGGGCGGGTGGCAAGTCTCATCAGCACTTTTAACTGGGCCTGCTTCTCATGACTCACCTCCTAGAGTTCCCGCAACAGGCAAGTCTAAATAGCTGGGTCCCGCCCTCCCAACTGGGAGGCGTTCTTACAAGGGGTGGGCAAGAGGTTACAAGGTGGGCGCCCAACAGGTCAGCGGGGTAAGGGCACCCGGAGAGGGGGCACTGGATGAACTGAACGGTAGCATAGGTTTGAAGACGTGTTGTTTACAGGCTTTTGTTATTAAGGAAATTGCTGTCAGTCAAGGTAATTCTAGCCCAGATAAGCAATAAATATGCTCCCAGCTAATCTTATGGAGATTTTATTGGCACCCGGGTTTAGAGGTCCTTTACTCTGCTCCCCTTTCTCTCAAAGCAAAATTCTGCCTCCCAGAGGTCCCTCTACCTCAACGCGAGAGACTCCACGTTAATACACGTTCATACAACTTAGGATGTACCCTCTTTGAAGGAAAATGGGAATCAGGCAATGATGAGACGTAACCTCCTGGTCCAACCTGGAGGAAGAGGAATGACCAAGTGACCTGAAATGAACCCTTGGCGACCCAATAGCACCAAGGCATGCGCGAGTTTCCCCTAGGTTTGCCCGGCCGCTCAGGGGTGGTCACCTGGCCCAGGCTGGGAGCCAGGTCTGATCCAGCAAGCTGGCTTGCCAGAGTTGGTTGCAGCGTGTTCGAGTTCCGGCTGCGAGCCCTCGGGGACTAGGGCAGCAGCAAGTCCCAGCTTGCAGCAAGTCCCAGGAGAGTGCGAGACGCAGCGAGACCGGGTGCGCGCCCAGGCGCGTGCCCCGCCACGGCGCAGGGGGAGGGGAAGTCGCCGCAGCCACTCAGAGGCACGATAGTGAAGCCTCCCAACAACTTTAACTGTCAATCAGACTTAATGGGGTATTAAAAAAAAAAAAAAAAAAAAGGAGGGGGCGCCCTTTCGGTCCACGCCGCAGCTGCCCCGCAGACGAAGTAATAGGGCGGTGCAGACTAGGGCGTTCTATCCACGAGTGCTCCACAGTCCGGGCCCGACCAAGTTGGAAAGAACAAAAAAGAAGGCAATAAATACTAAAGGGGAGGGGGGAAGAGAGAGAGGGAGCCACACGGAGCGGCAACTCCCAGCCCGGGCTGCAAGAGAGGGAGGAGGGAGCCGGAGAGAGCGGGCGCGCGCGAGGGCGAGCTGTGCACGGGAAGAAACTGACACCCGGACCCCCCACTTCTCCTGCACGGTGCTGGCAATCAGATCGCGTTTAAGCAATTTCCTGAGCCCAAGAATAGCAATGAGTCGGGAGACTTTCGCGGACTGAAATTGGGAGCTGCAATCACTCCCCAGGTTTTGTGTGTGGTGTTTTTGTGTGTGGTTTTTTTTTCCCCCTTTCTTTTTCTGGAGAAAGTTGGAGGGGGGCGCTACAATTGGGAAACAGCTTTTTTGTTTGTTTGTTTTTTTAATCTTGCACTTTGAAACCGCGGACTGTAGCAGTGTGCGCGCTTGTGGTTGGTGCTTTTTTTTTTTTTTTTTCTTTTCGTCCCTGGCCTTGCCTAAACTCTTCTGGTCTGTAAACATTACCTGTGAATTTCCCAGCCGAAACGGCTGTTGGGGCAAGAAACTTCTTGTTAAAACTTCCCACCCCGGTACTCCCCACCGCCCCTCTCACCGTCCCAATCTTCGGAGACGCTTTTTACCTCTCCGCCAAAGCAGAGTTTATCTTTTTTTCTTTTTCTTTTTTTTTTTCTTTTTATTCCCATTTTTCCTCGCCCAGTCCTTTACATCTGAAAAGAGATCAGTTTAAGAGTGACCAGGTGGGACGCCTCTTTTTCCTTATTTAGTTTATTATTGTTTAGGGGAGTTTTCTTTCTTTTTTAAATTCCTGTTTTGCTTAGTCCGGGGAGTTTTGTCCACCGCCTCCTACCACCTCCCCCTGTGCCCGGCTCCGCCGCGCGGAGGATGGTGTGGAAATGGCTGGGCGCGCTGGTAGTGTTCCCTCTACAAATGATCTATTTGGTAACCAAAGCAGCCGTGGGACTGGTGTTGCCCCCCAAGCTTCGGGACTTGTCGCGGGAGTCAGTCCTCATCACCGGCGGTGGGAGAGGCATCGGACGCCACCTCGCTCGGGAGTTCGCAGAGCGTGGCGCCAGAAAGGTACACGGCGTGGGGGCGGGGTGGCACTGCGACACCTGGAGTGGGCGCTGAGGGTAAAGCGACTCTGGCGCGCAGGGAAGGGGAGGCAGTCGTGGGGGGGTGTTCCCACCTGCTGCGGGTGCGGAAACCAGCGCCAACGACCTGAAAGTCTCAGGCCACCCACTCCTTGCATCACCTGGGACTGAGAAGCAAGTCGGTTTCATCCTTCGTAGATTTCCGGGGCACCGGACTGTGTTTTGGCAGGCCTGGAGTTGCTCGGCTCCCCTGGGATTGGTATCTCGCTGGCTATTTACTCCTACCAACTACCATACCTAGAATACCCACCCATTCTGCCGCATGACTCTTTCTCTAAGGTGTAGTGCCCCCTCTCTCTCTTTGCCTGCACCCTGCTGAGAGCAGGGTGTGCGCGCCCCTAAGTAGAGCTAGAAGCCAGACCCCCTGCTAGCTTGCGCTTGGTATTTTGCTTGGCAACTCGCTGCCTAGACCCAACCAAGCTGAGAGGTTGCAGCTCGGCGGGGACGTGAGAGGGTGCTGGGTTCAGATTTGTAAAGGAGAGAGTTGACGTGGATGGTCTAGTCCGGCTGAAAGACTGGGAGGCCCAGGTGTTTAAAGTTCTGAAAAAGGAGTGAGGGGGTAGCCAGCCGCTGATAAAGAGAGCCCTTGTCCTCACCTTCAACCTTGATTCCCACCCCCACCTCACCCCACCCCCGCCCTCTTCAACGGAGGGGATCCTTCTCCGCTGGATTGGGAGGTGGCACTGTGCCCCCCTCTGACCACTGCCTCTTATTATGTGGGTGACACCAGTTCCCCATGCTCCAGGTTTTGGAGACGTGGTGTAGCAGAGTATCGGAGGGAGAGCCAGCTGTCACCCAACTTGGAACTGCAGCCGGGGCTGACTCACCCAGTGGCAAGAGCAATGGAGAGGGATTTGAGGCCGGCAGTCAGGGCTGTCTCCAGCCGGCCCGCGAAGACGAAGAACAAACTAGGGAATTAGTTTGAAATTTAAACTGTTGCTAAGGAGGGGGGTGGGAGGACCAGGCTAGCCAGCTGATCTGACATGGAGCCGCATACCTTGGGGATTAGAGTAAATATGCTCTGTGGAAAGCCAAACCTTCATGTAATTCCAGGTTGCTTTTGTTTTGTTAAATACTGCCCTGAGATTTACAATTCCTTCGGTGGCTGAGACTGAACTTTGGAGTCTGAACTATCATCCAAAGCTGATTGCCCATTAACTCTTCCATGGCCAGGCTGTTCCAGCACAGCTGGGGCCAGGGGTCCTCCAGCTGTCCAGGGCTCCTGAATCTCCTTGGGTGGTTTGGACAGCTGTTTAACCTTGCCTTTGGAAGGGGAGTTCAGAAGTGTTTTTTAACTCATGGAGTTGCTGCATTAAAAGGAAATAAGGGTTGTTCTCACCGGTTTCTCTTCTTGGGTTGTGAGGGGGTCTCCATGGAACTCTTCCAAAGCTCTTTGTGGAGGGGGACCAAGAGGGCAGAGAAAGGGACCCTGGCAGAGGGGATACTTGTGACAGTTGCTTATGCTTGACACAATGTGTGTCTCAGTTGCCTGAATCTTCCAGCTGGCTCTGATCCTGACGTTGCTCTTCCACTGTTGTTGTGGCAGACTGCAGTAGCTTATGAGAAAGGCTTTGTCAATCTGGAAAAACTTGACTGACTGTAAACAATCCTAAATTGAAGGCAGAAGTAGGCTGGGGGGGGGGGGCAGAGAATGTGAGTGCAGAGTGGATCTCACAGGTTCATACCCTGGAAGGCACAACCCCACCTACCTTGGAAAGGACAAGCTTTTCCAGGAAACAAGCCCAGGCTGATGAGAAATGGGCCTTTAATTGGTGGCAGGGTCGCCCAAAAGAAAAGCCAGGGGAGCCTGGGAAACTCCTGGTGCCATTTACTTGGCTGGCAGAATAACCCCCCCCCCAACCCCCAAGCTCCCTGGAATCATAACTATCTGCAGTTGCTGGAGCCACTGAATTCAGTAAGCCCTTCTCCAGCTCTTTCTGTGGGAAGGTGGACTCTATCCTCTTAGCTGAGTGCAACTGGGGCCAGTGTATGGACAACCCCCCACCCCAGACCCAGAAGTGTTTAGGACCCTGTGGGCTTGGCTACAAAGGGCTGAGAGCTGTGGGGGTTGGAAGTTTGCAGTTAGGTTGGTTTTGAGAGAAACCCCTGCCTGGATTCTGGTGAGATTGAATCTAGGAGAGATTCCCTAAATGGGGAAAGAAAGGAGGCTCAGAGCCTCGTGCAAACAGCTGGCATGTCCAGGAGGGGGCGGGACAACCCAGTTTCCCATAATGACCTTGAGTTAAGTAGGATTTGCAATATGTGTAGACCATGGGGAACCTCACGCTGCAAAGCTGACCCAAATAAAGGGCTTCTTAAAAAAAAAAAAAAAAAAGGTTTATTTCATTTACATGTGTGTGTGTGTGTGTGTGTGCTGGTAGAAGGCAGAGGGGAGGTATGATTCCCCTAGAATAGTCATAGCTTGGTGTGGGTACTCAGATCTGAACTCAGGTCCTCTGAAAGAACAGCGTACGCTCTTAAGCACTGAGCTATCCCTCCAGCCCTTAACAGTGACTTAAAGGAACACTGATTGATGTCTGGAATTCAAAGTTCTTTATCACAAAACAGTTCTCCCTACCCACCAGCCATCAAGATGAGCCGAGACAGAAACAGTAAAACCCTAGGAACGCTGGGGGAAGGATCTTGTTGGATCATCTCCTGAGCAAACCTTTTTTAAAATTTGCTGTGCCCCTATAATTGCTCCTCACAAAAAAAAAAAAAAAAAAAAAAAAACAAAAACAAAAACAAAAAAAAAACAGTCAAAACTCAGGCCCACCCTCACATCTGTAGTTTTATCAGGGTTTTAACAAGAGCTCTTGATTGAGTCAGAAGGAAGATTTATGGGGGAATTGTTTGGAAGAATTTGGGTAACCCACCTTTTGGTCCAGCTAGAGGCAAGCATCCATACCCTGACTGAATTCCTATAATTCAGTGAAAGCACTTGGTCAAGGAGTATCCCCACTGAGAGCCCAAGGTCCTATTTAAGGGAGGCAGTATAAGAAGCAGCTTGAGTTGCATCTGCCTCCGTACTAGCGCATTTATAGCGAATGTGAGCATGAGGTTGCTAGCCAGGGCTTGGCCTTCAGGCCTTCGGGTCCATTTGTAAGTTTCGTTCTATTCCCCTCGTTTCTGTGCTCTTCTTCCTACTCCCAGTGCCTAAGGCGGCTCATGCTCACCACTGCCTTGACTAGAGACCCAGTTCAAAGCTGGCAGTTAATGGCACAGCTCTGGGCTGGTAGCAGAGGGAGAAGGCAGGTAGAGGTTTCCTAAAGACTCAACGCCACACCTAGATGTTACAGCAAAGGCAAAGGTTAGCATGTGGCAGCTTTCGGTGACCTTTGTCATAACTTAACCACGCACCAAGTAGCTCTGTGACAGGTGACATGTACAGAAGCATAAGGAAGTGGACCTTGTCAGTGACTGTCTCGGCCTCTCCTGCTAGTCGTCAGATCTCTCTGAGTGAAGAATGAAAGGTTTTTTTTCAGGGTACAGTAGGGAAAGTATAACTAGGTAGGTGCCTGCTCACAATCTTTACCCTCAGGTTTAATCGTAATATACTGTAAGTTTCTAGAAATGCATGCTGACATCTACTTGGGCTCCTGGCTCCTGATGATACTTTGAACTGTCAGACTGACAGTGATCATCTGTATTACTGGTGACATGAATGACAGAGGTCACATGCATGATTATGGTCATAAGCATGACTGTCATTGTACACAACAGTCATCCCACCCGAGGCTGTAACACTGTAGAAGAGGGTGGAATTACATGTGGCTGTGGCAACATCTGTAGTATGGTAACATACATGCCTTTTGCATCATTGTTTTGGGTGGACTTGATGGCACTTGGAGGCAGGTGTGACATGTAGATTGTGTCCAAGATGAAGTTGAGACAAAGGCCCTTTACTAGAAGCCAGCGTTGAACCCCTGATTCATAAACCTCAGTTTCACAACCAGAGTTTCTCTTTCAGAGCCAGATAATCTCAGCTCCACCCAACTGCCTCCCTCTGGGTCACAGAGAGGTCAGACAGGAGCTGTTAAGTCCTGGGGCCTAATATACAGAGGGCTCTGGAGAGAGAGTCTGGCAAGAAGGGCAGGAGTCAACAGGATGCAGGCAGGATGTGGATAAGCCCACTTTTTCAAAGAACCAAGTTGAGGTGTATGTAAATACAATGGGTGGAATACGTGCCAAAGGGTCAGACTAATTTTAAGTCAGGCTTGGCAACCCAGGCTTATAACTCCAGTCCTTGAGAGGAAAAGCACGCAGATCAGGAGCTCAAGGCCAGCCTCTGCTACATGCGGTTTTGTTTTGTTTTGTTGGTTTGTTTTTTTTTTTAAGACTTACTATTTATTGTATGCGTATGTGTGTGCACGCCCGAGGACGCCATCTATGTGCAGGTGGCCTTGAAAGTCAGAAGAGAACTTCAGATCCCATGAAGCTGCAGTTACAAATGTTTGTGAACTTCCCTGTGTGGGTGCTGGCAACCGAACCCCAGTCCTCTGCAAGAACAGCAAGTGTTCTTAAACTGCTGAGTCATCTTTCCAGCCCCCATAGCAGGGGCTGAGCAGGTTGGAAGCCATCTTCAGCTACGTGAAGCTATCAGCCATCCCCTAAAAAGGAGTGACCAGCTGGCGTAGTGCATCAGAGATGCATGACCCACTGTTAAAGAATTGCTACTGGGTTCTTAGGCCCAAAATCTGGGACCTGGCTGCCCTAGAAAGTGAGGGTTGTCCACCCTTTTTCAATACACCAATTAAATTAAATTAAATGGACAACTACCAGCAAGCAAGCCCATCTTTGGGGTTAACCTCTTAAGTAAAAGACCAGGGATATACATAAGTAAGTCCTGTTTACAAAAAAAGGGAAATGTGCAAGTGTCTCTCTTCAGAGCCTAAGATGAGCCCTCGCTCCCTCCTGCCAAACCTGAGACCACCAAGCTAGAGCCTCACACTAAGAAATGATCTATGACCCCTGAACCTGCAGGGTCGGAAAGGTCACTGTGCAGGAAGGGAAATTTTGGAAGACTTCTGGAAGGAGGTGACTGCCATGGGAAAGTGCAGTAAAGCCCCACCTCTTCCTGCATGGTGACCCTATGGAAGCTAGACTGTGGATTCCCCCCTTAGTTACCTTTCCAATGTATTAGCATCTTCCAGGATCACTTGTAGCTGGAGGTGGAGGTGGGGTGGGGTAGCAAGGTGTCCCATTCTCTTCTACTCCACTCACTAGGAAATATCAGTGGCTCTGTTACTTCTACCATAGACCTGGCTACGGCTGTATTGGTCGGCTCTAGTTACCATGGCAACTAGGCCAAGGTGTTTTTCCACTCCCAGATGGACAAGTAACTGTTGAAGGTATAAAGATTTGAGCAAAAACTCATAGAAACCTCCAGGTGCTTAAGGACAAAATGAATGCCCATCCTTGGTGGCAGTGAAAGCCAGGATGTGGAACCCATGATCCCGGTGAGCCCAGAGTCATGTGTTACCATGGCAGCTCACTACACTGTGGCTGCTGTTTGACAAGCCTGTACATCAAAAGCCTTTAGGGGAGAAGAGGCCTGCACAGGCTCTGGCTTTTCTTGCTGACCAGGTGTCTTAGGTTCTGGCATGGTGACTGGTACTTGGTGGCACTTCACAAATGACTGTTGTCTGAGTCCACAGGACCCACATTTCCTTGCTACTGAAAACTTGTGTTTACTGAGTACCTATTATGTGCCAAGGACTCTTTCTAGTCACTTCACATGGCAGGGCCACTATCTCCTGGTAGTAACCTATATTAGTCCCTTTTTCCCCTCACTACTGTAGCAAAATACCTGACATAAACAGCATGCACAGGGGCGAAGGGTTTACCATGGCTCGCTGTTTTAAGGTTCCAGTCCACCATGACAGGAAGGCATGTTAGCGGGAGGGTGAGCAGCTGATCACACATCCACCATCAGGAGAATTCTGATGATCAACTCAGTTCCTCCTTTTTATTCAGGTCCTGGACCCTGCCCAGTTAGCATACCCAGCTATCTGTCTACTGGGTGACTCTAGATCCTATCAAACTGACGGTTATTGTCAACTGTCACGCCTTTTCCAAAGAGACTACCATTGTTGTCCTGACAACCAGGACTATAAGAAAAGACAACCTAAAGTCAGCCATGGGTCAGGATGGCTCCACTGGTAAAGCATGAGACCTGAGTTTATATCTCTAGTACTTATGTGAAGAGCTAAATGCAGCAGCTCACACTCATAATCCCGGCACTGGAGAGACAGACCTGCAAACCCTGAGGCTTGCTCATCAGGCCAACCTGGCCTACTTGGTGAGCTCCAGGCCAGTGAAAGGCCCTGTCTCAGGGGGAAAAAAAAAGAAAAAAAAAAAAAGAATGAAGTGGAGATTGATTGAAGAAGACAGCCATTGTAAGCCTCTGGCCTCAAGTCCATAGATACAAAGTCATAGCTCTTAAAAGACCCCAGAGTATCTGCCCCCAATATTACCTCTGTTGCCTCTCATTGCATGGAAGACACTGCTCACAACACACACACACCCATCCAGAAGATATGTCTCTAACAGCCAAGTAGTTTACTCTGGTCAGACAACAGCAGTACCAGCTCCTTTGGTAGAGTCTGGAGGTGTCCTGACTGTTGTAACGATTCTGGGAATGGGTGCTTGAGAGCTCGCTCCCATGCTCGTAAAATAATATTGAGCTTAGCCTGCCCATCTCACCACCCTACCTTTCCTAGGCAGACTTCTCTGCCATGAGGCTGCTCACACTGCCCCTTGGTCATCCTCAGTAGAAACTGCCAGAGGAGCCAGGCCTGCCTGTGTTTGCCTGTCCTCCTGGGCTAACGCTACTGGGTTTATCTACTGACTTTATCAGGTCATTTGCCAACATCCATGGGCAAAAAGGGTGGAAGGGACTTCTCACTGTTAAGAGGAAACCTCTCCATTCTTCAGAGTTAGTAGTTAAAAGGGACAAAGTAAACAGCCACCAGAGTGGCCTCGTGGCAGGCTATGGACCTCCTGTGCAAACTTTGCAAAGGTGTAAAGTCACGGTGACAGGCTAGTAGAGGAAGGTATTTGCTAGGCCAATGTCTGGGGCCATTTTTGTGGGTGTGGCATCTGCTTTTCTTCTTGCAGTCTCAGGCCCTTGATTAGGCAGTTTTGAGGTGGCACAGCCTCCACCCCATTCTCTTGCAGCTCCTGCTATCTAGCACACAGAAACCTACAGCCTGTCACCAGTCACAGCCACACTGAAGGTCACCGTGGGGGTAGGGCCAGTATGACTACGGAGGGCGACTTCACCTTCATGTGGGCAAATGGTGCTGCCAGACACACTCAAGTGGGGGCCCCATCCACCCTAGACCCCACCTCCCACGCCCTCAGCTAGCAAAGACCTAGCAATCTGTCGTGCCTATCAGCGTTCCCTGCGAACACTCAGTGGAGTGGGATCACCTTATGGTTGGCAAAGCATAGGTTCTGCGTGGGCTAGAGACTGTGCTTTCCTGGGGGTTTCCTTGGCTCTGGCACAACCATTGTGCATGTGTGCTGCTCAAGGAACGAGGGTAATGAAGCAACTCAGATTTTGAGCTCAGGAGTCAAGAACAGCAAGGTTCACAGGTTGACTCTTCCGTTTGCTCACCAAGTTGCCCCTGGCCAATTGCTAAACCTCTCTGACTGACATTCACTTTCCTTCTCTGCCAGATGGAATTAAGTAAGATAATTTGTGCAAAGTTCAGAGCACAGAGTGAGCGATCAGTAAGCGTCGGCCACAGTGGTAAGGCTACAGGCCATAGACTGTAAGGCAAAAGCAATTTGTGTCCTTTGAACTGATGCTGATAGGTTATCATGGGTTGCTATGTCGTTGGTCCTGGTTGGGGGGGTGTGGGGGGGGGAGAGGAGTATGGACCATGCTTTCTATTTGAGTTTCCATGGTCACGCTTCTGGTGTTCACAAACTCAGGGCTTTCAGAATAGTGCACACTGCCTCAGAAAGGGATCCAGAGGTCAGAAGCCCGGCTTAGGATTCAACTGGACTAACTATAAGGTGTCAAGACTGTGTTTCTTCTGGAAGCTGCTTCCTTCCCCTTCCAAGCCCCCCTCCACTCTCCTCCCACCACAGTTCTTGGTTATGACCCTTGCTCAGGCTCTTCCTCCATTCCAGAGTCCTCGAATGTATCTCTGCCTTCCACCCCTACCTGTTGCCACAATCAGACCCTTCAGTCTCCCTCATCCATTCAGCAGGAGCCAGAACACAGAATCCCACATCTCAGACACGCCCAGCAGGCACTCTGCCACCTCTCTGTGCCCCAGCCCTTCCTTTGCCTGCTTCTTACAATCTCCTTTGAAACTGTGTGTAGCTGAAGCAAGGGATAGGTGTATTTGAAGGCAGTACACAGGGAGGCAAAAAGAGGGCATCGGATCCCTTGGAGCTGGAATTACAGGTGGTTGTGAGCCACCATGTGGGTGCTACAAAATGAACTTAGGTCTTTTGCAAGAGTCGTTTGAGCTCTTGACCATGATACTGTCTCTCCACCCCTCCTTGCTTGCATTTAAGGCACCCTGTGACCGTTTGTGCTAGCTTGAATAATTAAAGACACCACCCCCCAAAAAAAGAAAAACAAAGGGGTGTCAGCTCATTCAGTTCCCTGGGCCTTTCACCCCCTTTCCCATGTAAAGTAGCATGTACATAGTTTGGGGGATCCAGGATGACACCTTTGGGTCTTGTTTCTTGTAAGTTACCCCCCTCTCTTTGTGTAGGCCTTGGCGTTCTTATCTCTGAAATGGGCAAGCTTAGCCCAGCCACCCAGAGATTTTGGGATAGCTACCTAATGCTCAGGCTCTCTATCAGGTGCCTTGTCTCACTCAGCGTGCCTGTTACAGAAGCCACACACAGAGTGTTTGCAGCTGGATGATTTCACAGTCCCAGCAGGCAGTAGAATAGTGGCTTTAGTCTCACTCATGGGGGAGAGTTCTCCCTTGGGGAGCAAAACACAAATGGGTGTTAACTGTCCTGCTGAGACATGGGAGAGGACATTCTGGTCTATTAAGAAGATACTTCCCTCATCCTGATCATGTCCTGCCAGGGTCCAAGTAAGATATAAGGATGAGGTAGATGTTGCCACTGGCAAAAGGAAGCATATCTAGTAAAGAACAGATGGGAGATGATGGACTGACCGGAGTAGAGTGTCCAAGAGATGTGAAGAACAGGCCAGGCCTGAACCCCTGAGCTGGTAGCTACAGATGAAATGTGGGGTTGATTGGGAGAGCACTGGGGAGCCCAGAAGACTTGCCACGGAAATGCATGACAACTGGTTAGAGGATGTTGAGAGGAGTCTGACCTTTAATAAGCATTCTCTGAGAGTGGAGGGACGGGGTGCCTTCTGTGGTTACTTATATAGGGCTGGTCCCCAGGAAAAGCCCTGCCCTTCCTGTTGCCCCACAGCTGCACTCCCACTATCCCGTTCCCTGCAGGATGTGCTGATCCAGGCACTTCCTGTTGTGTTGCTCCACTTCCTCTTGCAGTCTCCAGCCATGCATGTCTAGGTCCCCCACTCTGATAGCCCACTAGCAGTCAACTGGGAGGTCAGCCACATGGCACGTGACCTGTGATCTCTCAGAAAGTAAATTTGCCCCTAGCAAACAACCTTTACACGCCCTCTGAGTTCCTTAAGGCTTGCCTTTGGAGGTGTGGCCATCAAGTGCTTAACAAGCTAAGTCTCCCTGGGAACCATCAATCCTGGTGTATTGCTGGGCGTGTTGTGTGTTGTGTGACCTTGGAAGTCCACCACACAGAGGAGTGGAGGAGGAGTGGAATAGGGGAAGTTCATCTTTCTGAACTGTAGCTGAATTCTCACTTCTAGGGGTGCCAACTTCCCGGGCCAGGGCTACCCAACGAGTTCCTGGCTGTACTCTTGATAGGCATGCTTCTTTCTCGGGCCTCAGTGCCCATATCTAAAACAGGTCAGTACCAGCAAGATACCCAACAGATAAAGACTGTTGTTGCATAACCCTGGTGACCTGCGTTCAATCCCCAGAACCCATGTAAAGTTGGAAGGGACCAACAAATTCTACAAAGATGTCCTCTGGCCTCCACACACATGCCACAGCATACATGCCCCCAAACACATACATCATGCATATATACGTACAATAAGATGGAAGGCTCGGTGGTTAAAAATGCTTGTTGCTCGACCCAGGTTCAGTTTGTAGCGCCCACATGATGTCTCACAATTGTCTGTAATGCCAGTCCCAGGAGATCAGATGCCCTCTTCTAGACGTTTCTGGCACCGGACATGCACATGGTATATATGCAATGCATGTGTATCTATATGCAAGCAAATATTTCATACACATAAAAGAAAAATAAATAAATCTTTCAAAGTATTTTATGTGTCTAAGTGCTTGTATTCTTTGAGCCCTCTCCCCAGTGCGGCTTAGGTTTTGAATGGCAGATCTATGTTTCCTGCCACCCAGGACAGGCAGAAGAAGGCTCATGGCTTCGCGGTAGTGTTGAGTGTTGTTGATGTGAGTGCTGGTGTAACCAGATGATCGCACTCGGTCCTCCACTTGGTTTCCCTCTTTCAGGTCTCCGTGATTAAGCTATTTTATGGATGCTTGAGCAGAGAGAGGCCTTGTCATCCTGTGGCTGGTCCTAATGGTAATCAGTAGCATTATTATTGCTGACAAAAAATGGCAACATGATGTCATTCATCACTCACATGCTTACCAGGCACCCAATTACCCAGAATGCCTGAATTCTTTGTGGGGGGGGTGGGGGGCGGAGAAGGGAGCAACACATCTTAACTATTGTCATTCCACATAATGACCAGGCATTACAAAGATAATAAAGCTGGACGGTGTAAGGGGAGGAATGTAAAGACCCAAGTCAGTCAAAAGAGAAGACTGTGCCAAGCCACATTTCAGGGTGACTGTTATCACGGGTGGGGGGGCTGAGGGATGTCTTGGTAGATGAAATGCTTGCAGTGCAAGCAGTGAGGACCTTGCATCTTGACAACCATACAAAAGCTATCGATGTGCATCTGCAACCCTAGTACTGGGGAGCAGAGACAAGTGGAGCCCGGGATCCTGATGGCCTGGCAGCCTAGTCAAAACTATAACACCCATGTGCAATGAAAAGACTTTCTGTCAGAAAATAAGGTAGAGAGCCATAGCAAACTTCACAATGTAAACCTCTGCTCCCCATCCTAACGCACACACACAGGGATGTGGAGTCACTTCAAGGCTGTCTGCCCTCGACAAAGCAGGTTAAGCGTAAGTTCCAGGACCCACTAAGGAAATCAGTGTAAAGGGTTCCTGAGGCCCAGAGAGTCGCTTACCTCTAAGGGGCTGAAGCCCCACCTTCCCCTTGTAAAATGATTGTGGGCCACTGGATACAGCAAATTCCCTGGGCTTTCTGTGGCTCCGCGGTGTCCTCAGGCAAGGCCAGCATCTCTGGCTGCTCATCAGCCTTCGTGTTCCAAAAGCATTTTCTTGCACTTTTGACCTTCCCCAGTCCAAGGAAGCCATCTGGAAATGACGGAGCCCAGAGACCCCCAAGTTACTCATCCAGCCAGCCACAAAGCAAGTCCACTCCTGAGTATATTCCTGGGAGCCCTGACGAGACCGCTTCCTACCCAAAGGGTAGCATGGCCAAGATGCTGGAGCCAGGGAGACCTTTGGACTAGACAGTCTGGCTGGGAATAGCAGTTGTCATCCAATGTGACATATTGTTATACCTGGAGAATATTACTCCCTTCTCCATGAACTTTCCATAAAGTCCAGAGCCACTGCAGACACTGGGAGCCACAGTAGACACTTCCCAATCCACTGGACGAAGACCAGAGCTGACCTAAAGCCCTGCCCGTGAGCTTGGTGGTCCCTTGAGGGAGGTGCAGGTTCAGGATTCCCCCTGCAGTCCCTACTACAAGGGAAGCTGACTGCAGATAGTAGAATCTGCCAGTCCCAGAGATGCTCCAGAAGAGGCAAGCCAAGCCCCTCCAGCTGGGCGGGTGCCTGTGGCTTGGGGGTGGTGGGGTGGCGCACAGTTCACCCAGCGGCCAGCAGACTGGCTGCGTGTTGCAATGTCTGGTGGCTTTTGCAGTCTCCTGTCAGCGTGTGCAGCTGGACTGCCCTCACTGAGGAGCAAGGAAGCAAACATATGGCTGGAACAAGCCTGCATGTCTCCAACAGACTGCACGGCCTGGGGCCGCTGGTAGTGTGTCCTCTATTTGCAGCTCTGGGTCTGGCCACCAGTCAGCAGCACCCATGACATCAGGGTATTTGTTTTACTGCCAGTCTGGTCATGGAGGAAGAGCCTGAGGTCTGAGTGGCCAGATTCTATCTTCAACCAACCCCTTGCTATCTGAGCCAACACCCGTCTCCTGCCTCCCTGCTCCTTCCCATCTGCCCCAGATATCCCACTCAGTCCACTACTCACCCCACCCCTCCTCTATCTCCACTCAGAACCCCACCCCAGTCCTCTTATTCCTCTACAACCCCCTGCTTACACCCAAGATCCTAACCCCAGCCCCGTCTACACCCTCTACTGTGTCCCTCCCTCCAGTATTCAGGACCCAAACACGAGCCTCCTACTCACTCTTTGCACCTATCTTCAGTCAGAATCCCCCACCTCACCTCTGCCTGCACTTCGGATTCCAACCCCAGGCCTCTACTAACCTACTGTGTCCATCCTCCTCCCCTCAGCCTGGACCCCTAATCCCTCTCCCCGCCAACCAGTCCCTACCCACTGCAGTCCAGCTCCCCACCCTCCTGCATCTGCCTAACTTTCACCAACATCCCCCACCTCCACTTGCAGAACGACTTCCCGACTTCCCGGGAGCTTCCTGCCAGCCCTCTGAGTGCTTGTGCCTGGCCACTGCCTCTGTCATGTGAGCCTGCTGGCCAGCCTTGCTCCTTCTGCATGGAGCACACAGTTCTAAGGCAGTGGTGTGGTAACTGTTAGGCGCCAGGGGCAGGGGCCACTCTGTTACTGGAAACTGTGTTTACAACCTAGTTGGTAGCTGGCCTGGCACTCCCCTTCCCTCTGCTTCACCAGTGACATGCTTTCAGAAACGGAAGCAGCCTGAGAACTTTCGAAACCTCTCTCTTTTCAGATGCCCAGACTTAGCAAAGCCCACTTTCCCTGGTGTAGGAGAAATGGAGCTCAGGATGGTAGCTTTGCTTTTGCAACTTCTCCTCAGCACTTTGTGAGCCTGGTCCCTCTTGTAACAGACCACAGCCAACCCTGTAAGCCTCCTAGAAGTCTCCTCTCCCATCACCCCTCCCAGATACCTCTGAACATACCACACTTCCTAACTAGTCCTATCCCACCTGGATCCTAAATTCCCCTTCCAGGACTAAAAACTTGTTCCAACATCCAAACCAGAAACTGTCATATCTCTGCTTATAATACTACCACCACCAACACCCTCACTATCATACTCAAAGTAGAATTCAGTGTCCACTGGGGCTGGTATCCACTGTCTGGCTATGTCACGTTGACCTCCTTCTGGTTGCTATCACCACACCAGCATTGCCCAGAGCTCCTTCCTGCTCAGGGACCTGTGCATCCATTGGCTGCTCTATCTGCCTCTTTCTCCAAGACATCTGTATGGCTCCCTCTTTCACATCCCTCAGGTTTCTGCTGAAATGTTGACTTATTTCCAGCAGACTGCCCGCTTTAGTACCACTTCCACACGCCATCTTTCTCCACTCCCCTGCGAAGCTCTCTGTTCCTCTTGGGATACTTGCAGTCACCCCTACTTGGCATGGTCAGCAGGAGTTTTGTTTAGAGGGGAATGTATGTGCATGTGTGTGTGTGATGGTATGTTTGAGTGTGTGTGTGTGTGTGTGTGTGTGTGTGTGTGTGTGTGTGTGTGTGTGTGTATGCCAGTGTGTGCTTATGAAGGCCCAAGGTTGAAGTTGAATGTCTTCCTCAGTCAATCTTCAGGTTTTATGTTGAAGTAGGGTCTCTCACTGAATACCTTGATCTTGCTATCTGGCCTAGTCTTATGGCCTCCTGTGCTGGAGTTATAGGTGGGCTACGGTGTGGCTTTAAGAATCCAAAGTTTGGTGTTCATTCTTACCAGGCAAAGACCCACTGAGCCATCTCACCAGCCTATACAGTCAATTGCATCTTGTCTTATCTTTCCCCAACCTCCCCCCGCCCCAACACACACCCATATGCAGACTGACCACAAGAATAGGATAAACTGAACCGCTGCTCTATCCATGCTATAACTACCTGGGTTCAAACCCCACTTGGCCAGGAGGTCATATTGTCATTGTGTAACATGCCAGGAGTGGGCAAATACTGTCTCCCACTCTCTCTTCAGCTCCTACCCACAAGATCCCCTGGCCTTCTGCTCAACAAGGCCCAAGAGGAGGAACTGGGGCAGAGGTCACAGGGCTTCAGCTAGAAACTGTAGCCTGTGTGTCTCCACCCTTGTGGCTTGTCCTTTGCTGTCTGTGGTGGAAAGAAGCAAAGGCCCTTGTTCTTCTAGCTAGAGAGAGCAGCTGACTCAGAACCAGTGTAAGAATCAGGCCAGGGCTTGTTGGTAGGAGTAGGAAAACCCCAGTCAGGTCTCACTTGGTTTGTGAACAAGGCCAAACACTGCCCCTTGGCAAGTAGCAGTTTTAGGATCTCAAGAGAGAGCCTCTGTAGAAAGAGCATCTGTATCAAAGAGAAGACAAGGGATGGGGGTTGGATCAGGTGTCAATTGCTAGGGCTGACTTCCTGAAGGCCTCTTGGGTATACACTGAAGCAGTGTTGGGGAGATAGGATGCCCTTCAAGGACAGGGCCGAGAAAAGCCACATTGAGGTGGGAGTTCCGGGTTGAATGGTTGCTCAAGTGGATACTAATACGTCCTGAGAGAGCTGGCAGATATCAAACATGGCTGTCGCTAAATTTTACTGAGTGAGTTTTAAAATCCAGTAACAATGCCCAGCTTAGATTCTAGAAGGGTCTCTGGCTGTTGTGTTGCATTTTACCTGAAGCAGCAGCATGGTGGGGGAGGATCATTTGGGGCCATGGCCACAGTCTGCTGGAAGGGAGGAGGAGGCTGGACCTGAAGTGGCTAGAATCAGACGGTGGATGACAAAGATTCTGATGGGCTGAGTGCAGAGTTAGAGAAAAGTACCTACATGGGACCACAAGGCATCTTTGGGGAGGACAGAGGAGCCATCTGCGAATGGCAGTGTGGAGGATGAGACCCAGTGGTCTGGTGACTGAGCCCACAGGCTCCCTGGCCTCAATATCACAGGGTCTCTGTGCTCATCTATTGAGTGGAGATAACAGGACCCACCTATGGTAGTTGCAAGAAGTAACCACAAGCTAAGTAACTTATAATGACAGGTCTTAGCCAGGTGTGGTGGCACAAGCTGAGGCAGGTGAATTACCAAGTTTAAGACCAGCCTGAGCTACAGACCTTGCCTCATGGAGAAATAAACAAAACAGGCAAAAGAAAAAAAAAATACAGATTTAGTCTATTATAGTTCTGGGGCCCACTGCCGATAGATTCCTCTCTTCAAACCTTTTATTTCTAATGAGGATTTCACAGATATCACTAAGCAACATGTCTGGGTTTTACAGCATGGGCCCTAATGCATAATTGTCTCTCCTTAGGGACCTTAACTGTGTCATATCTGCAAATAAAGCTACCATCTTGAACATTGGCTGTTGGGACTTGCTCATAACCCCACAAGGTCACATATCTTCCCGCTCTTCCTGTTGTGAGGATTTAGTATAAGATCCCTAAGATAGGGACATGCTCAAAGCAAGAGCCCAAGAAGTGGTGTCCATGGCTTCCCTCCCCCACCTGTTTTTCCTATACTGTTACCAATAGGAAAGCATGACTTTCTGCCCCTTTAGTCTAGCCTGCAGGACTTGGGTACCCTCACAGCCAGTGAGGATTGTCACTCTTGCCTACTTAGTAACCACCTGGCCAGCAGGAGCAGGAGTCAGTCACACAAATACAGGATCATGCTGCCCCTCCTTCCCTGGGAGACTATCCAGACAGGCACATGGGTGCTGTAATACCCGGACACGTTGCTTAGGGATACCTGTGTAGTGAACAGGCACACAGAATCCCTTTGTTCATGCAGGCAGGCAGTGGCCAAGGGCCCAGGTTTGAGAATCAGACAGCATATGGATAAATTGTTTTCTTCATCTGTGCCTCAGTTTTCCCCTGTAACAATGTCTGTGGACCGTTTCCTGGAGTTATCAGAGCCTGCTGGGACATGTGTTAGGGCTCTTGATCGTTTTGGTGACTCACTGAAGGGCCCAAACTCCAGGAGAGTAGCACCTGGCCTGGAAAAAGTTACTACCTGGCTCTGAGTTGCATCTGTCCATACTTGTGGAAGAGCATTGCCACCTCTGACCCGGGATTTGGCCATGGGATTCCTGAAATAAACCTGGGGCCATTAGTATTATAACAGAAATACTAATATTATTGCTATCAACAGAAACAGATGTTCCTTCTCATAAAAGATACTACCACCTAGGACTCAGGAGATGGCTTAGTCAGCAAAGTGCTTACTGTATTGCCATGAGGATCTGAACTCAGATCCCTGGCATCCCTATATGGACCCAGCATCACAAGCCTGTCATCCCAGCCCTGGGGAGAGAGAGACAAGAGGATCTCTGGGGTTTGCTGACCATGTTCAGTCTTCTGAGCCCTTTGTCTCAGGTGGAGGGCAGCTGAGTCAGACACCTGCTGTCACTCTCTGACCTACACACACAAACACACTCACACACACACACACACACACACACACACACACACACACACACACACACCTCCTGTAAAGCCAGAGCTGTCCATGCTGGCGCTGGAAGGACCATCTGAGGCTCTGAATCTTGCCTCCTGGTCACAGAGCACTGCATGCGGTGGCCACTCCTCCCTATCTGACTCCTGTGAGCACGGAGCCTCGAGGAATGACTCAGGGAAGGAGGCAGTTCAGCAGGCATGTGATCATCACTTTGAATGGCTGACATTTGGAAGAAGGGAGCTTCTTGCCTGTGCCCAGAGTGACAGGACAGTGCTAGCAATGGATGAGGACTGGGGCAGTCACCTCGGACTTGTCACAAGAAAAGGGGCCTTCTGTCAGAGCCAGTCAAGAGCTAGACCTTCAAGTCTGAGACTATTTGAACCAGTTTTTATAGAGACGATAGTTCTAGAAGCTTAATTAAAGTGACACTACTGTGGATAGCTGGGAAGGCAAAGAGAGGGTCCTAAAATATGTCTCCCAAGTCCCTGACCTGCCCAAGGACTTGGACCTGAGATTACCTGTTCATGTCACTGGTGCCACCCCACACTCCCGCCACACACGCACAGCCAATCTCTAGGGTAGCTCCCTGGATATGGAAGACAAAGGTGAGTAGGAAGGAATACCAGTGTCCTAGAATCAGCAGACTCGTCTAGAAGGGCCAGCACCATGTGACTGGGTGAGCTGGCCCTGGCCAGTGCTGGATTCACAAGATGAATAAGAGTCCCTGAAGTGTCTGAGCCAAGGCAAAGGGCTTCCAAATGGTCGGCACACTCATCTGTCTGCCAGTGGAAACACAAAACAAGGGCTAGTCTTAGCAGGGAGAAGCGGAGTTTCTGAGTCACACAGCTGTACAGATAGGAGAGGCGTGACCCTGGGCAAGTCGCTTTATCTCTCTGAGACCTATTGTGTGGGGAGTAACATGCCCACCCACACTGTGTGAGGATGAAAGAGGGCATTCCGTGTACTTGACACAGAGCCTGGCCCATGGTGAGGTCTCTGTTAATATTTGCTGTTACTGAGTGTTGTAGGAAGGGTGGAATGGACGGTGGCTGGAGAGGCTTTGGAACAGGGGCCAGTCAGGCTTGGCTCTACAGGATGAATAGGAGTTTACAATATTATAGAGGAAAAAAAAATGTAGAGAGACAACAAATAGCTACCTTATCATAGGTATAGAGGCCCTAAAGAGGTATTGATGAGGGGCTGGAGAGATGGCTCAGCAGTTAAGAGCACTGGTTGTTCTAACAGGGGACCTGGGTTCAATTCCCAGCACCCACATGGCAGGTCACAACTGTCTGTGATTCCAGTTCCAGTGGATCTGACACCCACACAGGCATACATGCAGGCATAATACTAATGTTCATAAAATAAAAAATACATAAGTTATTTAAAAGGGGAGGTATTGAGAAGCACTAAAGCTAACTGGGTTATTGATGCAGAGTTACAATGGGGGAGTTTTGTATTATGCCTTTTTTTGACTTTTTTTTTTTTTTGCCTGTTTTTATTGGTACCTGTGTTGCTTTGAGACAGAATCCTACTGTGTAGCCCAGGTTGGCCTTGAACTGGCCATCCTCCCGCCTCAGCTCCCTTATACTTCAATTACAGGTGTATACTGTTACACTTAGGTTCTGGGTTGTTGTTGTTGTTGTTGTTGTTGTTGTTGTTGTTGTTACTGTTACTGTTGTTGATTTTTACTTGGGGTTTGGGGTGGGTGCCACAGCACATGTGAGGAAGTCAGAGGATAACTCAGAGGTAGTCAGCTGTCTCCCTCCGCCACATGAGTCCCAGAGATCAAACTCGGGTCATCAAACTTGGTGACAAGCACCTTCACTGCCAAGCCATCTCACCAGCCCCTGGTTTTGTAGATCAGAGTCACCTAGTTCGTTAGAGATGCTTTCCATAAACAGACATAAAGAAGCAAGTGGCAGGCAGGCCTGATCCTTCCCCCTGGCATCCGTCTGAGGCTGCTTGCTTCCTTGACCTGATGGGGTGTCAGGTGGGCTTTTCTGCGTGATTCCGTGCTGCTCCCCTTTTCTTTGCTCTCTGAATCCCTGGACTTCTTCCCTAGCCCTAACACACCTGAGTGACTACAGTCCCTTGAGTGACTAGAGGATTGACACTGCGGCCTGTCTGTTCTTCCTCCCCAGGACCATCCCAGCAGAGTGAGCCTGCAGGACACCAAGCAGGCACTAGCTCTGTGCTGATTCCCTTCAGGGCTTTGGGAGGAAACATACAAGGCTTTACTTTGTCTTCGGTACTTCTGAGGATTGAGTTTAGGACAGTGAATAGCAGTTGTCACTGACCACCTGTGCTTGGAGCCACACAACAGTGATGTTCAAATACCAGCTCTGTCAAGTCTGTGTGTGTGGCCTCAGACAAGGTACTTAGGCTTCTCTGAGCTGCAGTTTCCTTCTCCATGAATAGTCAGTTTGGCTAGCTCCTGGATCCCCATAGGTTTCTTTGTTTATTCTTTCTCCTCCCCCCACCCCCACCCCTTCCCAGGTTGTGACTGATCCTTGATCACTCAACCTTCCTCACTGGAATGGATTCCTGTGGTGGAAACTGTGTCTCTTTTGTTCTCTTGGGTCCCAGCACTGGGTTCAGCAGCCACCTTTGTCAGGTTCTCTGGCCCTGGCAGCTTGGTGGATAAGGTCGTGGTAGAGACATCAAGCTGGATGAGACACGGGGAGGGATTCCTGGTCAGGATCAGATACCAGCCGTGGACAGATCTAGAGCTGGAGTTGGGTCTTTCCTGCTTAACCTATCTAGCCATGCCTCAGGGCTGTACCTGAAGAGGATAGATTCTGGGTTCAGATCCTGCCTGCACCGTACACCAGGTGTGTCTTTGGACACCTGAGTTAATAATTGAGCCCCAATTCCCAAGTATGGAAAGTAGGTAATGTAAGTCTCCAACGGAGATGATGGGTGAGAAGGGCTTCAGCTGCTGATACTTGGCAGATGGCAGGAAAGGCAAAGCAGGGCAGGCACTGTTGGCAGTTCACATCAGGGGCCAAGACCCTTTCCTTCCTCCTCCTGCTCACCAGCCCTGAGAGGGGACGGGGACAGAAGTCCACTGTTGAACCTCGCAGGAGACTGGAGGCCAAGAAGTGTGAATACCCTAATCCTGACTTTATGAGCTTAGTCTAACCTAACCTTGCCAGCTGTTAGCCAGGAAATTTAAGATGAAGCTTAAGCAGTTTCCAGGGCTGCCCCTTCTCCAGTGTCCTATCAAACCTCACTTCTCCCCTCCACCCTCATCTTCACCTGGACCTGGGCAGGATTAGTCAACAGTTGTGGTCATCCAGGCAACCGTGGCCGAGCTACTAGGGCAGACATTCTGCATGCATTGTACCCATCAGGGACTCAGATTCTCTGAGGGCTGGACAGAAGCTCCAGGAGGAACCTGTCACTTCAGCCGGGGAGTCCTGGCCTTCAAGACAGCTCCACATTTGAGCCACCATGACCACAGAGGTCCAGGCTGGCTCATGAGGACAGATGGGCATAGTGTGTCCTATATAAAGATCTGTGTGCAACCACCAGAGGACCTGAGGGCACAAGCACATAGGACTGCGAACCTTCATAGATGCACACTTCTGCTTCCATGCACAGATGCAGGCTTATAGACACATGCTCACAGATGCATACACATACACACAGAGCATGCTCACAGGCACAGACACCCACAGATAGGAACCTACAGATACACACTCGCAGATACATAGTGCACGTTTAGTCAAACATACATTCACAGACATGCAAATGAATTCATAGATTTACAGACACACAGGTGCACAGTTAGGTTCACACTCACAGACCCAAACTCACAAACACCATACACAGAGATTTGCCCTGAGAGATGAAACTGCTCCCAGAACTCATCTTTGCCCAGCACCATGGCTAGCTCCTAGTCAGTACTTGCTGAGTTGGGGGTGCTCTAGGAAACCCCAAGCCCCACTGACTCCTGGTCCACACATACTTATGGAAGGTTCTGTGGCTGCAAATAGCTCAGCCACAGAGGGTCTTTCGGCTTCAAGAGGTAGTTTAATACCCACCTTCAGTGTCCCAGTGTTGGCCCTGTCATTCATCCAACAGGCAACATGTACCTTGATAGGCAGAGATACTAAAATGAACAGAACAGATTTGGGTCCTAGGGACTCCAGGTTCACAGAGACACTTGGCCATGGTACCAGGGAGAGAGGTAGTGCCACTCTGCCAGCCCACAAGGGGTGACCTCAAGAGGACCACGGTTCTGAGTGTGCCCATTGCCTACTTTCAGGAGACAGTGTGCACAGAACTTTACCCCACATGCCTGACCACCACTATCTCCCTCTCCAGGGCCATCTTCCAGCCCAGTTGACAGGGCTGGTCTCATTAGTTCCTGATTGCAAATATTCTGAGCAGACCACGGTAAGCTTTAGACACCAGGAGGAACATACTCCTCTAGAGTCATGGAGCACCCAGGCTCCTTCTGATGGAACCCCACGCGCATCTACTTGTGCTAAGAAAACCACAGGGGTTCATAATGACATCCAGCCCCTTGCTGGTGATTTTTAAAGAGAAAAGAAACATTGGTCTGGGGCTGGAGAGGCGGCTCAGCGGTTAAGAGCGCTCTTTGCTCTTGCAGAGGACCTGGGTTCAGTTCCTAGTACCCACGTGGTGCTTCATAAGCACCTTTAACCAGTTATAGAGGATTGTGTGCTCTTCTGGCTTACACAGGCACTGGCTTGCATGTAGTCCACATGCATACATCAGGCACACACACATACACATGAAATAAAAATAAATAAATCTTTAAAAAAAAGAAACCCAGACCCTTGCTGGAGACTTGTCTCCCTTACGCCGATTTACCTGAATTGTGTTGTTTCCTACCTCTATCTCTGTACCATAAAGCTGCATCTCGAGGCAGCTCGCTCCCCAGGCACCCAAACCTGGGCTGCTCTTTGTGTGTGTGTGGGGGGGGGGGGGAGATGTGCTGTTCTCCTTCAAATTTAGGCTGAATATTAGCCAAGCTTTAATTCCAAGCCTTCTGTGGACCATTCATACACCTGCCTAACCCCTTTAGGACCCACTCCTCATGGTCACTGGGTAACTCCTTCGCTTGTCACCTGATGGGTAAGGGAGCCCTTGCTTCTCAGCAGGAGTCTCACTGTCTGTATCCTGTCTATCCTTGCATCCTTCCTTCCCAGTGTGACCACAGGGAGGCGGAAGTCCTCCAAGGCCTTGTGGAAGGAGAATGGGACCCCCCCCCCCATGCTTCCCAGCAGCTAGTGGGAATGATCCCAGCTCTAAACGTAATTGGTGTGAAGGCTAGCTAACGGGTTCCTGACCGAAAATATTCTGGAATATTGTACAGGAACCTTTTCTATTACCTCTAAGAATTAAGTAAAGGGCTGGATCTGGCCTGGCAGGAGGTGTCCAGGAAAAATATGTCAGAAAGGCTTGAACTTAACACACCAGCAGACTGTTCATAAGTGTGCTCAAAAACAGCTGGCTCACTTAAGAGGACGTGATATCCCTTTTAAAATCTTGTTAGGGCAGGAGAGACAACTCAATGGGTAAGAGTACCTGCTGTTTCTTACAGAAAACCTGAGTTCTCTTCCTAGTACCCATATCAAGAAGTCTGGAACTCCAGCTCCAGGGGAATCTGATGCCCTCTTCTGGCCTCTCTTGGATCCTGCACCCGTGTGCACACACCCATACACAGGCACATACACATAAAAGTAAAAATTAAAAAGAAAAGTTATTGTTAGCCAGCATGGTTGCTAATTTTATGTCAAAGTGATACAAGCTAGAGTCATCTGAGAGAAAGGACTCAGCTGAGCGAATACTTTCATATAATCAGGCTTTTTTCTTCATTAGTGATTGATGGGGAGGGACCCAGCCCATTGTGGTTTCTGCCACAACCCTGGGCTGGTGGTCCTGGGTTCTGTAAGAAAGCAGGCAGAGCAAGCCATAGAAGGGAGCCAGTAAGCAGCACCCATCCATGGCCTCTGCCTCAGCTCCCGCCTCCAGGTTCCTGCCCTGAGTGAAGTCCTGTCCTAATGTCCCTTAGTGATGGACTGTTAGCTACCTGGAAGTTTTAGCTGAATAAACCCTTCCCTCCCCAAATTGCTCTTGGTCGTGGTGTTTCATTACAGTGATAGAAACCCTAAGACATTAAGCACAATGGTGCAGTAGGTAAAAACAGTCCTGACAACCTAAGTTTGATCCTCAAGCCCGCAGCAGAAGGAGCAAATCAACTCTTAAAAGCTGACCTCTAAACTGGCACGCACTGTGGCACACTCAGCATATACAAGCAATGACAGTGACAATAACAGTAATACTAATACTAATAATTTTTACTTAAAACCCATAGTTAATTTGCTTTGGGCACTTCATTTTTGGATGGAATCAAGGAAGCCAGCATTTTAAAGACTATTAAAAGTCTAAATTCCTGGCACCAATCATTGTGTCTGTAGTGCCTATTTCAAAGCCACCTATTTTATGCTGGTTTTCTCTCCTGCCACCTATTCTATGCTGGTTTTTCTCTCCTTCCAGATTGTTCTCTGGGGGCGGACTGAGAAATGCCTCAAGGAGACGACAGAGGAGATTCGGCAGATGGGCACAGAGTGCCACTACTTCATCTGTGACGTGGGCAACCGGGAAGAGGTGTACCAGATGGCCAAAGCTGTCCGAGAGAAGGTCAGTAACTTGGGCAGGTCTGGCCCCAACACCCCGAATTCATCTGGTCTGGGAGGGAGCATTGTCACAGCAGACTGGCTTTGTGCAGGGAACCTTTGGGGACTCTCCATGAAGCTGGTCCAAGTTGCTTAGGCAGGGGCTAAAGTTGATAATACAGTAAGAGTCGCCCTCTGTGGTCCCTTGGATACTTAGATTCAATTAGTTGCTCTCTGAGACCAAGTGGAGGAAGTGTCCCATTGCATTCTGGGAAAAACCTTTTCCCTAATCCAAGACATTTAGGCTGGGTAGCGAAGTGAGCGCCAGTAGAGAAAAAGAATTTACCCTGTTACACATCCCACGCATGATAACATTAACCATTTTTATGTGACCATAACCTCATTTATTATAAATATGCTATGTTCTGGGTATAGTATGTACCATAAACTATTTCTAATCCTCAGACACAGCTGGTATGGCACCAGCGCCATTTATAAGCAAGACTGATGCTCAGAAAGGCCATGTGGCTGGTGGTTGCGGAGCCTGGTCTGTGCCTCTCCGGGTACAGCCCACAGGGACTGGCTGCCCTCACGGCTCCACAGCCCCCTCTTGCCCACAGGTGGGTGACATCACCATCCTGGTGAACAATGCCGCTGTGGTCCATGGGAAAAGCTTGATGGACAGTGATGATGATGCCCTCCTCAAGTCCCAGCACGTCAACACCCTGGGCCAATTCTGGGTAAGGGTTTTTCTGGCTCAGTGCCAGCCTTAGACAATGCAGGGAGCCCATGTGAAGTGGGGAGGAGGAGAGGCTCCGTGGGGCTCATGCCAGCAGGGACTAGAATGACTAGATGAAAGAAATGACTGACAGGGAGACATAATAACGTCTGACTGGCTAGCCCCCTGTTCTTCAGTGGGAGGCTTCAGCCTCTCCATGATTGAAGGCTGTCACTAGAGTAGCTATGCATCCATCCAGAACAGGTTGTTCTTCACAGTGCAGGGGTGCAGGGCTTGGCAGAAGCTGTGCCGCTCCACACTGACCCCTGCTATCTACCCTCAGACCACCAAGGCCTTTTTGCCACGTATGCTGGAACTCCAGAACGGCCATATTGTGTGCCTCAATTCCGTGCTGGCACTGTCAGCCATCCCTGGCGCCATCGACTACTGCACATCGAAAGCGTCAGCCTTCGCCTTCATGGAGAGCCTGACCTTGGGGCTGTTGGACTGTCCTGGTGTCAGCGCCACCACCGTTCTGCCCTTTCACACCAGCACCGAGATGTTCCAGGGCATGAGAGTCAGGTCAGTGGGTAAGACCAGCCACCTCTCCTGCATCAACCCAGCCAGCAGTCTTCAAAGAAAGAACCCCCAGAATCCTTTGGCTTTGGTCTCACACGCTCAGACCTCATTTTCCACTCCCAAAGCAATGGGATGCAACTGCACTGTATCAGTCACTTTTCCAGCTACTGTAACAAAGTGCCTGAAAAAGGCGATTTAAAGAAGGAAGGGTTTGTTGAGGTTACAGTCGGTCCTAGTAGAAAGTCATGGCAGGAAGTAGCAATGAGGCAGATGGTCACATTGCATCCACAGTCAAGAAGCAGAGAGAGCTGGATGCTGGTGCTCAGTTCGCTTTCTCCATTTTGTTCAGTCCAAGACCCACGTCTCATGTTTAGGGTCCTGCTTCTTAGTACAGGAGCTTACACAGCACTGGATGTACGTAGTGGAACACTACCCAGCAACAAGAAAGGAGATGAATATTCTCATGTGACCTGCATAAGGATGCTCATACCCACGATGCTGAGGGAAAGAAGCCACGCGATCACATTCAGAATGGTCCCGTGTGCACAGCCTTCTGGACCAGGCATAACGACAGTGTTAGAGACAGGATCGGTGGTGTAGAGCTGTGGCAGTGGTTAAACAAGCAAAAGTTAATTGAGCTATGTGCTGAAAATGTGAGTCTTCATTACAGAGGCAGGACAGGTGAGGTGGTTCAGTGGGTGAGGGAGCTTGCTACCAAGCCTGCCAGTCTGAGTTTGAGCCCTGAGATCTACACGGTGGAAAGGCAAGAACTGACACCAGCAAGGTGCCCTCTGACCACCACACGCATTCTGTGACACATGCCCACTCACATATATGTGCAGGCAATAGGACCTCCTACTTCACAAGCTAGAAGAGCCTTGTGGAATTGAGTGGCTTCGTCTGCTCTGTGAGCACTAGGTAGACACTAACCACCTGTAGCTATGCAAGAGGGACTGGAGGGTTTGTCTGGAGGACCTGTGCTTTACCTAACTCCTCTTTTTTGAAAGAAAAAGGGGAGGGAGAAAAAAAGAGCCTTGGTTTTGTCCTGTAGCCACCTCAGCGGTTTCCTGAGGATGGTGATTGGGATAGGGACCTATCAGGTAGGCATCCATCCAGCAAGATTTGCTGTATCAGTCTCCATCGTTGTTTTCACATTCGCTGACTTATTCTACATTCCAGCCACACCACTAGACGCTCCCCCTTTCCACTCCTATTGTTGCATATGGCCTTCCCAACAGCCTTCCTTGCAAACGAGCTGTAAGCCCATTTCACAGACAGGGAACTGAGTGTCAGAGACACGTCATCAGTCTGAGGTACAGCTGGAATTGGGCTAGCTGAGCGGGCTTCTTCTGGCCACTTCCCAGGGTCCTTTGTTGCCATCCCAGCCACCATGGAGAGAAAGGGGGAAATCTTAACAGGTTTGAAGCCTTTCTGTCAGGTCCTTCTGCAAGGGTTTAACCAGAAAGGGTTCCCCTAAAGCCCAGACAGCTGGGCCTTGCTGTCCTGTCTGTCCTCTCTCAAGAGACAGGACTGGACACAGGTGGAGGCTGGAGACTGCAGATATGCCATTGTGTCACTGGAGTTGCAGTGAACTACCTCAGCATGCGCCTCTCTGGAAAACCTTCTAGGCTACAGGTTCATGGGCTCTGGGAATCACTAACTTGGCCTGCAAAGGAAATCTAGTCAGGAAGGTGTAGGACCTGAGTTTGATCTCCAGAACTCACGTTTATAAAAATCCAGGCAAGACAGCATACACTTGTCATCCCAGCACTGCGGAAGCAGAGACAGGCAAATCCCTAGGGCTGACTGGCCAGTCAAGCTAGCCAAGTTGCAAACTTCAGGCCATCAAGTGACCCGGGCTATAAAACAGTGTGTATGACTCCTGAAGAACAGTACTGAAAGATGACCTCTGCTCTCCATACACATTCATATTATGTACCTCCACACACATAAACACCCATATGTGTGCACACAAACACACACACCAAAACTACACTTGTCACTCACACAGCTGAGAAAGTACAAGGAGGGCTCTCAGTGATTGACTTGTTAGTGAACTAGCAGGCTAAGGACCTCCCTAGCAGAAAGGCCCAGCAGAAGAGTGGGGCAAAAATAACAAGTATTTATTGAACCCCCACTGTGTAGCAGGTACTACTAGAAGCTGGCAATGCAATAGGGGTGGAGACCCACTGGGCCTCTGCCCTCTGAGAACTTATAATCTGATAGGGAGACAGATCATTGACAAGGGAGAACTTGATGTTCAAGATCATGCTAGATGTCATTGACGTGGTTAAGGGGAGTAGAAAGATGGTAAGGGTAGAGATCACCCAGCCAAGAGGGAGGCTGAAGTCTCTCAGCAGAAGAACTAGGAAGAGTGAGCAGACCACAGGGATGGCTGATGAGGAAAGAGGTTCAGTAAGAAAGGCTGAAGACTGGCCTATGCTGTGGAATGTGGAGGTTGTCCAGTGTGCCAGGAAGGCTAGAGGGCATTGGAGAATGAGACCAGCAGGGTGGACTCTAATTCCATGACGCTGTCAGAGATACTCCCTGCTAGTGGGCATATCCTACTCTGGTGGTGGGGTGGGTAGAGCAAGATCAAGGGAACATGGGACTCTAACAGGCATGGACTGGGAGCGAATCTTACAGCCTCAAGTTCCTCACACAGAAGAACCAAAGCCCTCAGAAGCATTAGCCACTCACCAAGATGCCCAGCATCAACTTCCCCAGGAGAAACCAGTATTTTCCTGCCTTCAGGTTTCCCAACCTCTTCCCGCCACTGAAGCCAGAGACAGTAGCCCGGAGGACGGTAGAAGCCATGCAACAGAACCAGGCCCTTCTCTTGCTCCCGTGGACCATGAATATCCTCATTATCTTGAAAAGGTATGGGATTGGGGAGAGATAACTCTTTGTCAAGTTCAGGCCCAACTTTTTCCTTAACTTCTGTGGGCTCTGGTTGGGAGAAAGAAAACAGACAGGAGAAAGTAAATGTGAGATTGATTAGTCATGTCTGCAGGGGGGTCAGGAGGTTGAGGAGTGGCACCTCTAACTGTACTGAAGAGTAGGGCACACTTGTTGATCTAAGGATCTCTGTGAATGACTTGCTTGCTTAGTTCATCTGTTCCTCCCTCCCTCTTTCCCTCCCTTCCTCCCTCCCTTTGTCCCTCCCTCCCTCCCTCTCTCCCTCCCTCCTACCCC
>NC_034595.1:95905398-95914470 GCF_900095145.1 Mus pahari
AATCCCAGCATGTGAGAGGGAGAGGCAGGAAAACAGAAGTATGAGGTTTACCCTCAGCTGCCTGGGTGATATAAGACCCTGCCTTGGGGTGCGGGAAGGAAGGAAGGAAGGAAGGAAGGAAGGAAGGAAGGAAGGAAGGAAGGAAGGAAGGAAGGAAGGAAGGAAGAGAGAAAGACAAGTTATACTGCAGTGGAAAGAAAGAAGGGAAGGGAGAGAGAGACGGAGAGAGAAAGAGAGGAAGAAATTATATTGCTGTGTATTTATAAATATCCGCAAGAGATCTCAGGCACCCCCAAGAGTTCCTGGACCACATTTTTAAAGAAATGCTGCTCTGCAGACTGTCAGGCATAGCCCCAGCTCCCGGGTAGCTCAGAAAACAGGAGTTTTCATGCCAATGGCTCAAAATTTGGAGACGCGTCATAGATCTAGTGAGGTGGAGTTTACCAAGGTAGACCACCTGGGTCCCATGCTGAAGGGATAGCACATGTGGCTGCCTCATCACCGCCCTCAGTTCAGCAAAGACTGTATCCTCACGGCCATGTGTCTGGCCCCTGTTTGTCAGGAAGTGCAGCCACTTTATTCCAGGCTCGCCCTGTTGTTATCAGAAATGGACACCCAGAAAAGCCAAGCCACTGGCTATGTGACATGGAGCATTGTCACTAAGGGAACAGTGGCATCTGTCTCCTTGCCTTCCTCTCTGACTAGCCTTTGTGCAGGTGGAGAGTGGAAAACAAGAGACAGCACTTGGAACATCCCAGCATACCCTGACTTTCGATCTAAGATTGCTCTCTTGACTGCCCGAGCAGGTACCAGGCTGGGTAGATGGCTTAGATGGTAGCGAGCCTGGTGTGTAAACATGAGGATCTGAATTTGATCCCCAACACCCATTTCTGACCTTCATATGTGCACTGCAGCAGGTGAACGCACACTCGCACATATGCAGAGAGAAACAGATTGGTTTCTTACAAGAGGACTGGAGAGATGGCCAGTGGTTACGAGTACTTGATGTTCTTGCAGAACACCAGAATTCCGTTCCCAGCACCCATATCAGATAGCACACGACTTCCTGTTCACTCCAGTTTCAAGGGATTTAGTACCATCTTCTGGTCTCAGTGAGCAACGTCACTCAAGTGCACATATAGGCACACACATGTACACATACTTTAAAAACAAAACAAGGCTGAAAGCAACAGAGGTGTGTGTATCTTGGGGTTCTGGAAGCTGAACATGGTATAGTGTCTGGCAAGGACATTCCTGCTGCCTCATGGCGTGATGGGCAGTTCCCCATACAGTCCAGAGCAAGTATGACCAGAGAGCTTACTTCAGTAATAGAGCCAGTCTTCAGATTGTCCATTAATCCATGGCTGGGTGGATCCCCTCATGACCCAGTCACCTATGTCTCACCACAAAAACAGTCAAGTTTCAGCTTGCATCTTGGAAGAGACGGAGCACCTTGAATGCACACTGGATGCTGACAGTGCAACCCTGTCTGTTCCTGTGCTTGGGCCTTTGCCTGGTCAAAGTGCTCATTCTCAGGGTTCGGGGGTATTTTTGGAAGGGGAGCCAGTTGTCTATAACCATTTGTCATTGCCACCACTAACCATCTTCCCCTCTCCCCTTAGCATACTCCCGCAAGCTGCACTGGAGGAGATCCACAGGTTCTCGGGGACTTACACCTGTATGAACACCTTTAAAGGGAGGACATAGAGGCAGGAGGAAGACACACCTGAGGAGCTATGGAGCCTGACGGGGAGCCACAGCAGCCGGGCACACACACACACACACACACATCCCTGTGCCTGTGCACTAGCACATCTGCTGGGTGAGCAGGACTGTTCTTATCCCCAGGGAAGATTTTGCAGCTCCCCAGGTCAACTCCAGGACCTTTGTGCAGGACTGATGGGTTTAACTCTGACCCCCCCCATGGGGAGGCAAGAAGCCGGCAGCCACCCAACAACTTTGTACATTTCTCATTCTGTAGGGTTTGTCGTGAAATTGCTTCTCCAGTCTAACCCACCTGAGCAATGTGCATCTACTATTTCCAGGAGAGTCTGCTCTCAGACGCTCTGCCTTTTCCCTCCAAAACCCTCTCACTCCCAGCTCCTGCAAACTGGTTACACAGCAGAAACGCAAAATAAAGAGGTGGCTTTCGCAGCTTCCTTCGTTCACATGCTTGGGAGGGAGGCAGCTGGGAAGGAGCCTGCCCCAATCACAAAGACCCATCTTTTGAGAGAGAAGGGGTCTGCCTTGGGGTCTACGGAGAGCAGGAGAGGAACTGCAGCCCAGTCCAAGAAGAGAGACAGGAGGGAGGGAGGGATGACCAGACCCCTCCAGACATGTGGCTTCCCTGGTAGGATCCATGGAAGAGCTGGCCATATCTTTCCTTCCTTGGTCCCACTGGGCCACCAATGTCCAAGTAAAGTCAGGCTCCACTGAGCACCTGCTTCTGACCCTACATGGGGAAACTAGCAAAAGATGCCATTCATCTGTGGAAGAAAGAATCATGAGTCATCAGAAACAATGACAATGCACAGCCCCTACAGCACATCGGGTTGTGGGAGACGGGAAACCCGGAGAATGGAAGGAGCTGGCATGGTCTCAGTGAAGGGTAGAGGTGCCCATGGTTCTCTGCCATGACTCTCATGCTGAGCAAATTGAATAGATGACACTGTAGTCTGTGTGGAGCAGAGAGCAATGTGACCACCTAGGAATAGCATCCATGGACACAGCCCTTGCAGGTGGGTGGCCGAGAGCAGAAAGGTTTCCCTCCAGACAGGGAGGAGGAGGTCTTAGCCCTCTGACTTAGTGAGGGGCTTCCTTGAAAACTGCAGGAAGGCCACACAGACCTAAGCATCTCTGGCTGGACCCGTGTGCTTATAGCAAGAAGGATGAGATAACCTGAACGAAAGCAAGCTGCTCTGCAAGAGAAACACCAGGTATCTGCTGTTGATGGAGCACCGATGGGGTGCTGCCAGCTGAAGACATGGTGTTGACACTATATCAGGTATCAACTCTCCCTGCAGCAAAGAAAAAAAAAAAACGAAACAAAGAAGGAAAAAACAGCTCAGAGAGAGCACTGTCAAACCACTTGGTGGTGGGTGTCAGCCAGATGCGACCCCCAGCTCACCATGGCTTCCTATAGGGAAAGTGTCTGCCCTGTAACCTCAGCTTATTCACGAAACCGTCTTCCCTCTGAGGAGCCACTATCCAAGATGAGATCTCCCAAGGAACAAATGTACTGGTCTACCCTCATGCCCTCTTCAGGTTCTCCCTAGAAATAGTGCATGTCACTTCCACTCCCATTTCCTTGGCCAAATCAGATCACATGATCATGCCTGCCAAAGATCCTGGGAGGATCATGTGGGCTACCGAGCCGTTGAAGAAGGTTTCATGAGGAAAAGTTAGAAATGAAGCCAACACAAAGATGTAGTAGCCCCGGAGGCCATGCTGGTACTGAGCAACCCCTACATAGGCAGAGACCTGGCTCACTTCCCAAACACCCTTCCAAAGGGAGAGTTTGGGAACTTATTTCACAGATGAGAAGACCAGGGTTCAGAGCAGGATATGGGCTTGTCCAGGTCCAGAATTTGAACACAGCTCTGACCCCTGGTTTTCTGTGACATCAGATAATAGCAAGCAACAAAGAGTCAAGTCCCCGACATCTGTCATCTGCATTTTGGTCCTTGAGAATAGGTGTCTCCAAGGTGTATGGGGGATGTTAGTACTACCTCAGCTCCCTATGGTGTCTAGAAATCTCTTACAGCAGGTGCGCCTGTGCCTGGCTCTTCTAGCAGAGAGGCCGGGGTGGGTCTACCTTTGTGGACAGGGAGAAATGGGGGCGGGGGGAGTCCTGTCTGCAAAGCCCCAGTTTTCCTGATCACCTCTGAGCAACTGAGGTATTTCTGTGTCATGGTCTGGAGGCTGACCTAATGGAGGTGCTTTGCTTATTGGGGTGTCCATGAAGTTGCATTTAGCCTCTAAACTGGAAACGTAGTGAGAACCTCAAGGGAACATGCTGGGATACTAGAATAAGCAAGACTCAGAGAGCCTTTGCCAGGGCAAACATGCATGATCACTGCCTTAGCTACAGTGACTGGATACCTTGGTTTCCCAGTATGCAATGGTTTCTCTTGGTGGTAGGGTGGGGTCTGGTTCCCCCCACAACATACTGCAATACACCAACACCCCACTTTTTTTTTTTTCTTTTCCTTTTTTTTTTTTTTTTTTTTTTTTTTGGATTGCTTCCAAGAGAAACCAGAGAAAAGGCCTTGGGCAGATTCCCAGGAGGCCTCTCTGGTCCCTCCCTGGAATGGTTTGACTGCCTGGAGAGCTTCAAGAGTGAGAGTGGAGAGCTAATTCTGTCCCTTTGCTTGTCCAAGTGAAGGAGAGTGACAAGCACCAACCCCCTGAGGGGCAAAACAGGCTGTGCCAACCCTGTAAAGAAGCCTTGGGTCCTGGGAAATGACCCAGTTGCCAGGCTGGAGGTTCCTCCCAAGCCCCAAAGAGAAGCAGATTGGGGATGGGTGCCAAGCCCAGGGAGGCATCGGACCTCAGCCCTGTCTGGCCTAGGTCCAGGGGAGCAGGCTGTCTGGCTGGACCAGTGGTCAGGAATTCAGTCCTGTGGTCACCAGTAGCTCCCAGAGACCAAATTCTTTGAGAAACCGACTCACCCAGGAATAAGCTGATATCTAAAGGGATGGAACTCTAAACTCCAAGGTTGACTCCAGAGGTCACTTAGGCCCCTACCCCCCCTAGCTGAGAACTCCATCCCATAGAAGGCAGCTTTCACCTTTACAGTGTTTCTATCTGATGGAAGACAGACAAACAAAAAGAACCCAGGCCACAAGGAACAGGAGCTGAGGTTCTCAAAGAACAGCTCTACTGGCTGGGAAAGGGGAGAGGAGGCTGTGGCCCAAGAACAGCCCCTCCCCCGAGGAATGTCTTTCTGAAGCTCAGTGGTATGGGACTGAACTAAGCTGAGAGAGGACTTCTCTACGCACACTCCTGGCTTCAGGCAAAGCCAAAGGCGACCAATATCCGCTGACGCAGAAGGAAGGGCTGGAACTGCTCCCGGACAAGTCTCCTAAGTTCCCAAACATTCCTTAGGGCTTGGAGTGCAGCTCAGTTTGTGGAGTGCTTGCCTAGCTCTGGGTTTGATTCCCCAATACCACAAAAACCAAGCGTGGTACATGCTTTTATTTCTAGCACTTGAGAGATGGGAGCAGGAGAATCAAAAGTTCAAGGCTTTCCTCAGCTACATAAGGAGCTGGAAGCCAGTCTAGGAGCTGATTTGAGACCCTGTATCAAACCCTAAACAAAAACAACATTGATTAGGGGCCAGAGAGATGGCACGGCAGACAAGGGTACTTACTGTCTGCCCAGACAACCTGAGTTAGATCCCTGAGGTCCAAATAGTAGAAGGAGAGAACCAATCGTACCCTTGGATGATTCTCCGACCTCCATATGTGCCCTCCCCTCCCCACACGCATGTGCACACGCAATAGATAGATTGGTGTACAATAGTTTAAAACACACCTGGGTCCACATGTGTCTACACGGGAGGGCTGTTCAGAGTGGGATTAAGACAGCTCATCACATCCCCAGAGCCACTCTGCTTATCTGTTCAAAGCTCCCACTCCCCAGCTCTTGAGCCCACCCTGAAGCCAGAAAGCTCCACAGGAAGTGGGGGGCCCTGGGATCTGGGGGAAGGGGAAGCTGACTTACACCTCCCTTTCCCATTGCTGTAATAAAACACTGGCAAATGCAACTTAAGGAAGAAAGAGTTTACTTTGGCTCGCAGTTCAAGGGGCAGTCCATCAAGGTGGGGAAGTGGGAGCCTGAAACAGCTAATCATGTTATGTCTACAATCGGAGCGATGGATTGGACACATGCAAAGTGGGACTCAGCTCACCCTCGATTTTATACAGGCCAGGATCTCCTATCTAGGGAGTTGTCCTGGCCACAATTAAGATTCTCTTCCCATATTGAACAATTTCCCGCAGGTATGCTCAGGGACCTTCCTCCCAGGCCATTCTAGATTCTGCCTCCATAGCAATTAATAGTCACTCTTACAAGAAGGAATCCATAATGTTGAGTTCAATCTGGGCTCAGAAACTTCCTCTGTGATACCATCTCTCTTGCCCTTCTGTGTCTTAGGGTTGGGTGACTATCCAGTGTGAACTTAGCTAAAGAAGGCACAGTGAAGTTAAAGGGGTGTCATGATATTTGTGGTTCTCCTAGCCCCAGAAACATCAGAACACCTGGATCCATGCTGTTGCCTGGCCTGTGATGGTGACATATTTTGAGGCTGGCTCTGACTATGGTATATGATAAGACCCCATCATGTGCAGTAGCACAGGTGTGAGGGGAGGCCTCAAGGGAGGACTTAATAGGTGCTTCCTAGAAACCAGGATTGCAGTTCTTCTGTGCCTAGTGAGTGCTATCCCACCATCCTTGGCTCCAAAAAGCCCTTTGACAAAGCTCCTTGTGTCTTGGGAAGAAAAGAAACAGGGATAATCCCTTAGAAGGCACAGCTGGGACTAATAGCTATTGTCCTGGTGGAATACTGCTGTCCCAATGGGAGATGCCCAGGGTGGATAGAAATCTTGGGCAGCAGAGCCATCACTGAGGCACCATAGCTGGCAGCAAATGCTATATTGGGTTTTCTAGAGGAAAAGAACTGAAAGAAAGGAAAATGAATGTGTGTGTGTGTGTGTGTGTGTGTGTGTGTGTGTGTACATGTATATATACATATACAGCATATACATGTACATATGCATATACAGGATTTATTAGAATGACTTACAAGCTGAGGTCCAGCTAGTCTACCAATGGAAGGTCCAAGATCCAGTAACTGTCCATCCCATGAGTCTGAACACTTCAGCTGGTCTTCAATATACAACAAAATCTTGGAAAAGCAGGTTCTAGTGTCAATAAAAGAATGGACTTGCTAGCAAGGATGAGGGCAAGCAGGCAAAGAGAAAGAGAGCTTTTTTTTTTCTTTTGTTTTGTTTTTGTTTTTTTAATGTCCTTTATATAGTCTGTCACCAGAAGATTTGGCACAGATTAAAGATGGTTATTCCCTCCTCAAAAGATCTGGATTAAATTATTCCCACTTCAAATTACTTAAGAAAAAAAAAAAAAAAACCTTTACAGGTGTACCCAGCCACTTGGGTTTTAGTTATTACCAGATGCAGTCAAGTTGACATCCAAGAATAGCCATCACACTGGCACTCGGTAGCTTGTCCTGACCCAGGAGGCTGTCTCAGTCAGTACACATCATGGAGCATTATTGAGATAAGAATCAAACTTATGAAGCAATGTGATCCAATGGTGTGTAATATATTTTTCAAAACTGGTTTCCGTGGACACCTTGACTCACATGCATAAATCCACATACATACATACACATATTTACATAAAGTAAAAATACAACATTTAAAAAAAAAAAAAAAGAAAGAAAAACCAGTATGTAGTCAGAATCAAGATGAGAATCTCATGATCGTTTCGATAGGTGCTGAAAAAGTTTGATAAAATTCAGCATTCCTTCACAATCAAAGTCAAACGAGACAAGGGATAGCATGAGAATCATTCAGGATGCCGTCTGCATACAACAAACCTCCAGCTAACTATATACTAAATGAGGAAGAATTGAGAGTAGTCGCCTAAGATGAGCAAGACAAGGTGTCCTCTCTTTCCACTTCTATTCAATATAGGGCTTGGGTTGTCAGCCAAGTAAAAAGGCAAGAAGGAGAAATGAATACAGAACAGACAGGCACAAATAGGAAAGGAAGGTGTCAAACAATTCCACTTCCTTCCTTCCTTAGTCAAATTGAGACAGGCTGACTCCATGACAGGTTTCAAATTGGCAGTCTAGGAGACTAGGCCTAAGAACTGGGCAAGTCCAGGCAAGTCAGTTAAAAACAAAAACAAAACAAAACAAAAGACAAAGAAACCCACCCAGGCTTCAGACAACTAGTCAGAAACTAGAAAGTGCACAGCCACCTAGCCTGAAACAAGGACAGTGGGTCAATAAGTTTCCAGACCTTCCCAGAAACAGGTTCGAACCCCCATGCCCCAGTAATGGAATGTCCCTAGAGATGGGGTAAGATAAAGGCCAGCTAACCCAGGCTTCCTCACTTGCTCAGTGACAATTTCCAGCCCCCATGCCCCTTACTGAATGGAATGCCCTTAGAGATGGAGTAAGATAGTGGTCACCTACCCCAGAGTCCCCTAACGTGCCTTAAGTCTAGCCTGTGAGCTCATTCGGTTGCCTCTCCATTTTGGAATGAAGGATCTCCTCATGCTGCTCTTCTGCCATATAAAACGCTCCTTGATTTCGCATACTATCTGAGACGCAAGTGTCATTCTTTGGCCTTACAAAATGAACCCTTACAAAATAATCTTCCATTATATGACCAGATCATAGTTTATCCGTCCATCATCAGAAGTGATGGATATTTGAGGGCAATATCTGCTTGCTGCACTTGCTCCCTTAGGACCAGACATTCCATGAGGGCAGAGCATCTGGCACAACCTGGCTGTCTGCATAAACAGACTCTTCAGCAATGGCTGCAAGAAGGGAAGCCCCTTCTATGTCCAAGTGGAGCCCCTGAGCCAGAAAAGCCACAGTGTATTGCAAAATGTTCAAGATTTCATCCCAGTATTCCTGACATTGTGGGCAGGGTCACTGGCAGGGCTGTCCTGAGCTCTATTGGTGACCTGACAGCACCACTGTCTTCACCATTCACAGTTGTGACAATCAAAAATAACCCCGGGACTCTATGAAATGTTTCCTACAGAGCTGAGTCAGCCTGTATTTGGTCTTGGGGCCACTTGTTTCTTCTGTGCAATGACTCAGAGTTGTGGAAGTGTGGTGACTTAAATGGGAATGGACTCCCACAGGCTCATATATTTGAACACTTGGTCCCCAGTTAGTGGAACTGTTTGGGAAGGATTAGGAGGTATGGCCTTGCTAGAGGAAGTGTGACACCAAGAGTGGCCTTTGAGGTTTCAAAAGCCCACATCTGCTGGGTATGGTGGTGCATCCTTTTAATCCAAGCACTCAGGAGG
>NC_034595.1:95914821-95916121 GCF_900095145.1 Mus pahari
AGAGAGAGAGAGAGAGAGAGAGAGAGAGTTAGCATTGTTTGCTGCTAGCTGTGGAAACAGGTCTAGGATGCTTTAGTAGCCTGTTCCCTGGAAGGCTCGGTGATCCAGGAGCCTCTCTCTGTTCCAGGACTAGGATCTCTAATCCTGCTCAGGCATCCATGCCTCCCTCCTGGTGAGATAACCAGTACCTGCAGAATTTTCCAGCACAACCCCCCCACCACCACCCCCAAATCCTTATCATTCCTTTCATTTTTCAAGACTCACAAGACAAAGGAAATAAGCAGTTGAAGAAGACGCATGCTGAGCTCAATCCCCTGCTGCTGCTGGTTTGTAATTGGATCCTGCCTGGGAAGGTAACTTGGGCCTGGGCAAAACCCCAGACCGGGCTCTGGGTTTTGTAAGCTGTTCCACCAAGTGTGAGTTGGGACTGCAGGCTGCATACCCCAAGTACCATTCTGGGGTCCAAGTGCCTAGGCTTCTTGCTGGGGGTGGACAGGTGAGGGTATAGCCCAGTCCACCCTTCTTTACCATGTTAGACTTACTGCCCTGCTGTCTGCTCTGTGTGAGATGCCAAATGAAGAGAGGCTGGCTTGACTGTCCATCCAGACCTGCTTCGAGCCAGGAAGGAGGCAGGGCAGGGGTGGGTCTGGAGCTTGAAGCCATCCATACCTGGCTGAGTATGGGACCATGAGCTTCACCTTAACCTTAACGTAACCTTCCCAAGCCCCTTTCCTCATCTGAAGCGTAGAGCCCCTGAGGGAAAACTCAAAAGAGAACTACAGATAATGAACTAACATACTGAGCACTGCTAAACATCCATTAATAAATGTGTATCTCCTTTACTTTGCAATAACAGCAGTGAGTCACTGGGAGCCTAGTGGGACAGACCCAGAGTGTGCTTGGCAAGGAAACAAGTCTAAGCAAAGGCACAGCTGGGATTTGAACCCCAGAGTCTCATTACAAAATCCTGCTTTTAATCCCTGGCCTTCTGTCTTCGTGAAGAAGCCATCCAGTGCGTGCCATGACTTGCCAACATCTTTATCTGGCCCAACCGGGACACTTATTGCTGTATCTGCCATGCCATTGCCTTCCCTGCTCGAACCTGAAACAACTCTCAGACCAACTTCTGAAGGACAAGGAGGTGGCTTCTATGACTTTTGTGAATAGAGTGTGCTGGCCTCCCACTGTGGAGTGGGAAGTTGTAAAGTGTATCTCTCTCTCTCTCTCTCTCTCTCTCTCTCTCTCTCTCTCTCTCTCTCTCTTCTGGTTTCAGACATACAACAGATACACAGACACACCC
>NC_034595.1:95916328-95926515 GCF_900095145.1 Mus pahari
CTCCTCTCCTCTCCTCTCCTCTCCTCTCCTCTCCTCTCTTCTCCTCTCTTCTCTCCTCTCTCTCCCTCATTTTTCTCTGTCCTTCTCTCCTTCCCACCTCAAGGTCTGGGGACAAAGCTAGTACCTTGATGGGACTAAGGACATGGCTCAATAAGGGCATTGCGGTACAAGCATGAGGACCCAAGTTCAAATCCCCATGAATGGTTAAGGGCCCGTAATTATGGCAACTATGGGCAGGTGGGTTAGGGATGAAAGAAACAGGAGGATTCCTTTGGCTTGCTGGCTACCAAGCTAACTCAGTTCTAAGCAAGTCATCACAAGGAAATAAAGCGTAAAGAAATAGAACAGGGCATTCCAAGTCTTTCTCTGCCTTTTATATGTGTATGCGAATGCGTACACAATATACTTACTGCCCAATTCCTGCAAGGACAATTGGAAAAGCAAGATGCTAGATTCCCAGTCTTAATTCCCATTGGTTATAGCAGGCTTGTGTTGAGTCCCTTATAAACCAATGCTAACCGTCAGGGGATGCTCCAATAGACAAAGCCTGAGTCTTGCAGGCTGTCCCTTCCAGCCGAGGAGCAAATTGGCACTGGAACCCACAGACTGAGACTTGGAGATGCTGAGATCCATGCCAAGGAAAGGGTGACAGGATGCTAGGTAGCACAAAAAAAGTAGCTGTCACCAGGATGACCAGTGGTGGGCCCCCTGACTTGCCCCCCGGGCCTTGGGAGTGACAGTTGGCTGAGGTCCTGACAAGCAGTCTAGAGTTCCCAGGACTTAGACTGACTGGCAGTTGGCTAGCAAGGTGACAGGCACTTGGCAGGCTCCTAAAGATGGGCAGTAAGCTAGCATCTTGGTGGGCAGTTGGCAGTGTGGCGCCTGGCAGTAGACCCAGCCTGTCTGTCAGTCCATCACCACTGCCCTGAGGAAGAGAGGGAGAGGGACTCCCTCAACTCCGCCCTTCCATGTGGCCTCTAGTCTGCTGGTAGCAGTGGGAACAGCTTTCCCTACTACCCAGACAGATAGACGCTGCACAGGATCTAGAGTGTTTGGGTTTTGCCCTTGTTTGGTAGCAACTGCATAGCAGGGTAAGAGTCTGGGGCCTGTAGTGTCTTCTGGGAGCTATGGGTCATTATGGTCCCTGGGTGGTAGGGGTTAAAACATTCTGGGAAGGGCCCTGATTTATCTTGCTCGTTTGGTATAGACGACTTGGGTTTGTTCATCATTTCTGAAATTTTGCTCTTAGGGGCAGAAGCTAACCTTGAAAATGACCTTCTGTTAGGATGCATCAGGTATGAATAGGGAAGGCATCTGAAAGTGTGTAGTGTGTTTGTGTGTGTGTGTGTGTGTGTGTGTGTGTGTGTGTGAGAGAGAGAGAGAGAGAGACAGAGACAGAGACAGAGAGACAGAGAGACAGAGAGACAGAGAGACAGAGACAGACAGGCAGAGAAACAAAGAGACAGAGGTTCTGGAGCAGGGCAGCTCCATGGAAGAAAAAAAAAAGGTCAAAACATCTCGAGAGAGAACCATGACCACAGATGGAAAGCAACTGAGACGACAATGTAGACCCTAGGAGGGATTTAGAATATCTCCCATGTTTTGAAGGAGAAGGAGACAGAGAGGGGAAGGGCCATAACCAAAACTGTTGTATAGAGAAGTCCTTCTAGATTCCAAAGCTGTAAGGAAACCTTAAAACCAGCAGAGGGAGGTGACCTGGGGCAGGACTGAAAGATGACTAAAATCAGAGAGGATTGCATGAGGCCACCATCATGGATGTGGCCTGGCTCATTTACACTAAGGCCCAGGCTGAGACAAGACTGCGGGAGGAAGAGGATCCCACAACTGGATGGTTAGAGGCAGTCAGCCTCCCAGGGCAAGGTAAGATGGTTGGGTTGGCTGGTCGTGATTGTAGTGGAGGATTCAGTTCCTACTTCTAGATGGGGCAGAATGAGTCCAATCCCAGGGTCCTTTGTGTGCTTTGGACAGTAAAGAGACATACACTTCTTTCTATGGGGTCCCTTTCCTACCTCCTGGGGGCCCCTGATAGACAGGGAAGTCAGGATTCAGGGACTGGCCAGACCCCTTCCCTGAAAAGGAATTAGTGTTTGTTCCTGTAGACTTGAGCCTCTGAGGCTGTCTTCCCAATGGTACTGAAGTGGGACCACCCTGCTATGACTGACGACTCTGGTGAGGTGGGAACTAGTCCTCTAAGCTGTGCCCTTGGCTGGCCTCTCATTAAGTTCCCTCAGCTCTTCCCTGAATCCTTCAGCCTGAACCCCACCATGCATCTAAGAAATCCTTTCCAGAATGCAGGTCTGAATACGTGGCTCCCTGCTTAGAACCCTCAAATAGTTCACCAGTGCACATAGGATAGGCCCTTTCTGACTTGGCCCAGACAACAAAGGCACGACAAACTTTGTGAAAGATCTTCCAGAATGAGAAGAAGAAAAAAAAATCTCTGAGGCAAAGCATAGAAAGAAACCTTTAATTCTTGTCAACAAATAGACATGTGGAGTCTCTATAGATAAACATTCAGGCACACACACAGAGGTTTGCAAAAATAGTGTTATGACCACAGTGTGTTTATTAAAGGCAGGGCGCTGAAAGCTATGTACTTTTCTATCTAGCTAAGATTCCTTCTGTGGAACATTATACAACACTGAAAACAAGTGGGTTGTTGCCATACACATCAATGAGTAATTGTCACAAACATAATATTGAGCAAAAGAAAACAGAGACAAAAGACTTCACTTGGCATGATTCAATTCAAAGGAAGTTCAAAATAGGCCTAGTAATTATCTTTGGGATTGGCCTGGTTGGGTGGCGGGGGAGGGGAGTCTTTAAGGCTCGGAATATTTGGTGTGGTGATCTGAATGACAGCCATCCATGGTGACACTGACTGAGCCCTGTGTTAAGGACTGCTATAACTCCTACCTCATTGCAAATTAAAGAAGCAGAAATCTCAATTCACCCAGACTAGGACTGACAGGCAGTTATTAAAAGGAATGACTGGCTAGGTGTGGTGGTGCGTGCCTTTAATTCCTGCAGAAGAATTGCGAGTTCAAAGCTATCCTTGTCTCAAAAGCCCATTTTAGGGGACTTAGGCGATGGCTCGGTGGGCAAAGTGCATGCTGGGCCAGCATGAGGACCTCAGTCTGCAGTGGCCTCTCTGTTAATCCCGGTGCTGGGGAATCTGAGACGGAATCCCTGGGGCTCCCTGGCTGGCCTGCCTAGCCAAGTCTATATACTTCTGGTTAGGTGAGAAACCCTTAGGGAGTGGTGCTATTAGGAGGTGTGGCTGTATTGGAGGAAGTGTGTCACTGAAAGGGGCTTTGAGGTTTTCAGAAACTCAAGCAAGGCCCAGTGTTGCACTTGCTTCTTGCTGCCTGCCCATACAGATGTTCAACTCTCAGCTACCACGTCTGCCTGCAGGCTGCCGTGTTTTCCTCCACTGTGAAAATGGGCTAAACCTCTGGACTGTAAGCCAGCCCCAGTGAAATGTTTTCCTTATAAAAGTAGCTGTGGTCATGGTGTGTCACTTCACAGCAAGGAAATCCAGTGTCATAGGACAACACCCAATGTTGACCTATGGGCCTTCAAACACATGAATATACAGTATACATATACACAGAGAGAAAACATTCTCTATGTCACTTATTGGCTACAGAGGGTTGTGTACCCCATGCCTGCGAGGTCCCCATTACGACATGCTGTGCTCTGACCACAGGCACCTGTACACCCACAAGTCAGATTCCAGTGCTAAGGACAGGCCTCTGAGGCCCAGAAGTGGCGGGGACAGGGCAATTTGTTCTTCATGTATCTTTAGGTTACTGGTGGCTGGGACTGTGTGACTGTCATAGCTGCCAGACAGATCACAATGGGAGCATGAAATTGAGATAGGAAGGTGTCCTAGTTCGCTCATTACCATGGGAAACACCATGACCAAAATCAGTTTGGGGAGGAAAAGGTTCATTTGACTCACACTTCCAGGTCGCAGTCCATCATTGAGAGAGTCATGGCAGGGGCTCAAGCAGGGGTTGAAGCAGTGAGGACAGAGAAACACTGCCCCCCGTCCCCCAGCTCAGGTTTACCTTCCTTGTACAGCCCAGGCCCTGGATGGCTTTGCCCACAGTGCTGTAGGCCCTCTCACACCAATCAGCAATCATGAAAATGCTCCACAGAGATGGGCACAGGCCAATCTGATGGAGACCTCCTCAGCTGAGGTTCCCTCTTCCCAGTTGTGTCAAGCTGGCAACAGAGACTCACTGTCACAGAAGGCGAGTACAGGGCCAGCCACGCTGGCCACAGTGGCAGAGTGATGTCTGTGGGACCTGGGTTCTGACAATAATGAAGGGACCTAGGGTAGTGTCTCAGCTTGCGAAAGGCTGGATGAAGAAGGGTGACTACTGCCAGGACTGTACCCAACTTCCTTTCAGATGTGCGAAAGAACAAGGACTGGGCCGACAGGATGACTTAGGGTGAGGCAGTGGCTGTCAAGGCTGCAGCCTGAGTTCAGTCTGCAGATCCTACATGATAGGAAGAAAAGCAACCCTCACAAGTTGTCCTCTGACCGCCAAAACATGCATTCTAGCACGCACACACTCACCACCCACTGTAAATAAATAGAATGTAATAAAAACAAGGGGTGGGGTCGATGGAGAGGGAGAGAATTAGAAGTACTTCGATAAAGATGAATCTACCAGGCAAGCTCTGTGCAATAGAGGACAGATGGAAGTCACATATGCTATCCCGGGGCCCAGGAAGGAGGCTGGCCTTCTGCCTGACACCAGGTCCCTGTGTACAGCTGCAGCCCTAACCAGGATGACAGATGGCCCCGAAGGAAAGGTCACTGTCTCCAGCGCCGTTATGTGTTTGGTGAAGGCAACGGGTGGGACATCTTGTACGGCTTGGTGGATGTCTGGCCTTTGGGGTCCCAGACCTCGTGGCAACTGAACTTTATTTTGGTTACTAAAGGTGGGGAGAAGACCTCAGCCATAAATAACTGCTGTCCAGGCAGAGGGCCTCTCCCCCAGGCAACCCTTGGGCCCGAGGCTGCTTCAAGGCCAGTGTGTCCCCGCCTGGCCATGGGCAGGCTGAGGGATAGTGGCGGCCCAGGAGCCCGGTGGGAGGCGGGGGAGAGAGTCAAGGGGTCTTAGGCCTGGGTTCAGAGTGAGGTTAGCCAAATAGTGGATAAATTAAGCAAAGGAAACAGACAGCTCCCCTCGCTGCGAACTTTACACCCAGCTAACCTGCTCCTCACCCACTCAGGTGGCGGTGGCGGCTCCCACCTCGGGGCTGTCACCTCTCCTGGGGGGATTGTCACCTGCCTCTTTCCCCCAGTCCCCGCCCCCACAGGCCCAGGTGAAAGTCTGAGAATGAAGTTCCCAGGAGAGAGCAGCTGCCTTACTTAACTAGATAGAGGGTTTCCCTTCCTCCCCCAAGTTCATGGTGGGCATGATGGCCTTGGCGGCGGCTTTCACCAAAACAGGGCCAAATGACACAGGTAGGCTGTCTCCTTTGATGTGTGGCACTGCAAGCTCAAACCCCAGCCCTTCTCTACTTCCAGCTGTGCCACCTTCTGAGGCTACTCACTTTCTTCCTGAGCAGGGGAAGGGCCTGCCCTAAGGGTAAGTACAATAGTCCTAGATCTGGGATCTTGACATAAGTAGGCTTGTCCTCAGACAATAAGTCTCCCTGAACCAGGGCCTATGGGCAGAAATGGCCTCTCAGGCCACCAAGTCACAGAACCTGTGCCAGGACAACCTGGCATTATAGGATCTTCCTAAGAAGGAAGGAGGGAGGCACCTTCATTGGCAATTTTACTAGACTTAGAATCACCATGGAAACCCAACTCTGGGTGTGTCTCTGAGGATGTTTCTAGAAAGGTTTAACTGGGTAAGGAAGACCCACCCTGAATGTGATCACATTATTCCAGGACTGAATGGCAGAAGAAAGGGAGCTGAACACCAGTATGCATCTCTCTCTCTGATTCCTGACTGGAGATGTGATGTGACCAGCTACCTCACACTTCTGCCACCATGACAGGCTGCGCCCTGGAACCATTCGTGGAAGTATACCCAAGCTTCCTTAAATTGCTTCCAGTGCTTTAGTCACAGTAACGAGAGGGTCTGCAGAAGAGCTGAAGGAGGCCCTAGGCCCAAGCCCTGGGGCTCCACTGTCCTCTCTCACTGTCTCATCATCAATGACTGCCCAGCCTAGATTCATGATGGCTCTTGGAGTATAAGCATGATTCCAAAGCACAAAGTGGGCTGGGCTGTGGTAAAGGATCTGTACATGCAGGCACCGGAAATAGCCTACTCTTCATTCACCCTGGCCTTCAGCTTGTTGAACCAGTTAGAGGCACTCTGCACACTCTTGGAGGGAAAAAGAAGCACGGGGCAGAGAGGAATGAATGTCTTTGGGTATAGTCAACAGCGGGGCACATGTCAGGTAGTGTAGGACTTCATGAGGACATGACAGATTGATTCATCAGAGTCAGGAGGTGGGGACCATGGCTGAGTGACTACAATCCTAATAACAAGGCTATGTGAAGAGAATAGTCTGGGCTAAGTGAAGAGATGGCCAGGCCTTCTTCTCTAGAGGTAAGGGGCCAGGACTGGGCCAGAGTCACAGATGAGGCTGTACCCTTGGGTTTCTTCTCAGCATAATATTCTGCCACTCACCTCACATCTCTCTGACAAGGCTTCATCTCCTCTCCCAACCACATGGAAGACATGTCTTCAGGAGGTGGGTATCAGGATGGATCACTATGCCACTGGTATACTGTGACACAGAAACTTCCAACCCTGAACGTAGCTCAGTCTTCTGTGAAATGGGCACTCAGCCCCAGTCTTCCCTGGGTAGGGGAGAAAGGCTGCATTCAACTTCCTGTGATGTCTTGGTCCCCAGAGTAGATTGAAGAGGAGGCCTAAAGACCCAGTTTGAGGCTGGGAAGAAAGAAGTGTCTGGCTCCATCTTCACAGTGAAAGACATCTAAATGCAGCCAGCACAACTGGAGTATATGAAGGCCTGAAGGCTGTGTTTACAGCCATGGCCTGGAACTTTCTTCCATCCCTAAGGATGCTCTGTGGTGCTGGCAGGCCTAAGATCTTTACAGAAAAGGAGGTCCTGTCCATCCCACATTCCTCTCCCCTCCTCCCTTGATTTCCCTAGTTCTTGGATGGAAGCCTCTGAGAAGCCTCTGTGAAACTGAGAGACATCTCTCCCACCTCTCCAGTCAGGGGTGAGATAATATAAAGAACGTGGCCACTCCAGTCGTAGTCCTGAGTCAGTCAGGGCAGCACAAACTAGCCTTCTTATCCCTCGGCTTCTTGGGGATCAGAATTCTGTAAACCTGTGACAAGACCTGTTGGGAGGGAATCTGCTTGTCACCTGACAGTCATAGGTCCTTGCAGGGAGCTGGGGTTGCAAGTAGCTTTTGAATAGAGAGCATCGATTTCGGGAGTTCCTAGGTTTCATAAACCATCATTGTTCCTCTACGTCTTCACATGAGCTGAGTTCTGCATTTCTGACTATATTCACAGTGCTGGTGATCAGCCCAAGGCTTTTCATACACTAGGCAGATGGGTGGCCTATCACCAAGCTCTGCCCCAACAGAATACTCACTAGCTTTAAAAATGAGTGTTGAGCCAGGGGGTGGTGGTGGACGCCTTTGATCCCAGCACTTGGAAGGCAGAGGCAGGCAGATTTCTGAGTTCAAGGCCAGCCTGGTCTACAAAGTGAGTTCCAGGACAGCCAGGGCTATACAGAGAAACCTGGTCTTGAAAAAAAAAAAAAAAAAAGAGTGTTGAAGCACTGAATCATCCACACTTTGGTCTTCCTTCTTCTTGGGCTTCATGTGGTCTGTGAATTGAATTCTTGGGTAATCTGAACTTCTGGGTTAATATCCACTTATCAGTGAGTGCATACCATGTGTGTTCCTTTGTGGCTGAGTTACCTCACTCAGGATGATATTTTCAAGTTCCATCCATTTGCCTATGAATTTCATGAAGTCTTTGTTTTTAATAGCTGAGCAGTATTCCATTATATAAATGTACCGCATTTTCTGTATCCATTCCTCTGTTGAGGGACATCCAGGTTGTTTCCAGCTTCTAAATTATAAATATGGCTGCTGTGAACATAGTGGAGCAGGTGTGAAAACCAAAGTGTGGATCTGTCAGTGCTTCTTAGAAGGGGGAACAAAATACTCACAGGAGGAAATATGGAGACAAAGTGTGGAACAGAGACTGAAGGAAAGGCCATCCAGAGACTGCCCCACCTGGGGATCCATTCCATATACAGTCACCAAACCTGGATGCTATTGTGGATGCCAGGAAGTGCTTGTTGACAGGAGCCTGATATGGCTGGCTCCTGAGAGGCTCTACCAGAACCTGACAAATACAGAGGCGGATGCTCGAAGCCAACCATTAGACTGAGCTTGGGGTCCCTGATGGTGGAGATAGACAAGGGACTGAAGGAGCTGAAGGGATTTGCAGCCCCATGGGGGAGCAACAGTGTCAACTGGCCAGATCCCTCAGAGCTCTTAAGGACTGGACCACCAACCAAAGAGTACACATGGAGGGACCCGTGGCTCCTGCTGCATGTGTGGCAGAGGATGGCCTTGTTGGACATGAGTGGGAGGAGTGGCCCTTGGGCCTGAGAAGACTCAGTATAGGGGGATGCCAGGGTGGGAAGATGGGAGTGGGTAAGCAGGGGGAGGGAGTATGGGATAGGAAGTTTCCAAATGGGAGACCCGGAAAGGGGAAAACATTTGGAATGTAAATAAAGAAAATACCCAATTAAAAAAAGACTAAAAATAAAAATAAAAAATGAGTGTTGAAGACCAAGCATATAGCTCAATTGGCAGCATGTCGGAAGCCTTGGGTTCCATCCCCAGCACTGACATGTGGTGCATGCCTGTCACCCCCCAGCACTCATGAAGTGGAGGCAGGAAGATCAGAAGTTCAAGGTCATCATCGGGTACTTGAAACCCTGTCTTGAGAACAACAACAAAATGAATGTTGAAATGAGTTGTGTTTAACCTCTCATAGCATCCAAGAGCATCTTCCTAGTCCATCCAGAAAGTTCTCTGTTCAGACAACTGGTGAAAGAAAGGAGGAAGAGAGGGAGGGAGGTCAGGAGGGAGGGAGGCAGGGAGGGGTAGTCTTACATTAAACTTGTGTGATCTTTTGGAAATTTTTATTTTTATTTTTTTAAAAAGGCCATCTAGGCCGAGACAGACCAGTGGGTAAAGCAGTTCCTGAGCAAACGCGAGGACCGAAGTTCAAGTCCCCAGAACCCATCCCAAAGCTGCATGCAGCCACTGGATCCATCATCTCAGTGCTCATCTGGTGAGATGAAGCAGTAACAGGAGACCTGTGGAAACCTGGGAGCCACCTTGCTTGGCACATACATCAGCAAAGAAACTGAAGATGGTACCTGTGTTCAAACAAGGTGGAAAAGCCAAGAACCAACGCCTGAGCTTATCCTCTGACCTCCACACACACACGTGCACATAGATGTGTGCACATACAAAGATTAAAAAAAAAAAAAAAAAAGGTCATGTGGTCAGCAAGGAGGGATGTGTTCTCTGAAGCCAGATCCATCATCAAACAGTGGGATTCCCCCTATAGATCGTGACCTTTCTGCTTCCTGTGTTTCCAACAATTCCTGGGCCAGGGGCTTCCCAGAGTCGATGATCCATCCATGGGTTCATTGTTTAAAATATTTGTTCAGTATTATTAAAAAGATGATGTGACAAGAAGGAGAAAATGAAAGTAAATATCAGGCACCCATCAATCCTCAGAGCTAATGCCATTTTCATAGCTGCATGTGACCCTCACCACTCGAAACATAGAAATCGGAACATGGCCACAATCCTCTTCTGTTTATACTTTCCAGTCTTTTTCTATCATTATAATTAGTAGTATGGTGTATCACAGGAGTGTGCGTGTGGAGGTCAGAGGACAGCTTGCAGGGGTCAGTTCTCTCCTTCCACTTTTGTGTGAGGTCTGGGGATTGAACTTGGGACCTCAGGCATGTGCGGCAAGTGCTTTACCTGCTGAGCCATGTCCCTGGCCCTATAAATCTTTTTCTTATTTATTTTTAAATATGTACATGTGTGTGTGTGGTGTGTATGTGTGGTGTGTGTGTGTGTGTGTGTGTGTGTGTGTGTGTGTGTGTGT
>NC_034595.1:95927851-95996255 GCF_900095145.1 Mus pahari
CTAACCCCAGAGATGTCCAGAGTATGTTTAAACACACACACACACACACACACACACACACACACACACACACACACACACACACACACACACACACACACATCTATCCATTGATCAAATATCCAACAAGAGTCTATTAGGTTTGGGGGCTACCGTGGTGAATTAAAACATACCAGTCCCTGGACACAGGCTGGTGGAGTGTGTTCATACAGCAAGGGTGACATTCTGTAAGGACATAGCAATAGCAAGTGTCAGATACATGCCTGGCTGACTGTTTGGACCCCAGGCAAGCAGAGACAGCTCTAGCTGCCTAGTTTATTACAGCCTGACATTAACATGTGGCATCTTTTTGGACTGGCCCGTGGAGTTCAGCAGAGCCTGACCCAGAATGGAACATGGCTTATTCTGTTTAGTGGGGTGAGAGCAGGGTCAGACGGTACCATGGCAAAAGGGTGCTGGAGGCTGGCTGCCTTGGGACTGACAGACAGAAGGAAACGATTCTGGGAAAGAAGTTTTAAGGCAACTCCACAGACTTGAGCCTGGGCACTAGGCCTCATGGACCTAACTAAAGGTCCAAAGTCTATTTATGTCTGTTGGCTCAGAGTTTGAGGTTCAACCCACCCTCCAAGGCCCCATCTACCTTGCCTTGTTCAGGAATGTCACCTTTTGTCCAGTGTGGAGAGTATCATTGCTGAAGGACGAGCCCTGATTTGGAGGGCCTGCAAGAAGAACCGGAAGGTCCACAAGGAGTCCCATTATGGTCGTGTCCCTTCCTCTGACCTTGTCTGGGACTTGGCTTCCTGCCCTTTGGGAGTTCACAGGGAGGTGATATCTCCTCCAAGTGGTGAGTGGTTCCCTCCCCTCTCCAGGGAGGCCTGGGTTTATAGATGAAGTTCCAAGGAACCAAACAGCTGGGACTTTTGAGACTATCCTATTCTTGGTGCAAAGCCCCAGGGAGCCCTGAGGCAGAGGATTTACGATGGCAATGCCCAAGGTTTGCGGAAGGCAGGGTGGGGCAGGGTGTTTCCCTCTGTGGCTCCTGCTTTCTGTGAGGTTTGGGGAATAGCTTAGAGTTCAAGTTCACTTGATGCCATCAGCAGAGCCATGAGAAAGGCTGGCATCTTGACTCTCCCAGGTGGCCCAGAAGAATGACACAAACCTTGCTCCAGCTCCTTGACTGTGGGGGCCTCTGGGATTGTTTACTTTTCCCCAGAGGGAAATTCCAGCCTGTCACCCAGGGTCTTGGGAATAGCTTTGTGGTCTTCAGAGCCATGTCTGGTTGGAATTGTTGTCTCTGCTCTTCACTACACTGGGTATATGGACAGCCTTGAGGCTAATGTATAAAGTGAGCTTCATCAGGAAGCCATAGGATAGAATGCTGGTGGAGAGAGTGTGTGACAACTCCTGATTGAGATGTTGGGTTTGTCCCTGGTACCTCCTCAGAAAGTCAATCAAAGGAGCCAGCAAGATGGCTCAGTAAGTGACAGTGTCTGCTGTCAACCCTGACGACCCAAGTTTGATCCCCTGGAACCTATGTTTTAGATAGAGAGAAGTGACTTCTGTAAGTTGTTCTCTGAGCTCCACGTTAGTGCCATAGTGTGTGTGTGTGTGTGTGTGTGTGTGTGTGTGTGTGTGTGTGTGTGAGAGAGAGAGAGAGAGAGAGAGAGAGAGAGAGAGAGAGAGAGAGAGAGAGATTGGGGTGGGTACTTGAGAGGTAGTTCTTACCAATCAGGTAGACTGAGACCTGGTTTATAGAAGCCTGTGTTCTGACAGAGCTGACTTTGCTAATCTTCATTCTCATAAAAACCCAATGTGAGAGACGCCAAATATAAGCCTTTTTGGGAAAAAGACTCAAAGGTTCAGCAAGGTTGATAAATTCACTCACAGCTGCACAGCAATAGACGGCCTGGCTCGACCCCCCCCCCCCCNGGAGNGGGCTCAGAGCTGGTCTGATGTGCATGAGATGGGGAACCAGCTGAGAAAAGTCCATCTTGGACCCTGACATTGGAACCCAAAACTAAGTACTTACTGGTCAGCCTGGCTTGAAACCTCACAAGGCCCCATTCCAGCCATTGCCCCCCAGGACCCCAGAATGGTTCCAGAGTATATCAGGCGAGTCCCTAGACTTGTCTCTAGAAGTTTGGCACTGGTGTTCAGGAAGCAGGGATTAAGGCCAAGCCCCTGGAGCTGCCCCAAGGAGGAGAGCGGTTTGGCCAGCCAGCCGGTGGGGCCAGGCTCCTTTGTTGCACACTGACAGGAAGGTGCGGCCACCACACACTTCAGCTGCCAGCTCACTGTGGTCACTCAATCCATCACCCAGGGTGGGGGCGGCAGGCCCCCAGGCTCCTGGCGGCTAGGCCTGCAGTGTTGTTTTAGTCTGACTCGGGCTGTGAGATAAACGGGGCATGAACTGGCCCCTTGGCAGGGGGTCAGCCCCTTCTGCCCTCATTAAAGTGCCAATCAAGAAGAGGAATGGAGAAAGCTGGTGAGCTCAGCCTCTCCCCAAGGGGCAGGATCCAGACTCCCTGAGAGAGAGGGAGCCAGCAGTACATTCCACTGGGCCAGCCAGGCCAGCAGCTTGCATCTGGTTGCAACATTGCAAAGTCGAGAATGGTCTGTTCTGCATGGGGGTGGGGCTTGGGGGCCAGTCCTTCAAAGTAGGGAACACCCTGCCCTGGCCTGGTCTTAGGCTTATGGCTAGGTATCTGCTGCTACTTGATAGACACACTGGCAACACGGGCCATCTGATTACCTCTTCTGAATCTCCAAGCACCTCCTGCTCCTTCTGATAGCTAATGGAGAAGCCATGGCCTTGTGGGTAGGGAGTGGCCACTGGGTTCAGGTACATATCTGGTGATTTTGTAGTGTCACTGGGAAGGCTGGGTTCACTACTGTACTGGAGAGGCTGGGCCTACCTCTCCTCTCTCTCCTCTCTTCTCCACATTCTCTGGAAGCCTCTCTTTGACCTGAGTCCTGTCCCCAGGATAACCAGACAATAGCCAGTACACAAAAGCAGAAGAGGCTGAGCCTAATGAAAGCAGCATTACCTTTATTCTGTCCTACAGAATAGACTCAGGTGCTGGCCTGGATGCAGTGTCCCTAAGGGCGTTCTTGGGGTCAAATGCCACACTGTGAATTCTTGTGAGAAGTTTAGCATGAGCTCGACCCTAGACACCACACTGTCAGAAGCCTCTGGGATGGGGCTGCAGGTGGGGATGCTGTCCTTCTGTATCTATCCCTCACAGTGGGTCTGTTCTCCCACTAAAGCAATCTAGGGAGATTCCCAATGCTAACCTTAAAACCTCTCCATGTGGGTACACACACATGCACCCCCCCAACACACACACCATGTATACCCACACATGTACACCTGTGTATGCAAGCCACACATACACATGAAAAGAAAAAAAAAGATGTTATGATTTTGAATTCCTTGCACATACTAAGCAATAATAATAATTGCTACCGTTGCTTGGGAATTTGTGATGCTTCCAAGCATCGTCTGAAGCAAATTCTATCTGATTTAAGTCTCCCAGCAATGCTGTAGAGAAGTAATCGGGCTGCCCTGTACTGTGGATATGCAGAGTCAGGTTGCTAAGTAAAAACCTACACATGTAGTAACTCCAACATAAATGTGGTTTACAACTCTCTCTTAAATCAGACCCCAGCTCCTGCTTAGCTGGCAGCCTTCCTCTAGCTAGAGTGGCATAAGCCCAGGCTCTGGCCACCTTGTGACTCTGCTTTGTCCTGCCTTCCCATAAAAGCACATGGTATCCTCAGGCTGCTAGTGGAGAATGGTCTGTAGTGGGGGCCGAGGAGGTTTGGGACATGGCCCATTTGCCTTCTGAGCAAACCTGCTCTTCCGTGGGCCTAGCTGATCTCCGTGATCTCTCTCGTGTGATTAGATGTGACTGGCCTCCACACATTGTATCAGTTGGGCACCTGATCCTGACTTCCTGTTAGCCTCCACCAATGGGGGACAGTGACAGAAGGTCAGAGGGCATCGGGAGAGGTGAGAGCATTTGCTTGCCAAGATGGGTAGTTCTCATTTTCAACTTGATACAACCTAGAGTCACGTAAGAGGAGAGTCTCAGTATAGGACTGTCTAGAACATGTTGGCTTGGGAGTATTCTGTGGGGGGTTGTCTTGATTACGGTTAATTGATATCAGAAGAACCAACCTATTGTGAGTGGCACAGCTCCTGAGGTTTGGTCCCGGATCTGTGTAAAAGTGAAGAAAATCAGATGAGTACTAAGCATACAAACAAAAAGAGTTGTCAGTCAAATGAAGAGGCACCCTATAGAATGGGAGAAAATAGTTGCCAGCTACAAATCTGGCCAAGCGTCAGTCTCTAAATCATACCAGGAATGTAAGAAAATAAACATCAAGAAAACAAAGCAAGACTGGGCGTGGTGGCACATGCCTTTAATCCTAGCACTTGGGAGGCAGAGGCAGGGAGATGTCTGTGTTCAAGGCCAGCCTGGTCTACAGAGTGAGTTCCAGGACAGCCAGGGCTACACAGAAACACCCTGTCTCAAAAAAACCAAAGAAGAAGAAGAAGAAGAAGAAAACAAAGCAAAGCAAAACGATTAAAAGTGGGCCATGGAGTTGAACAACACCAAAAATATAGCTGGTTAAAAATCATTTTTACAAGTGTTTAACATCATTGGCCATCAGAGAAATCAAATTGGAAACCACACTGAGATTCCATCTCACCCCAGTCAGAACGCCTATCATCAAGAAAACAAGTAACAACAAATGCTGGGACAACCACTATGGAAACCAACCTGGATGCTTCTCAAAAAGCTAAAAATAGAACTTCCATATGACCCAGCCGTGATACTCCTGGGCATGTATCCCAAACACTCCAGTCTTCCGAGGGAGAAACTTACTCATCAGGCTCATTACTGCTCTGCTTGCAACAGCTAGGGAATGGAATCAACATAGATGTCCATGAGCCAATAAGTGGGAAACAAAAATAAACACAATGGGCTTTTATTTATCTATGAGGAAAAAATGAAATCTTAGGAAAATAGATCAAACGTGAGGCCACCCGGGTCCAGAAAGACAAATGTCACAGATTCTCCCTTAGATGTAGATCCTAGTTCAAATGTTAGGTTTTTGTGCTAATGTGGAGTAGCTCGAAGCCCAGGAAGCAAGAAAGGACTCATGAGAGGGAAAAAGGCCTTAAGTGGGAAGGGAATAATAGAACACATATAATATGAGGATGGCAGAGGTATGGGGTGAGGGGTGGAATTCTGCGAGTTAATGGTTTAACCAGGGACAAGGAAGGGGTGTATGGAAGAGGAGAAGGTGAGGGTAGGTTAATCAAAAGTAAACATATATGAAAACCCTCTATAGGAATCCATACTTTGTAAACTAATTAAAAATATAATTTAAAAGTAGTTGGAGGTTCAACATAACGTTCCTACATAGGGGAACAATGATTCCCAAGAAGATATAGGTTCTTAAATGAAAATATCAGTACTAGGTGTGGGATATCCCTTTGGGAGTCATTGGTCAAGGAGACCGAGAAACACTCATAACAGAAGCTCTTGTCAGAGCTCCTGGTTGTCCTCCACAGTTAGACAGCAAAACCCGATTTCTGAAGACACCACATATTTTGCAGGTCATAGGGAAATCAAACTGGAGTTGACTTTAAAAGTTTCTCCCTGCTAGGGTCGGCGTATCGTCTCTCACTGAGACCAGACAAAGGAACCCTGTTGGGGAACATATACCACAGTCATCCTGTGGGGAGGGTCTCTGTGAGGGAGGATCGGGAGGAGGCGCAACGATTGTTGTAAATTAATTAATTAATATTTTAAAAAAAGTTTCTTCCTGCTGGCTAGCTAGTGAGGCTGCTGGGAGAGAAAAGCCATCAATGGTGTCTCCAGCAGCCCATCCTGCATGGGACAAGACTGACTTGCCATGATAGGCTACAGTAATGGCATGAAGGTTATGGGCTTTTAGATTCATCTGAGGCCTACTCCACAGGAAGAAATTCATGTCTCATACCATTAACCTGGTCAAAAGCCTATGGCCTAGGAGGTCACCAGCTCTGGGAGGGACCGTCTGCTGTTGTTTTGTTGTTGTTGTTGTTGTTTTGGACATGTTGTTAAACCACCTACTAAACAGTTATGCTCACATTCATAGAGTAGTACTGCCTTCAACTCTGGCCAGGAAAGCTCTTCTCTGCTTTGGTTAGCAGCTAATGCAGAGATTCACAACTGTGCTGAGACTGTATCTGTTGAACAGTCAGCCCTAAAGATGTCCTCTGCATGAATTCCTACCCAAGGCACAGGTGATGTCCTGGAAGAGGGGCTGAAAGAGTGTCAGAACTGGAGAGTGGGGAGGAGTGTTGTGGAAGGCCATCTTCAGGACATGGGCATGGCTCTCATGAACATGTAGCTGTGGTTTCTGTCACAAGATCAAGTCAGTTCAGTCAGGCGACATTCTAACCAACAGCGCCAATTGGACCTAGTAGGTTATTAACAAAGGAAACGAGAGGGCATGAAGAGGCAATGGGGACATGTTAGGGGTTCAGGGGAGTGAGAAGGAGGAACTGGCGTTCAAAGCATCAAATGCATTGTGAGTGTGCATATGCATACATATATATGTGTGTGTGTGTATATATATATATGTGTGTGTGTGTGTATTTATACATATATATATATACACATATATATGCACATACACACACAAACACACACATAGATAGATAGATAGATAGATAGATAGATAGTTGTCAAAGAATGAACAAAAGTATTCTACTCAGTGGGAGACGATGCACCTAATCCTCAAGAGACTTGAGGTCTCAGGGAGGGGGGAGGCCTGGGTGTGGGGAAGCATCCTCTCAGAGAGAGAAGGAATGGGATGAGGGATTTGTGAGGGAGGAGACCAAGTTGGGGGGGGCAACCGGCCGGATTGTAAATAAATAAAATAATCGTAATCATAACAATATTCAAATGTGCTGGCACGTATCCCAGCACTTGGGGAGCTAGAGACAGGAAGATCTCTGTGAGTTCAAGGCCTGTTTGAAAAACAAGAGTAACGAAATAAACCATAACATTTTTTAAAATACCACAAAATGGGAAATAAAATGTTGTTAAATGAAAAACTTTTTTTTTTTTTTTTTTTTTTTTGGTTTTTCAAGACAGGGTTTCTCTGTGTAGCTCTGGCTGTCCTGGAACTTACTTTGTAGACCAGGCTGGCCTCGAACTCAGAAATCCGCCTGCCTCTGCCTCCAGAGTGATGGGATTAAAGGCGTGCGACACCACGCCCGGCTCAACATTTTTTTTTTTTAACCTTCCAAAATTTCATGGCTATACCACACATGTGTGGAGGTCATAGGACCATTTGTGGGAGTGAATGTCAGCTGTCACTGTGCAGGTCACCAGGCTTGGTGGTAAGTGCCTCTCCCTGAGCTTTATTTGAAGTTACAGAGGATAAGAAACGGGACAAAGAAAACCCTGGAAGTGATAAAGGCCATTTCCCCAAATGGATGAAAGATATCAACCCACAGACTAAAGAGCTCAGTTTACCCCAGCTAGGATAACTGCCAGAATACCACACCTACGCCATTATAGATGACTGCGAAAAATCACCCAGACAGACCCGAGGGACTGGCTTGGCTATTTAAATGCCCGTCACATGAAAAATGAAGAGCTGGGTTCTAATCCTCACACTCTGTCAAACAGCTGGACATGGCTAGAATTTGCAATTCTAGTGTTGGGCAAATAGAGGCAGGAGGTCCTCTGCGGCTGGGCTTGCTAGCCAGCCAGTATAGACAAATCATCAAGTTCCAGGTTTGGCAAAAGACCTTGCTTCAAAACCTAAGGCAGAATGTCCCTGAAGAAGACACCTAGACCTGAGCTATGTACCAGCCCCAATGTCTGTCAGTATTATAGAAAAACTGACCAAATCTGGGTACTTGAGGCTCCATCACCTCAAGGTTCCATTACTTTACCAAACTGTTCTACTAACTGTGACCAATGGTTCATGTACTTGAGCCTACCTGAGACATTTCTCATTCAAACTGCCCTGGTCAAGAAACTGGGGGACTACTGCTGTGGTGTAGTGGCCCATGGCTTAGCAACTGAAGGAAGGAAAGAATCAAGCATCCCTTCTTCCCCTCTGTGAGGCCCAAGAAGCATTACGAAAGGGGTATAAAAAATGTCAGAGCCGGAGAACTAGGTGGAACGTTGTGTAGCTATTTCCACCTAATTGAAACTTTCTCTTTGGTTAGGAGGCTCATTAAGGTTTAGGAAGCAAATATAACTCACAAGTCCAAGGAAGATCCTGAAATTATAAGGCTGACAAGCCCTCCTCCCCTCTTCTACCCAAGGGTATATAAACAGTAACAATTGCTCTGGAGAAGAGACACTTCATTCAGGTGAGCTATCCTCTAGTTTTCCAGTCTTAATGCAGCCAATAAGAGTTGTCATTCATTCTGGGGTGGGCTTTTGGGTGATGCAGCTGCTTCTCAGTCATCCATGCTTCTGTAAGTAACCCTCATATGTATGCCTGTAAGCCATCCCAGTAAACTCACTATTGCACTAAGCTAGACTGGGGTGGAATTGTTTCCTTTGGTCTGATGTTGTGTACTCTTATCTGGGGAAAACAGATATTTGTTCACGTGTCCCCCATAAAACAGCATTGAACACGCAGTCTGCCTTCAAATCTGTGATCCTCCTGCCTCAGCTTTCCTAGTGCTAGAATTGTAGTTTTGTATCATCACACCTGGCCACAACTACAACTTCCCCTTACAATACCTAAGCTAGTGATGGCAACTAGAACTATGTTAATCCCTCCTGGGGGCATACTTCAACCTAAAGACCTCTCACTGGGTCTTGCTTCTTACATGTCCCACCTCTTATCGCCATCACTTTGAAGGTAAAGGCTCCAGCACATGAACACTTTGGGGGGGGCGGGAACCCACATTACAGCCATAGTAAACGTCACTTACCTTCTCATTTCTCTCCAATTGGCAAAGATATATATATATATATATATATATATATATATATATATATATATATATATATAAAGATTATTATATGATCATGATAAAGGTGTTAGGAAGCACACTACCCTTCATTTCTGGCAGCCATATAAAAATTTAAACTCTATGGAAAGTAATTAGAAGCATTTATGAAACTGCCAATGTGTAGAGATAGAGCAATTCCCCTTTTATGACTCTGAGCATGTTGCAAAATCAGGCCTGAGCAAGGTGATTCACTGCAGCTTTGTTTGCAATAACAAGAAGTCTGGAAAAAAATCTGAGTGGCCATCAGTAGGACACTGGTAAACACTATATGTGCAATGGAAATCCTATATGATCCAAGAAAAATAGAATGTGATTTTTGTGTTGATACAGAATAATTTCTAAGACATATTATTAATGAAAATGCAAGGGAGAAAAATATATTTTTATCATAAAAATAAAAGGACAAAAAATATAGAGATATGCATGTATTTGCTGACAACACATATGCTTATAAATGTGTGTATGTGTATATGTGCATGTGTTTGGAAAAATACACAAAAGACCAGGGAGGGAAACTTGACAAGTGGATACAGGAGTGGGAGGCAGGAAAATGATAAAGCAACCATAAACAAAAGCAAACACAGAAGGCAGGAGATAGTGTGTAACAAAAGATCTCAATGTAGCCAACTTCCGGTTCTCTTTCTCAACATCACTTCATCTTCTAGAGAGAGATGTTTAGGAAATTTTCCACTGGGAAGATCCAAAGGGAATTTAACCCTCAAATTAGACCATTTGCTAAGCTAAAGAGGCAAGCTATGAACTAGGGCTAAGTCTACCAGTCACTTTGGCTTAGGATGCAATTAACCACTCTTGAAGGTAGTTTGTAAAGAATAAATCACTCTGTTTTCAGTTTGTTGGTGTTTTGAAAATTTTTTTTATAGAATTTATAAAACTGAGGTGGCTCAGTGGTTAAGAACACTGGCTGCTCTTCCAGAGGACTCAAGTTTGATTTTCAGCACTCAAATGGTAGCTCACAACTGTCTGACCTCTCACCCTCTTCTGGCGTCTGTGGAAACTGTACACAAACAGTTACTTACATACATACATACATACATACATACATACATGCAGGTTAAGTAGCCATATGCATAACATTAAAAACTTTTTTTTGAGTCAGGGTTTCTCTGTATAGTTCTAGAGAGCTGATTTCAAAGTACCAATATCCACAAGGATACAAATGAGTTGTATCCTCATTTGTGCGAGCTCTATTGATGTGATTGCGGGATTAGTTGGGTTCAAAATATGAGCTGCTAAGAACTGATCCAATTGGATGCTTTCTTTCTCCTATAGCCTCAGCATTTTCAGCCAGAATGAATGTTATCTTCTGAAATAGATTGGCTAAAAAGTTTGTACTTATTAATGATTAATGATCTGGACAGCCAGGCAAAGGTGACCACCAAGGTGCCCAACCAACTTTTCTCGCCTATCTGATCTCCGTGTGTGTGTGTGTGTGTGTGTGTGTGTGTGTGTGTGTGTGTCCGTCCACGTGCACTTCTTCTGCCTCTGTGCCCAGGACTGCAACCGCCCTGGGCAGCTGGCCCGGACCTTGGTTTTGTTTGCAGAGTTGCCTAATCTTGCCAGTGTTTAGTCAACAAAGCCAAGCTCTTGGAGCCCAAACAACATAGGGCCTGCTTCTGACCCACAAAGGTTTATCTCTCACAGACCCAAGCAGCACTAAGAAAATGCTCTCAAATGTAGCTTACTCAGAGGTGAGAAGGGAGCTTCAAAGGATTCATGAAAGGGATAGACTGCTCATGTTAGGACACACACTTTGAGAATACAGCTCACTGCTGGTGAACTTGGCAACTGTGGGATGAGAAGAGATGCCCACGAGCCGTCTTGCCTCTTCTCTTCTGATGCTACTGCTTTTGAGCAGTGTGGAATCTACAACCCTCTCACCCTCCTCATGAGCTTGTCCTCTGTCTCTGTGATTCCTTACCCAGTGATTAACCTCTGTGCTCTCCAGAGCTGAGATCTGTCATTTCCCCGGCCTGAGTCTGAATATCTCATAACATCCTGTCCTTGGCCCATTAAGAAGTTTCCCCGGGGCCAAGGCTGTACAAAGGTATGACTCTCCATGGAACTCCAGGACACAGGTCAGGGATCCTAGCAGCTTTAAGAGCATTCCAGTCTCCCTTGGCTGCTTCATATCTGTCCTGCCCTGGCAAAGTTGTCTTGCTCTTTGAGATCATCTCCAACTTTGAGAACACAGCATGTATCCTGGATCGTTATAGTACAATGTCTATATGGAGAAGTCACACAGGACCACAGTCTTGGACCATAGTTGGCTTTTCTTCACCAGTCAAGGAACAGATGAAGAAGAACTGGCCACCAAGAATATGGGAGACTCCTGAGGCAGGTTCCAGGGCGAGGTTCCCCCCCCAAGTCATCCCCTCAAGGTCCTGAATGCAGATGCCTCAAAAACATTTTAAACAACCAGACATGGTATCTCATACCCATACTCTTAACACTCAAGGGGCTGAGACAGAAGAATCAGAGTTCAATACCAGCCTGGGCTACCTTGTCTCAAAATGAACAAACAAACAAACAAACAAACAAACAAACAAACTGGCTTCAAGAGGCTAGGAGAGGTGGTATGAACCTGTAATCCTGGCATACAGGAAGCTGAGGCAGGAGAATAGCCAGCCTAGGCTACAGAATGTGTTTAAGTTCAGACTGGGATACATGAGACTGTGCCAACTGTCCACACACACACACACACACACACAAACCCAAAGGGGAAAAAGTTTAGGGTAAGTAACACTGTTCAGTGTGGCTTGCTACCAGTTCTCAAGAGCATTGGAATGTGCCTGGTTGTGACAACCTTTGAAAATTTGGTACAAAATGAGAATATAAATAAGCCCATTGATATTCTGTACATTGATGTCTCATTACACAACCCTATTTTGTGTGTGTGTTTTTAAATGTATCATTAAAATTAATTTCCTGCCAGGCCTGGTAGTGCACACATATCATCTCAGGAGGGTGAGACAGGAGGATCATGACTCCGAAGCCAATCTGAGCTACATAGCAGGACTTGTTTGGATTTGAATGGCTACTTTCCGGAACCAACCTACCAACAGAGGAACTGATAAAACGAGGGCTAGATACATGGCAGCTTTTTAAGACATTATGAAGTATGAAGTTAGGTCGTTTGCAAAAAAAAAAAAAAAAAAAAAAAGGTACAACTGAAGAGATGCAGATCAGTGAATGAAGTCAGACTGAGAAAGTGTGTGTGTGTGTGTGTGTGTGTATGTGTGTAACTATGTGTGCTGTGTGTTTTGTGTGTATGTGTGGTATGTATAAAGGTGTTGTGTGCTGTATGTGTGTATGTGTGGTATATGTGTGGTATATGTGTGGTGTGTGGTGTATGTGTGAACATAACATGTCACTCGTGTGGAAGTCAGAGGACAAGTCTGTGGAGGTTGGTCTCTGCTTCCCGCATATGTGGACTGCTCAGGTCTCAGGTGTATGCAGCGAGTGCTTCACTTCTTGAGCATCTTGACTTAAGTCCTATATTTTATATAGACATATAAAATCTTCTGGGAGCGGATGGCACGGAAGTAGAATAAAAACTGTCTAGGACAAAGGGGACAGGAAGAAGGGGGAGAGCAGGGCATGGGGCACTGTAGGGAGAGCTTCAGGGGCCTGCAGGGAGAGACCAATCTCATTATATACCTGCATGGAGAGAGTCTTAGATAATCTTTTGGGTTTTTTGCTTTGGTTTTTCAAGACAGGGTTTCTCTGTGTTGCTATAGCTGTAGAACAGGCTGGCCTCAAACTCAGAGATCTGCCTATCTCTGCCTCCCCAGTTCTGTAATCCATTTAATCAAATCAAATCAAATCAAATCAAATATCAAGTCAAAACAAAGTCAAAAAAAAACAAAAAAACAAACTTAATTTCTTTTTCTGCTTTTAAAATGAAGCTGCTTAAACATTTTAAGTCCCACCCGTGGCCTTGATGAAAGGTCCCTTTGTTTCTCAGTCTCTTCTCCCTGAGGCGTTCAGGCAGACCTGCTAAAGGGGGCACTGAGGGACAGCACGGTTTCTGCTTTTGCCTCTACCTCCTAAACCTGCCTCGGCTAAGAAGGCAGGGTCTAGAACAGTCTCTGCCCCACAGTGGGGCTTATGGTACTGCTTCCTCTTGGACCCTCCAGATTCTCAGGCCACCCACATAAGTGTGGAGTCGTCACCTAACAAATGGAGACCATGAACTCCAGGAACAAATACATGGGACACAGGCATGTCCCAGCAGCAGCAGCAGCAGCAGGGCTCCAGCACAGCACCCGAGAGTTCACACTGCAATGTTTCCCCTCCCTGCTCTACTGTTCTCTTCCCCATTCCTCCCTTTTTTTCCCTCCCTTCCCTTTCTTCTTTACTACAAGTCAATGGACGCAACTCCCCGCTGTTTTAAAAACACCTAAAGGGAAGCAAAACAAAACAAAACAAAGTCACCCCTTTCTCATAGAGTTAAATTTTAGAGGCAGGGACCTGCCTGCCTCCCCAGCTTAACCTTTGGAACCTATTTCAAAACCAGGCTGGCTTCTGGCCAGGGCTCCCAGAACTTTCAGGGAGCGGGTCACCTACGGCCTAGTTTCCTAATCTGGTCCAATCTTGCCCAACCTGACCTCACAGTGGGTGGAGCAGGCACCCCTGCCCTTTACACAGGCGCCTGTGCTCTCTTCCTGGGGATCTTTCTTGTTTCCAACTCCTCTAGCTAAACTCAGTCTACTCCCTTGGTGCGCTGCCTTCCATTCTGTTTAATCAGAATTCTCTGAGGGAGTGACTCCAAGTCTCTTGTCCTTGGATGTTCTACAGGGCCTCATGTTCAAGGTGTCCAGAATGTGCCTTGTTACTCTCCCTACCGCCAGCTTGCCCTGTGTCTGGTTTGTCAGTCTGGGACAAGCCCTCTTTCCACACTACCTCACAATTGAAGTCTGGTGGAAGAAAGAGCCATCATCTATTCTGGGATGCTCTCTCTCAAAGGATGGAAGAACAGAGATGTACCTGCCCTGGGTCACATAACTACTCTACAAACTGTCTGGTCTATGCCAGTGAGAGCACATGGCTGACTGGCCAGTGCTGGGGTATGCTGCTTTCTTAGGCTCTCAGTGAGGACTCAAATGGGAGAGAGATGGGTCCTTATGGAGAAAAAGAAGGATAGTTCCAGAAGAGGAGAGTATTGGGGGGGGGGCAGTAAGCAGAGCAGATACTCTCATCCTTTGTCTCCAAATCCTCTTCCCACTTTGCCCTTTTCTCTCCCAGTCACACTTAAAGCTTAGGCTAGTTCTTGCCCCAAATATCTTTTCTCTGTCTGAGTGTAACCTCACCTTCCTGTCCTTTGTCCCCACTATTTCCATAGTTGTCCCTGTTTGCTAATCCTGCTCCCACATCTTGCACACCACTGACTTGGTTGACTTTGGAAAGTTAGGATGGAAACCATAGTGGGATTGGTCAACGCAAGTGTGGGTGTTGGGCTTATTTTGATGGTGGAATAGTGCAACAATACTATGTTGTCATATGGTTTGTTGACTCCTTCCCCAGTGATGGACGTGTGCTTTATTTCCAGTTTGCGGCTATTGTGGGTGAATATTTGTGTACGTGTCTCCATGTAGACACATTTTCCTTCCTCTTGAATAGATGCCAAGGATTAGGACTAATGGGTCACAAGGTAAGTACATGTCTAATGCTCTGACACATTGCCAAGTTGTTTTCTAGGGTAATTTTACATCCCCACCAGCGACGGATGAGGATGCCAGGTACTCCACACCCTTGTCAACACTTGTTATTGTCGGATGTTTTCATGTTAATCATCCTACTGGTGCAATAGTGTTTGTAATTTAAATTTGCATTTCCTTGAGTGGCCCTGGATGGAGATCTTTCAGAAACCATGGGCTGTTTGTGTAATTCTTCTGACAGCTTTCTTGAACCTATTCATTTAGGGAGCCGTGCTTGTGCGCTGTGTGTAGGTTAAACGGACTTGAGAGACTTGCGTGCACCGCTATGTGTGGGTCAGAGGGTACCTGAGAGGGTACGTTCTCTCTTTCCAGCCTGTGGATTCAGGGGTTGAAATTCAGGTCACTGGGTCAGCGGCAAGTGCCTTTACCTGCTGAGTCATCTCATTAATCCTGTTTGACTCTTCCATGAAGTGTCTGTTCAACTGTTTCCTTACTTTTAATGAAGTTGCAATTGGGCTGGAGAGATGGAGGGCTCAATAGCTAAGAATACTCGTTGTTCTTCCAGAGGATCTGAGTTCGGTTCTCAGCACCCACATCAGACAGCTCACAATTTTCTCTAACTCCAGCCCCAGTGGATCTGATGATGCCCTCTCTGACCTCCATGAACACCTAAACACAAGTGGCATATACTCAAACAAACACATACAAAAATAAAAATGAGTAAGTCAGTGATGCTGCATGTCTAAAACGATCTCTAAAGTTTGATGCTATTTCACAACCCCTGTGTCTTTCTTTTTCTTCCTGTTTTTGGTTTTTAAAAACAGGGTTTCCCTGTGTAGCCTTGGATGTCCTAGAATTCACTCTGTAGACCAGGCTGGCCTCGAGCTCACAGAGATCCTCCTGCCTCTGTCTCCCGAGTGCTGAAATTAAAGGTGTGTGCCACCACCTCTACTACCTGTGTTTTTAGTTTTCTTTACTTAAACAGTCTTCATCTTGTTCTGGTGTCAGAGTAAAATGAGCTGACAGCGCCTTCTCTCTCCTCTGTGAACCTATACAGAGCTGACACCAGTCTGCCTCCAAATGTTTGACAGGAACCACAAATGGAGTCGGATTGGGGGGATTTTATGGGGAGGCTTTAAATTAATAAAAAATGTAATTTCTTTGACAGAGCTATTCAGATTTTCTATTTCTTTTTCTATTATATTATTATATAATGAATATATTAGAAACATATATTATAAATATATTAGTATATTATAATATACAAATTTATATACTAAATATAATAGAATATTATAATTTTATCTTTGAAAAATGCTTCTCTTTATTTAAGCTGTCAGATTTTTTTTCACTTCATTTATTTTGTATGCATATGTACATACTTAAGAACACATGCAGAGGTCAGAAGAAAATTTATGGGAGTCAATTCTCCCCTTCTGCCATATGGGTTCCAAGGACTGAATTTAGGTTATCAGGCTTAATGACAGACACCTTTAGCTGCTGAGTCACCTCAATGGCTCCTGAACTTTTAAAATATATAATCATGTCAGCAAAAAAAAAAAATAGGTATTATAATATAAGACACATAACTAGTCCTTTTGTGAACTTTACATGTATTTTTAAAGTCCTTAATGCTTTAATTAGTTAATTTGGTTACTGCACTATATCAAGCAGGTTTGCTAGAATCCTGTAGTAACTTGTAAGAGGATTTAATACCATCCCACATCTACAAGAGGTAACATTAGGATCCCAGCAATTAGGAGCTGAGGCACACAGTCTGAAAGGGAGCCTGGAGTCTGGAACATATAAACAGTGAATTTTAAAAATTCTGTGATGAAAGAAAGAAAGAAAGAAAGAAAGAAAGAAAGAAAGAAAGAAAGAAAGAAAGAAAGAAAGAGAGAAAGAAAGAAAGAGAGAAAGAAAGGGAGAGAAAAAAAGCTCTTTTAAAGAGGCAATTCTCAAGCACTGCACAAATGTTTAGAGACCTCAAGGTGAGAGGGGTGAGAGGTGCTAGCACTGGGAGCCTGAAGGATGCTCAGACTGTCCAGCATTTGTTCTCCAAAGCTGGTGAAGGAAGAGCTGGGTGTCTACAGTGAGCCTGGTGATGGCAGATCTGAGAGGAAAGAGCTCTTCTGACAGACCAGGAAGCTTGGTCACAGGGTCTGACACTAAAGGGAGAGTGGGTGCCACCGACAGTAGAGGGGAGTGATGCCCTCATGAAACGGAAGAGTTCAGATGAGGCAGGCTTGGCTTTGGCAAAAGAGCCAGATCTCCAGCACCCTCAGATTGTAATTGTTGACTTCATACACTCATACAGAATGTACACCTTAGTAATTGCAATGTGCACACACACATGTACACAGTCACACATTCACAAGACCACATGTAGATATACACAGACACACAGACACAGACACAGACACACACACAGACACACACACACACACACACACACACACACACACACACACAGATTTCACCTATTACTAAGCTATAACATGCCTAGTTAGGGTCACCTGAGCATATTATTTAAGGGATTGTTCAGATCATATTGGCCTGGGGACACATTTGTGGGGTATTGTCTTGATTGTTAATTGATGTAGGAGGGCATAGCCCGCTGTGGGCAGAACCATTCACTGGGCATGTGGTCCTGAACTGCATAAGAGAAGCAGTTAAGCATGAGCCTGTGAGTCAGTCAGCAAGCAGCATCCCCCACTGTTCCTGCTGCACTTCATTGGCAGTGAGTGAGTTCCCTGGTCAGCGGCAATGCTGCATGGAATAGCAAGCAGGCTCCCTTCAGGTTCCTGCCCTGATTTCCCTCAATAGGAGACTGTGATCTAGCGTTGCAGTGTTTTATCATAGAAACAGAATGAAACTGGAACACACTACTAATGTAACTTACCTCCCTCCCTCCCTCCCTCCCCCCCTCCTTCCTTCTGTTCTGATTTGGTTTGCTGTCTTGTTTAAGCTGGCTTTGAAATTTCAGTCATCTTGCCTCAGCCTCCCAAGTAATAGCATTATAGGCCTGACACTGTACTTATCTTTTTTATATTTCATGTTTGAACTAAAGTTTGCAAAAAACAAAAACAAAAAACACAGAAATGTTGGGTCCTGGCCTGTATGGCTTCAGTGTCAAATACTTTTAAACCAAACAGATTATAAGTGGCCACACACGAGGGTGCAATCAGACAAACATTTTCATTCATCTTTTGAACCATCATCTGCCATGGCTTATTAGTCTGATTAAATGCAGGAATATGCTAGAAATGAGGGCTAGAGTATTCCCCACTCTTTTTTTAATTATTATACATGAATAATAATTGGTAGTAATTAACCCATAATAACGGGTTTCACCGTGACGTGTCGTTCATATGTGCGCTGTATTTTGATCGTGTGCACCTCATTGCCCTCTGTTGCCCCCTCTCATCCCTGCTGATGCTTTCCTTCATCCCTGCTGATGCTTTCCTTCATCCCTGCTGATGCTTTCCTTCATCCCTACTGATGCTTTCCTTCATCCCTGCTGATGCTTTCCTTCATCCCTGCTGATGCTTTCCTTCATCCCTTCTGATGCTTTCCTTCATTCCTGCTGATGCTTTCCTTCATCCCTGCTGATGCTTTCCTGCTCCCCTCTTGCCTGCACTCTACTTCCTTGTCTTTCCTTTCTCTTCTTTGAGCCACTGAGCTTTATTATGGTTGCTTACAGGAGCACAGACATCCTACTTGTGGATAAGCCACTGAAGAAGCATCTCTCACTCCCTCAGCAGCCACCAACAGCCAAAGCTCCACTTGGAGAGCCCGGTATCGGGAGTCCGTCCCAAGGGCTGGAGTCTTGAGCTGCACCCCGAGGGTTCGTGAGCAACCCCCGGCCCTGAGATCTCCTGGACACCAGGTGTGTGAGACTCTACTTTGGTGGACACCTCCCACACATAACTGTGAGTCCTTTGAGTTTGCTTCCATGTGGGATACAGGGCATAGTAAAGGATATATAATGCAAATGTGCCAAACTGAAGCTTGCACGGGTATAATTAAAACTTGGTGAAACAGAAAGCCACTAGAGGAGCGTTCTGTCTCCACAGTCTGCAGGCTTTGTTTAGAACTGCCAAGGGCAGGGTGTTAACAGCAAGCATATCAGCTTGTCCCGGTATGGTCCATGTCTAGGCCACATGCTTGCCCATCTGCCCACACCTAGGCTCTGAAGACTGCCCTTATGATGTCAACATCAAAGACAAATTATTCTCTATCACGTCATTTGAACTGTCAATCAATATTACTTTATCTCCCTTTTAATCAATTTACTGGTTTTTCTTAATTTAAAAATTTTATAATTATGGTATTTTTGTAATGTGTATTATGATGTCTCTGTGTGTGTGTGTGTGTGTGTGTGTGTGTGTACCCATGTGCCATGGTGAGTGTGTGGATGTCAGAAGACAGCTTTATTCTCTCTCTCTGCTTTTATTTATGTGAGTTCCAGAATCCAACTTGGTCACTATGCCTGCACAGCAAGTAAGTGCTTTGACCAGATGAGCCATCTCATGGGCCAGGTTCACCCTCTTTAATGTGACTTCTACTCCTCAAATACCAGTGAAACTCTTCTTAGAGGCATCATCCTTCATGTCACTGAACCCAACCACATGTCCTTGACAGTCTGGTGTCATTCAGCCCTGTTGACCATGTCTTCTTCCTGCTCAGATCTTCTCTCCTTTCCACTCCTTCTCAAAGCCACACTGTGATACTAGAAATGCTCCACTGTGACATCACAATTCTCAACTGTGACTCCATAATGTTCCACTGGGCCATCACTGGGCCATCAGAATTCATTAGTGTGACATCACAATGCTCCAAGGTGACATCACAATGCTTCATGATGGCATTACAATGGCACATTATGACAACACAGTGCTGATTTTGACATCAGAATGCTCCACTGTCACATCTTAATGTTCCATTGTTACATCACAGTGCAGTCTTAATGTCTTCAAAACATGGATTGTGACATCACAATGCTCAATTGTGATGTCACAGTGCCCTACAGTGACATCACAATAAAAAATTTCAAAACACCAATTTGAGGAAGATAACATAAAAATGTTTAGAAATTGAACATATTTCTAGGTGACCCTTACTGCCTAAACTGGTAGCAATGAAATACTCTTGACTATCAAAATTGACAAGGCAAACAAGCATGTTCTCAGAAGAATTTATAACCTTAAAACACCAATGTTGCTTGAGAAGCAAGGATAAAGAGATAATGAAACAAAACACTTGATCTTACCTGTTTCTACACATTATACCTGCGGGTTCCATGCTGGTAGAGGGAAGGGGACCTATTTGGGAGGAGAGCTGTGCCTAAAAGTGAACCAACTTGCTGTCTATGGCATTAGCATGGTCTTGATAATTATTTAAATACATTATTGCATTAGCATCATGTGACTTCCTGGGGAGATACAAAGAAATGTCTCTTCACCCGAGACCAGCACCAAAGAAACAACTCCATCCAAGTTCAGCTTGGGAAGCCAGTCAGTATTCTGGGGTTACTTGCAGGAGCACACGTGAGAGGTAACCCTATGAGAATAGAGGTGTCTCAGGCAGTCATGTCATTGAAAAACTCTTCACAGTATGGCTGATGACTCAGGAACTCTCTGTTGCAGAAGATTCCCATCCAACTCAGTGGCAGTAACATCACTGAGGAGTCACTTCCTTTCCAGTTTGACTTCCCTTCCTGCCCCAAAGGAATGTGTTATGGTTTGTATGCTCTGCCCAGGGAGTGGCACTATTAGGTGTGGCCCTGTTGGAGTGGGTATGGGCTTTAAGACCCTCATCCTAGCTGCCTGGAAGCCAGTCTTCTGCTAGCAGTCTTCAGATGAAGATGTAGAACTCTCAGCTCCTCCTGCACCATGCCTGTCTTGATGATAATGGACTGAACCTCTGAACCTGTAAGCCAGCCCCAATTATGTGTTGTCCTTATAAGAGTTGCCTTGGTCATAGTGTCAGTTCACAGCAGTAAAACCCTAACTAAGACACTTCCAATCATATGAGGGTGACCGGTTACTCTGATTTGAGAAGCAATGGGGAGGCAGGTGAAGTGCCTCAGTGGATAAAGGCTCTTGATACCCTATATGAAGACTAGAGTTAGAGCCCCAGGCCCCTCATAGTGAAAAGAGAACACCAACTCCCATAAGGTGTCTTTGACTTCCACATGTGTGCCCTGCTTGTATGACTATACACTGACCCACTCAAAGACAATCTTGGAGAGTAACAGTCATGGAAATTTGGTGAGAACAACATGCAACTATTAGGTCTTCTAAGTAAGCTAGAGATAAGCTAAGGTATGCAGGAGGATATGTGTAGTTTATATGTGTATTAATTACTCTTTGACAAGAGGGACTAAAGGAAGGGTTTACCCCACTCTTGTTATCAATTTTCTCTATCCTCTCTCTGTCATGGTAAGAAGGCATGGTAGCAGTATGTGATAGCTGGTAACCAAGTCTATACAGAGAGCTAGATGTATGTGCTTAGTGATCTCTTCCTTTTGTCTCCATGGGATGGTGCCACCTATAGTCAGGGTGAGTCTCCCTCCCCAGTTAAGGCTCTTTGGAAACTCCTGACCAACATGGGCAGAGCTGTGTCCTGAGTGATTCCAAAGCCAGACAAGTTGACACTGAAGATCCACCATCACAAGTTTATACCTCGTCACACTGATATCCCCAAACACGTCACTGTTAGCCACAGTGCTGCACTTCTGCTCTCTAAAGTCTCGTGCCAATTCCATAATGCAAAATGCATTTAGTCCATCTCTCAAAGTCCCTAAAATCTTAAGTTTCTATATTGACCAAAAGTGTTCCTGCAGAGTTTCTTCTGGAACTCAGGGAATCTCTTAGCTGTCAGTCCTATAAAATAACAGTTATGAGATTTTATATACTACCAATATACAATGGTGAACGGTTCGCATTACTATTCAAAAAAGGCATAGCTAGGAGAGACTGGACCAAAGCAAGACCAGAACTCAGCCAGGCAAACACCAAATCCTACAGCTTTATGACCTGTACTTAGAACTCATGGTGGTATCAGCTGGATTCCAACAGCCTTCGGTAACCTTGTTCCTTTCAGGGGCAGGCATCTCATGGACCTGGCATCCCTACCACTCAGGTACCTCCATTACACTTTAGGCTTTTCCTTCCCAGAGTCACACAATGGCGTTTCACAGCCTCCTTGCAGGGCCTCCAACCCTGCACTTTCTAGCCTCAGTGGCTTTCAGAAACATTGGTTCAAGTTTTCACAACCCTGTAATTCATAAATTTTTCTATGCCTGCAAAATGAAAACTGTGTGGGTGATACTATCAAGTTCTTCTGGGAGCTCAAGATACTGTGTAGCCCTTTCCCCCATGGCTGTGGGGCCTCTGTGCACTGTGGTGGCTGAGCTTGGGAAACACTTGCCCTGCTTTGCAGCAGTAAAGCCCCACAGTGGCATTCTTTGTTCACGTTCTCCTTTCAAATGCATTTGTGATTCTGACAAGTTGGAGTCTCAGTGAGGCACCTTTCCTGGTGTCCCATAATAAAGTCCCTCCCCTCTCCAAGTGAACTCATTCCTGTAACAATTACAGCCCCTTTCTCTGCACCCTCCTTATCAGCAACTTTGATTTATTTGTTTACATCCTGTGGTGGCAGGAATGCATGTGGCTCCAAAAGGCTCTTATATTTGAATGCTTAGTCAGTCCTTAGTTTTGAGAAGAATTTGAAGGGGCAGCCTTTGTGAGAGGAGGTGTGTCACTGGGGTAAGTTAAAAAGTGTATACCAGGCCTAGTCTCCTCTCTCTCTGCCTTGGGCAGGCATACAAGATGTGACGCTTCTCTCAGCTACTTCTCCAGCACCATGCCCGCCTGATGCCAGGCTTCCTGCCTTGATGGTTATGACAATCCTCTGAACTTCAAGTCTTCAATTCAATGCTTTCCTTTGAAAGTTGCCTTGGTCATGTGGCTTTTCACAGCAATAGAACAGTAACTAAGGTACTTCCTTATCACAAAACTGAACATTTTTACATCTGTCTGCTCCACTGGCTGTACTGTGCCAGCAGAAATCTATACAACAGTAGCAGTAACTGTGCCACAGTTTGGATGCTTCTATTATACCTGAATTCAGCCTCACTCAAATTCTCAGGTAGTGGGCAGAATATAGCCAGGCCCTTAGCCAGAAGGTGACACGAATGATCTATAGTCCAGTCCCTAATAGAATCCTTGTCTCACTCTAATACCTTGTGATCCCTGCCTCCACTGTGCACATTCTATCAGCACTCTGGTTTTCCAAACTCCCACCAGAATGTTCATTAAGTTCTGCTTACAAAATCACATAGGGCTGGCTGGAGAGATGGCTCAGTGGTTAAGAGCATGGACGACTGCTCTTCCATAGGTCCTGAGTTCAATTCCCAGCAACCACATGGTGGCTCACAACCATCTGTAATGGGATCTAAAGCCCTCTTCTGGTGTGTCTGAAGAGAGCAATGGTGTACTCGTATACAGAATCACATAGGGCTTCTCTGGCTCCAAGCTCTTGCACATTCCTCCCACAAACCAGTTCTAAATACCTAAGAATCACACTGATAGGGTTTTTCACAGTAGCAGCCTGCTGCTAGGATGAATTTTCTATGGCAGGATCTTTTCTCATTGCTGTAACAAAATACCCAACACAAAGACAACTTAAGAAGGGTTTATTTATACTCACAGTCCAAAGGTTTGGGTCCACCATGGTGGGAAGGCATGGTGGCAGGACTATGAGGCAGCAGATCCTGCTGCATCCACAGTCAGAAAATGGAGAAAGCTGAATGCTGTTGTTCAATTGGCTTTCTTTTCTTTTCTTTTCTTTTTTTTCTTTTTTTTTTTCCAGATCATGGGCTGGTACTCCTGCATTACATCTTCCCTCCTCAGGTAAACCAGAAACACCCTCACAAGACAGGCAGAGAAGTTTGTCTCCTAGGTGATTCCAAATCCATTCAAGCTGATGTGCTTTAATCACCTCAATATGCAAATACATGTACCATCAAGACCTTGAGCATCTGAGCATGTGGAATGCATGGGGATGGGGATGCTGTCTCCATGGATACCAGGGCATGGCTGAACCTACCTTAGAAAGCAAAGAGGAGTAACACAAATCGAAACGAATCAAGAATAATAATAATAAAAAAAACTAAAGCAGCAGAGAGAAGGGAATTTTAGAGCAGTTATTTAAAAAAGTACAATAGACTTAAACCAAGCTACGGAAGTATGTAGGATTTAGAATGAGAAAACACAGAAGGCATTAAAATAAGCTATGAGAATCCACACAACTGTATGATAACAAAACGGCTTAAGAGAACTAAATCATGTTTTAAAAAATATGTTGCCAAAGCTGACCTAAGAAGTGGAAAATCTGAACTACCCCAATTGGCAGACAGTGGGACAGTGATTAAAGGAACTTATGCAAAATACACATGCTCATCTAACTGTCAAAAACCAGAACAGGAAACCCTACTGTAATTTAAGTAAGACAAACCAGAAGAATGTGGACTGCTCTCTGATCCATTTAAGGAAACCAAAGATATTTCTTACTTTATAGATACAAAGACTCAAAATAGCAGCAAAGGAAACAAGACATACGCAAGACTAACAAGTTAACACATACTGTAGAAATGAGAGTCATTCCAGGGATTAAGGGTGGGCCATGTCAGGAAATCTACTCACATAATATATTAAGTTTTAAAAAAAGAAAGGTGAGTTGGCAGAATGGCTCAGCAGATAAAGGCACTTGCAGCCAAGCCTGATGGCCTGAGTTCAATCCCCAGTACCCACATGTCTGTCTGTCTGTTGGTCGGTCTGTCTGTCTGTCTGTCTCTCTCTCTCTCTCTCTCTCTCTCTCACACACACACACACATACAAAATACACGAATTCAAATGTTAAATAAAAAATTTAAAGGAATAAAACCAGTATGTCCATAAAAATGATACTGATAAACCACAATATTGATAAATCACGATATTGACAAACTGACTCTCCTATAGGGTGAAGTCACATCTTTCTGTATCTTTATCACCTCCTGCCCTGTCATAATCAGCTCATGGCTCTAGAACACAGGGGTGGTCAAATGTCCACCCATCTTCTCTCACGTATGACCACCCTTAACTTACCCTATGGTTTTTTGTTTTTTTCCCTTGCTATGTTGCTGGCCTAGAAATGCCTGGGCTCCAGGGACCCTCAGAACCCAATGTGAGTAGCTGGGAATATGTAGGTGTGAGTCCCTGCCCCTAGCCACCCTTCCCTCTTGAGGTACCAGGTATGAGCTACCTTCTACCATGGCCAAATACTCTAGAGGTGTCAGTATGTGGTATCTCTGGTTTCATTCCATTTTCCCCTGAACCTTTTCCCTCTCACCCGGCTTTCAGCCTAACCCCCACCACAACTGCTCCACTGCTCCTGATTCTCAAGTGTGAATGTGGTCCTCCTGGTTTATTAGATGCATTTGCTAGTACAACTCTAAAACCTACAAGGATCCACACCCTCATGGATCACCTGTCTCCAAATGGGTCTGCTCTGCCTCCTTTCTATTTTTCTGAACTCTTAAGTTATGACCTCTACCCTGGCAGCTCAGCCCAACAACCCTGGGGTGGTGGAATTGAACAGCATCTAGCACACAGACGCTGGAGGGCAAAGCCACTTCTGTCTGCTCATTCCAGGTATGTCCAGTTTCCAGTGGTGATGTGAGTCCCTGGACGGAGTGCAGAGGCTGCCCCTGTCTGCTAAGGCTGTACTGTGTTTGATGGCTCGTCACTGGTGATGATTCTAGAGTTCTGGTGACACAGAGGAGGAACAGGAAGAGGAGGAACAGGAAGAGCAGGAGGAAGAAAGCAAACATGTGTGGGAAATCAACAAGGTATTTTATTTTACAGAATGTGCTAACTCTGGGGTACGGAGTTTGCACAGCCTGTGTATACATAGTGAAGAACCGGATATTTTATTTTCTGTTCACTGAGAAGCTATGATGCTTTTTATATTTTATTTTTTGAGGCACAAATGACACTTGAAGACAAAGTAGCCCTGGATCCTTTAGAACACTGAGGTGGGATGAGCGCCCCACCGAACAGTGGGGGCCGACACAGAGGCTGCCTCTACACCTCCTCCATGTGGGTGCTCTCCTTCTGGCTTTTCTGGCTTTCCAATGTGATCTAAGAACCAGGGTGGCTCCAAATGTCTCTCCATCCAGCTTCCCTTCATCTGCTAACTTCTTCCAGAAGAGCTGTATTTGAGGCAGTATGAAATTGTCCCAGCAGTCTCTCTGACACATGGCGAATACCAACTTAAGAGGAAACAGGAGCAGTGGCAAAGCCCATTTCTTCCAGATCGTTGGACTTTGTCCTGGCAAGCCCGGAAGCAATGGTGAAGGCATCTGGGGCATTTCCCAGACCTGGCGTTAGGGCTTTCTGGCTGGGATAACTGAGAACTCAAAGTTGATCTCCCATTACCCTGCAGTCTCACCCCATCTGGTCTCCAAATCCCATCTTAATACCTGCTCCTTCTAAGGCTAAATATCATAGGAAGGGGCTGTGCCACTGCAGAAGATGGACGGTTATTTAAAGAGCTGATTCAACTAGAAAGGAGCCAGTGGGGAGGGTGTCTGCTTCTCCCTGGGTCCTCCTGAAGCACCAGCTACAGACTGAGAAACCCAGTTTAAGGGGCCCAAGGCAGCATAGACTTCCCTTAGCAAAGCTAGTTCCTTCTAACTGTTAGGGACTGTCCCAGCACGTGGCAGGGGACACACATAAGCAATACTTCTGGAGCCCCCACTCTAAGAGACCAATATCTCAGGTAGTGGGTTACTGAGAGTAAGGCCAGAGGTCAGACTTGTGTGGGTATGGGGGCCCAGGTTGTCAAGGAAGACCATGAGGAACTAAGTCCTCCCACTCAGCTGAGAGTCTCTAGCAAGGGCACTGACAACATCATGCCCTCCTTAGGGAGCAACACATCACCAATCAGAGACCCAACCCACAAAAAGTCCAGTCCAATCCACTCCAGGGAAAACGGCAAAGTAGGAGGTCAAGAAGATAGCTCCTTGAAAACATTTATGCAGCTAAAGTGCCCTTGCCTGTCAATGCTTATGTGCCTTGGTGCATGCATAGACTCAGACAGACAGACAGACAGACAGACAGACACACACACACACACACACACACACACACACACACACACACACACAGATTGGGAGTGGGGCTTGGAGAACAGATCCCTTATTGGAAGGATTAGAATTATAAATACCAAAACACACCCACTGGGTCACCCAGGATCTCAGCTACGTGTATAACACAATTGTGGAAATTGGCTAGACTTATTTAAAACAATACAAAACAAACAAACACACCCAAAACTACAAGGTCTGATTGTAGTATAAGGTGAGGCCCACCCTCCACCTCCTTCTAGAAAAGGGAAACACCAAAGCGAAACCCAGGAAGCCCCTGGCTCCCATGCACACCCTTCTCTATAACTCTCTCCCTTCTCATCCGTTTCTCAGGGGGCCACAGTGCTATGACATGGTTTTACTAAACAGAACATAGTGGGAAATGGGACTTTTTTCCATTTATGTCAAGAGAACCCACCAATGCTTCACACTTCTTTAATCACAAGCAGCATGAAGAAAACCTGGATGGCCTTGATGTGTGAGCACACACTCAGCAACTATTGTTTGACCTCCCAATTGGGTGGAGTGGTTGAAGAAAGTCAAATGGATTGACGTTAGAAAAGTGCCTGCACCACTGGTGAGAACAAAGGTGGGCACCATGCTGGCCTCTAGTCCTTTCCATGGTGGCTCTGCTTCTGCTTGCCTCTAGGTGACTAAAGAGTCACCCTTGAACACTGACTGCAGCAGCAACTCAAATAATGCACCCTTCACTTCCCACAGGGACTCCCTGCAGGAGGCGTGCAGAAGCAGTGTGGCAGAAGGGCCAGCCCAACTTTACATTACTGTACAGGTAACAAACCTTCACAACAGCACAGCCCTGCTCAGAAGCTTCTCTGTATTTACAAACACACAGTTGTACATATATACATGTTAACAAAATACAGGGCATTCTAAAAATTAGATCCATCTTAATACATTTTAAAACGTTATTCCATCAATACTTTTAAAAATTATTTCCCCATAATCTAAAGAAACTCCCTGCCCCACAAACTAATATGGTTTCTGTTTACATTTTTCCCTGTGAGAATTTCTTTCCCCTTGTTCCTTGATATTTTCCCCCCAAAACCTCTTCTGGCTTCCCTTCTAACAGGAGCCAAGTCTGGACTTGGGCCCTCTGGGTTGGGCTTCTGCCTGGAGCATCCCTCTCCTGCAGCCGGGTGTCCTCAGGAGTCCAGCTCCAGCTGCTCTTGATTCTCACTGAGTCTTAACATAAGTTGCTGTTCATAGTAGAGGCTCTTTGCATAGTTTATTTCTTGTGATAGCTTGACAGCAAGGACCTCAGATTTCACATGCACCTAGGGAGGAGACAAGAATGAACACATTGCCCTGAGGTTAGGCAGCCAAGCACAACCACAGGGCATGGGCAGAGGGCAGCCACCCCAAAGCAGTTCCCATCTAACATCCAAGATAAAGAGATTCCCAGGGGCCTGTGCCTGGTTCACTCTGACCCAAGCTTTTCGTTTATGTCCCAGGTTACTGCAGCCTTTCTCCACCCATAACTGATGAGCTTCCATTCAGAGGTAAGGCAAGACAATGGACTGAACCCTTTATTCAAGTTCAAAGCCTGGTGGTGGCTGAATACATAAAGAATCAGCAAGTATGTGCCTAAAGGCTTTCTTACCCCAGTGTTTCACTGCTAGCCTGTCTTGAAAGGGGAGATAGGGTGGGTAGGCACAGCTGGTGGAAAATGCATACTTTGGGGCATTAACTTGCAGCCACCCAACTCTGACTTAAGTCACTGACCCCAGGAGGGGCTGATAAGCTCAAACCCATTCCAGTTTATCCCTGAGAGACTAGAGAAGGTGGAAGTGCTCCTGGGGAGAAATCCAGCAAGATGGCTCTTTTCTGATCTATAGAAAGAGCAGAGATGAATGCAGTCACTCAAAAGGGCAAAGCTTTGGGGATGCAGCAGCAGCAGCAGGACCAATGCCTGCAACTGTGACTAGAGATGGAGCTGCCTCCTTACAACTGCTCTGCTGTGGGCTCACTTGCCCAGCTCAGGAGAGCAAGTTCTGTGGACTAGACACAAGTGATGGGGTCAGATGGGTCAGCGAAGTCTGAGCCCTAGCTTGTGCCACAGTGAGCTACATGGCCTGAAGGAATCACTTGCCCTGGCCCCTGTCTCTAACAGCACTGTTTGGGAAGTGCATGCTGGAAACCTCTGGGTGCACCTACACCCAAAAGTTCTGACACAATACCTCCTACCCTACAGAGGTGAATACCATTCTTATTTACAAATATCTATTGAATGTACTTCATACTACTTCTCTTCATAGATTAAAAGGTTGTGGTTTTCTGATACCAGGAAAATACAGCATGTACCCTGTGCTGGACTTAGGGTGCCAGCATGTAGTACCATGCTTCAGGGACACATGAAAACTATGAATAATGTCACTGCTTTGTGTTGATAGGTCATCGAGACACAAATGTAAGAGAACACACCCAGGGTTTCCAGCAGAGTGGGAGTAGAACATTCAGTGCAGTTCAAACCTTCCATTGGAGTCCTCGGAGGACAGCAGAGGTAGAGCAGGGTTTGTCCATGTGAGTGGCAAGAAGCAGCTGTACTTACCATTGGCTTTTGGTGGGATGGGCCTGGGATGGACACACCACTGCTAGAATTTGCAGCTTTCTTAGTTACTTGAACATACACCTTCCCATGGTCTTTGGAGACAAGACAGTGGTAGAGGTCATCATATTTGACCTCGAGGAAAATGGCCTCTCGGTCTACGTAGTCCCCGCTCTTCAGGAAGTACACAGCTTTGGAGGAGATGAGCACGCAGTAGCTATCAATATTTTCCACGGCTATGAAGCTGCATGGGAGAGAGAACTCAGGATGCTGAGCTGCTCCATGTCAGGGCCAGGCCATCCCTTAATACTCTAAGGGCAGAGGCCTGCTCAGGTCTAGCGTCTGAGGCCTAGGTTTCCCCAGGCTTCCCAGTTACCACCCCTCACTGTTCATGTGCATGGTTTTATTACTCTGGGACTCAGGTTCCTCATCTGTAAATTTGTATTAGAAAGACATGGCCTCAGGAGCTGCTGTTCATAGCTCATAGCTCTCTGCTGTACGGTGCTCATGAATATTAACAAGCAATATTTGCTATGAGTTTCAAACAGAAAAAAAATCCTGTTTTGATATGGGCTTTGTGGGGTGCTCTGTGAACGTTTGGATAGTTTATGAGTTAGAGAAAATGGAAACAATGCTTTGCTGACAGGACATATGACAGACCAGTTAGATCATGAGGAGAGACAGTAGGGGCTAGAAGATAGTGAGGGGACAGGTCTGCCAGACTGAAAACAATAGCATTTGTTCTTTGCTCTGACTACCCTGATGAGAAGTCACCTGACCCCTGTTCAGTATGGCCAGGGTCATGGGGCTTGTGATACCACTGAACTCTCAGAACTGTAGTCATCACTTCTAAGGCCACTCAGAAACAGCTTAGATTTGAAAATCAGAGAGAAGCCTGCGTCCTGGAGTACCTGCAGCAGAGCTCACAGACTGGTGTGGAAATTGATGCAGGACTACACTCTGCTCAGCTGCTGAACCAAGAGTAGTCACCTTGAAAGCCAGTGACCACCTTCTCAGCTTGGTGGCCGCCTGTATCTTATGCCGGCTTTTCCCAGTGTGGCTGGCCATCAGGGACAGTAAGGATACACCAGGTGATGGCAAGCATACGAAGAGCTGACTGACAATAGGCTGGCTGTGTACATTGGGGTTTTCAATTGTTTTTTCTCAGAGCCAAGGCTCTATCTGGAACTGGCATGGATCCAGGTCCAGGGTAGTCTTAGTCCAGGGCCACAGAGCACAAAATTATCAGGAAGGGTACAGTCACTGAGGGCAGGACAGGGCCAGTTTGCTGGCAGCCAGGGACTTGCCTGTCAGACCCAAGCGTGGCTGGTCCTCACTCTCCTCTGCACCTCTAGAGCATCCTTCACTCTCCTTCCTATTGCCCCACACTGAGTCACCACCCTTACCCTCAAAGCTTCCCCAAATACCCTGGCCCTTGACTGCTGCTGACTTCAACACTTTGGCCTGTCAAAGCACTGTCAGAGGGTTCTTTCTGCTTCTTGCTAAGCAGTATGGCTTCAGTGGCACTCTAAGCACCGGTGTGGTCCATTGTACACCCACATGACTTCCTGAGTGCCCACCGCGGAGTCAGCCACCCATGAGGACTTGTTAAGGACCCACGTTGTTCCAGTCCTCATTTTACTTATGGCTCCCATGACAAAAATTGGGGTTTGCTGCTCTCATCTAACTGGTTGGCAGTGCTGAGAATGTAGACTTGTAAAGTCCCACTGCCAAGATTCCAAGTGCTCAGTCGCTCTCCAGGGTCAGCAGGCTTAGCACAGCCTCCTTATGCCCCACACTCAGAGTCAGGGGCAGCGAGAAGGAGAAGGGAGGAGGAAAGGACATGGAGAGACAGAAAGCATAGAGAGCATCTCCCGGCCAGCTGGAACTAGATGGAAAATGAGCTGAACACACAAAAACAGCTTTGCTCTAAAGCACAGGTGGGCTAGGCGACCATCATGAAGCCTGTCTGGAAATCTCTAAGGAGACTCAAAAAGTGGCCAGGAGGCAGGGTGAGAGCAGACACATGGGTTACACCATCCAGGAGAGACTGGATCTCTAGCCTCTCATTAGTGCTCCATCCTCCTCCGAGGAGCCTTGGTGACACGCAGGAAGATGCCTTTATTCCAAAGGGCACAGGGACTGGTCCTGAGCATACATCCCAACCCCCTTCTAGGAGGCTGCAAATGACTCAAGTCCTCTCAAAGGCCAGGAAATAAGGAGGAATTGTGGCTCTGAGACAGGAGTGCTTCTATAAGGCAGGTAGCATGGTAAAGGAAATCTTGGCTAGGCTAGAAAAGAGAGGCCACAAGTTTGAGACTCTGGTCAGGTGGCTTGCAGCTTGGTGACTCAGTTCCTTCAATCTCTGAGGGAGATGGTGCTGCCTACCAACTCCTTCAGTGAAGATTAACAGAGAAGATCCACGTTGGGACAGAACAAGCACAATACAGCAGCCCTCACTACCTGTATCTCTACTCTGGGCCTAGGAGCTCTGCTCATGCCCTGGGGTTGCTGCTGCTCACAGCATTCACTGTCCCAAAGCCTTCACACCAAAAGCAGATCAGAACCAAGGGCAAGGTTGGGAGAAGAGAGAAAGCTGGGCAATGATAGCCAATGGCTGTCTCCCCTCTTTCCCTGAGGCTTTCTCTGCAACCCATTACCCAAGGTTTTGGGTCCCATCACCACCACTGCTGTCAGTCTGCTTGACACCCTCCCACACACCCCAAATCTGGTAACAAACACATCAAAGACTCACTCAAACAGCTTGGGGCAGACCCTTCATCTCCTGATCCCTATCCCGAACTTGTCACTCACTCTGTGAGGAGTTTACTTGGGGCAGAGCAGAGCCCTCTTGGCTCTACATTCGTCCGACATTTTCCCCCAGCACCCCTTTTCTCTGTGGCTGCCCACCTGCAGGCCAGCTCTCTACAGGCTCTGCACCCCACCCCGGCCAACAAAGTAGCCAAGGCATGGCTGACACATGGACTCTGGCTTTCCAGATTCTACCTATAGCCACTTTTCACTGCTGCTGGCCCACAGGTGGGCTGATGGAAAGCCTCTCGGGTGACAGAGGGACCCCCTATCTGTCTTGTGAGGGCAGAGGGAAGATGGCAAACACACACAAGCACCACGGAAAATTCTGGCCTTCCAGAAGAGGACAGAGAGGCCCTCTCTTACAAACTAACCTATGACAAGTGGCCCATGACAAGTGGCTCAGACTTCTGTCAGGACAGTAACTGTCTATGTTACAGGCAGCGGGCAACAAGGGAATAACAGTGAGCATCGCCCAGTTTATCTCCTCTGCTATCTCCCTCCCCTCCCAAACAAGTCTCTTTGACTTGCTAGACTGTGGACTTGCTGAGGAACACCACAAAGTTGTAAAGTTGTACTTGACCTGGCACACAGTGAAACAATGTATTGGGCAAGGATTCAGAAGATGATAGAGAAAGGATGCTAGGAGGAACCCCACTGCACATAGGCACAACATGGGGTGAGGGGCACCAGGGGCTGTGCTGCCCTCAGAACTTCAAGCAAGACATTGACTTCTATCTGAGCAGCTGAGTAAGCTGCTGGATACAAGCCTGCAGGTGTCAAATGTTTCTGACAGGTTAGCTCCTGGCTTAGACAGTGTAAGCTGAAGCTAGGCTGTGGCTGAGAGAAACAGTGCCCACCTAGTCAAGTAAGGCCCTGGGGTCTATTTCCAGCAAAGGAAGGAAGAAAGGACAGAGGGAATAAAGGGGATTTCACTATTACTCATTTCCTGAATGCTTTTTGATTTTGCTAACCATGTAAATGAGTTGGTTTCATTAGAAGAGAGAGGTGACATTTTTAGCATGCTACTTTGGTCTGGATCCTCTTCTTCAAAATCCCCTCCTCCCCTGGCTCTAGGAGACAAGCACCTAAGGAGAAAAATCTCAAGTTTACAAGCCTGCCTTTGCTTTCCTTTTATATACTTTTCTGTATTAAAAATACAAACATACACAATACACTCACACCACACACACAGAACACACTCACACCACACACACACACACACACACACACACACACACACACACACACACACACACCCCTCCTAAATATTCCTCTCTGTCTAAATAATGAAAGAACCCCAGGACCATGCTGCTGAGCATAGCAGCTTCTGGATGACAAGATCAGAATCGCCTTTGTGCCTGCAATCTGAATGGGCCAACTTGATAAAATACCCCAAATGAAGTAGATACTTCATAAAAGACAAACAAACAACTAAAGGGTGACTTCTAGCGACAACCTGGGCATTGTTCAGAAAAGGTAACCATACAGGACCCTGGGTTAAGACTGAAGAGAATGGGAGGTAACAGAGGTGCACAGAGCTGATGAGCCTGCTATGAAGCCTGAGCAGGCCTTAAATGGGATGTCAGTGACAATCTGTTCAATGCTGTTTAATTAAATGGAAAAAAACCCCACAAAACTAAATGCAACTTGATGTGGGAGATCAAAGTTGACGCTGCTGTGGCACTGGGGACTTTGTGGGGTTTTCACTCCATCAGGAAGTAATTACACAATATTTTCCAGAAGTGAAACAGTGAGTCTAAGTGGAAAAAATGTGGAAACATTTAGTTAGAACAGTAGAGCAAGGTATTAAAGACCCCTTTAACGGGTTAACTCTGAGGGGAATATGCAAATAATTAGGTCCTTAAACATGTTTTTAATTACAAATCTAGGATAAAAGTCAGAGGTAGAAGTCGGCACCCGAGTTTTTCCTGAGGTTTTCCTGCAGAGGGATGACTAGACCACTCACATGGCCCTGAGTACAGGCTGATAACAGAGGACAAAACGAGCCACAGAAGTCTGCCAGGGCCCCTTGTGACCTCTCCTATATGCCCAGGAAGACTGAGGTCACATGCCTCCCTCACCACCCACTGGCTAGGCTCCACCTTCAGCGTGGGTGGAGATACAAGGTCCTCATCTTCAAAGTTAAAATTCAGCCAGTAACTGTGCCCAGATCACATGAAACTTCAAGTGTTTTGTGAAACTCATTTTGCTGATTTCTTCCTGACTGCAGATTTTAGCTCACTGGTCTGTTTCCAGGTTGTGTGCCATGTGGGCAGCAACTCTATGGTGACTGGACTATACAATTTGTCCATAGTGTTTTTCTGGTCTTATGTCATTCTATTACAAATGAATCTTGTTTCAAAGAACCAGAGATGGTTTGGATCTAATAGAGGTGGGTTAACAAAGAATTTAAGATTTAACACTCAAAGATCTGTAATTTTACTTAGCCCACCCTCCTTTTTGAGACAGGGATGCCAGGCTGACTGTGGAAGGTAGCTGAGGCTGACTTTGAACCTGTGGTCCTCCTGCCTCCAACTTCTGAGTGCAAATGCTGCTACTACTTGTGGTTTATGCAGTGCTAGACATGGAACCTGGGGCTCTGTGCATGCTAAGCAAGCATTCTACCAGCTTAGCTACATCTCTCACCCCTTACCTAACCTTTGATAGTATCCCTAAGTCCTCATGGGAAATGGAAAGTGGGACATGTGCTAATACAAATGTTGACCTGCAGCTCTCCAGCTGAGTTCATTGAGTGATTTAAATCCCAGGTACTTCTAGGTTCAGAGGGTTCTCCAGTGAGTGGGACACCCTAGCTATCACTGGCTGACACTTCAGTAGAGTTTATATCATGTTCTGTTTGGCTGAGAAATGACTCTTTAGGTTTGAGTCTGAGGCTCAAAATCCCATCAATAGTGCAGTTTATAGAATGGTCTCAGACCTCTCAGCCTTCAGAAATGAAAATCTAAGTTTCTGTTGTTGAAGCCACTCAGTCCACAGCATGTGTAGGTAGTAGACTAGGCTCAGGGGAAGAAGTGCACAGCATTATTTAGAGATACTCCAGTGATATCATGGCAGGATACACCTAAGAAGATGCCATATCCTATCTCCTAAATGCTAGACTTTATTTTCTGTGTTCTCACTCAAACAAGATATGAAATGGGAATTGAGGCCTCTGGTATTGTCTCGACCAATGACACTGAAGGCCACCCCCAGGAGCCAATCTTCCCCTGAACCCTTCCACCAGTCAGCAACACCCACAGGGCCACAATCCTCCCTAGTTCGCTTCACCTCAGAAGATACAAGTCACACTAAGTACATTTCTACGCCCCAAATTCAGTCATCTCACACCTGGTCAAGTCACAGAGCACCTTACATTCTGAGGATTTCCACAAAATAGCACCAGCGACTACCATGGTTACCATGCCAGCTGAGAATAATCTTACTAGCTGAACATGAGTAAGAGCGAAAAAACAATTAAGAAAACTGCATTTCCAGAATATTCGATGGGTAATAATTTGCTTCTTGTTTTCAGTTTGGTAGCATTCTCTAGCAAACACTAAAGTTAAAAAAAAAATATGGGACAAAAGTCCCTTAAGACCGAGACTATCTCATGCCCTGGCCTCTGAACTGACTACAGAGAGACTGATGCCACAGGGACAACGCGAGGTCTGCTTTGGAGCAGGCTGAGAGCCACCCCCTCTGGTACTGGTCATTTACAATCTGACATTTAGGACAAGTAATTCTTCAGTCTCTTCCAAGGGCTGTATCAGCATGAAGCTCCTGGGTCATAGAGAAATTTCTCAAAGACAGACAAGGCAACACAGTAGACCAATGGGCTGTTTCTCTACCCCCCACTTACAACTCATCCTGGATGTTGTCCGTTAGCTTGAAGAGCTGTTCCTGTCCTTCTGCTTGGCTCTCAGAATATCGAGGAAGCAGCCCCTGGGGACCAGTACAGCAACGTGGTTTCCGAACCCTCTGGGCTTGGGTCCTAGAAGGGCAAATGGACAAGAAGAGGTTAAAGTGTCATGGTTAAAAGGATTTTCCTTCCTTGTTTGAAAAGGCAGGAGCCAGCTGCTGCAGGTCTGTGTGGTATATGATGTGCCCACTCTGGATTCAGACTGGACTTTACAATCTTTTGGCTATAAGATTATTATGATGCTCAATTCGCTAACTTCCTTAGCTCCTCATTTCACTTTTTGTGTAATAGGATGACATAACCTATCTGTCGGCTGGAAAACCAAGAAAAATGCCCACTTGGCTTCTGTTGGAGAGCATAGATTACCTATCACCATGGCTCTTTTGGATGATTATCATACCCTTCCCTGTGGCCCACACCATTTGGCTAGGGGTCTCTTTGGGTCAGCCCTCCGGGGACATGCAGTGGGTTCAGGAAGAACACAGCAGGGGCCAATGCTATAGTGTGAACCTGCCATGTTACCAGGTTCCTATGGAGCGAGCTCAGTCTCCCTGGTAAAGAGTAAGGAATGCAGCAGCCACGTGAAGGAACTAGTCCCAGGCCACAGCAGCAGCCCTAACTCATGCCCTTGGCTGTTGGTTGCCTAAAGGAATCTGCTTTGCTATGGCTTTCAGGGTCGGCTGCTGTTGTCTTTTTCCACAAACCATAGACAGGATAATTGATAAATACTTTTTGGTGTTTTCCTAGAAACAGGAGTCCATATTTGTCTTGGAAAGACAGCGCATACTTCAGATGACTGATAAGCATGTACTGGGTCTGTCCTTAGCTGTGCACTTGCTGTACTTTTTATTATTTGTTCCTGGAACCCACTGAAGCAAAACATCCCTCTCTAGACATACCTCAATGAGGGGAGCAGGCAGCCGCACTGAATCAGCACTTTAGAACCGGTGCTAGTGGAGACAGACAGACTGGGAAGAGGTACTCTGTGGGGCGAGTCTGGGTAGGATCCTGGAAGCAGAAGCCTGGAACTTGCCACAGGCTATCTGCAGAGCTAAGGTCATTGCAAGTGTTTCTGGACACAGGTCAGGCTGAGTTCGCCAGGCTGTGGGTCCAGAAGGTGCCATGGGGGGGAGGTGTATACGTGTGACAGTTCTTAGGAAGCCAGAGAGTCTCCTACTCTCAGACAGTTTTCAAATATTTAGGTATGAGGGTGCTTAGGTCTTGGTTGTGTCCCAGGAGTTATATAAAGACACAGTGACTCGCGTGAGGGACTTGAGGGTGCTTAGGTCTTGGTTGTGTTTCCGGGAGTTATATAAAGACACAGTGACTCGCATGAGGGACTCAGTAATGGGTTGGGTTCGTTTACAGAACACATTTACATATTTCACTATGCTTAGGCTCAATTCCTCCTTCAAGGTTTAGGTTTACTAATGTGCTGACCCCTGAGTTCTCCCTGAAAGCAGGGATGGTGGTGTTGGCAGACACTGTGGGTCCACTGTAGAGGAATTTCATAACTGCTCAGCTATGGATGCTAGCAGGTCACCATATACAAGGTGTTCTCAGGAAGGTGCTGGCTGCGCTTTTCCAGATATCGTGTTCTAGTTTCCTGGCCTGGTGAAACAATTGTTGTCATTTCACTGTCCAGACAGATCAATAACATGTCTTCCCCAAGGCATTCCCATAAGAGACTCTGGAAGGGCCATCGGATAGCAAGAAGACCAAGCACCCCTTCTGAAGGACGATGGTGAGGTCACTTTCCTAGCTCCTTTCAATGTAAGGTTTGATTATCCTTTCACCCCACTTCCCAACCTGCAGAGATATCTGTGGGCTTACCTAGAACGTATACTTCACACTATTATATCTACCTCTCTACACCTGCTAACAAATGGCCTTTGGGTTTATTTGCTTTGAGTGAGGGTCTTACTATGTTGTAGCACATGCTGGACCTGAACTTGCCATATAGCTCTAGCTGGCCTGCCTTAGCCTCCTGCATGTCAATTCCCCCTACACCAGTGAGAATATCACCTCACTCAGATATGTGTGTATTTAGTGCCTCCACACAAACAGCACACACCATGAGAAAAAAACATTTGGCTTCAGTAGTGCCTGGCTGCCTGCAGAGAAGCAACAGAATGGTGAATGGTTTGCGAGAGGGGAGCAGTGGGGGCTGCAAAGGTGAGGTTTTATGATGTTAAAGCTAATGGGCATCGTCTCTTCTTTCTAGGGTACTTCTGTCTAGTCCACTAGGGAAACAAAGGAAAGATATGAAACTTTAACCTTTGTGGACATATGTCCTGTTCCTTTCAAGACACCAGCTTTCCTTAGTGCTTAACAGCGGAGTGAGGGGAAAACTGACTGTAAACCCTGCATCTCTCTGAAGGAAATGAAGGAAGAATGGCAAACCAATGAAAGATGGCAGGCTCCTGCTCCTGAGCTTCTAGAAGTCACACCAACTGTGGGCCAACTTAGAATGGAAGAAATGTGCCCTATGTCACCAAAAAGTTTATTCCTTGGCAGTAATTCCTTGACTCAGTGGCCTCCTGTAGAGCCCTTTCTCAAACTTTATTTCCACTCCCAATTTATTTATTATTTTCTAGCCCGCAATCTATGACCCCACAGATACATCCAGAATGAGCAGGTAGAGCAGCTCCCTTGTGAGCACACCCACATGCCCATGTGTTATGCTCATGATTTTCTCCCTGATTTTCCACAGAGGACACACTACTCCCAATTTTTACGGTTCTCTCTTGGTGGTCTAACAAACAAACACCAAGGGATAGGCTGGATTTGGTACCTTGTGCTAGGGCCTACAGGAGCTCACTGTGATGTTCAAAGTTCATGTTCATGTCAATATGATGTAGACGGGGAAAAACCTACAGCCTCTAGCCCAAAGAGAGGACATGCTCTGTAAACGAGGGGTTCCCCACAGATGGGTGATTTGAGTGCATTCTTTAGAAAGGCGAAAGGCAGGTTAAAGGTTCCCTTCCCCATTCTTCTACAATGTTGAGTCAGTAACTAAAGCTAGTTTTTCTTCTTTAAGACACAACTAAAATTTCAAGTTCTCATGTCTGGGTTGGTAGGTCATGAGCAGGGAGGGTTTGGGGATGGTGTGCAAACTCACTATGAGAACAAACCTGAACCCAAGCTCAGTTAACAACAACAACAACAATAAGCCAAACACAAGCAAATGTTTCCAAACCTAGGAGCTCACAGAAAGGTTATGAGGTGATCTTCACTGGGGAAAAGGAACTACTGTGTGGTAGACCTGTCCTCATAGTCATCTGTATGACTGACTACGTAGATACATAGACACTTGTAATTGACTAGCTGTTAAGTCACTACCTTCAGTCCCAGTGAGCCAGGCATTAGGATGGCTTCCTTTCAGGGCCTGCCACTGTCACTGGCCTCTTTCTTTATTTGAAAAAAGAATACACAGCCCCATTGCTGACCACAGCTTGGGTCTATTGCATCCAGCCTCCCATTCCCCCTCTTCTGGCATAGCCCCGAGTCTGAATCTTGTGTCTATTACCCATGTTCTTTCTTAGGCTGTCTTCCCACACTTCAAAGTATGCTCTGGCATACCAGTGTTGTCTATAATTTCTAGTCGTGTTGGTAATTGCAGATGCCACTGTCTATAGAGAGGATTCAGCCATTCCCTTAGGCAGCTGGAATTCACTTGTGTCTGTTTACTAATACCCCATGGTATGAACATCTGAGTACTGACCAAAGTCTTGGCATTATAAGTAATGTGGCTATGAACATTCTTGTGCATTTGAATAACAAATATAATAATAATAATAATAATAATACACATTTTGTATTATTGATGACCTGTGGATTTGGATACACACACATACATACATACATGCACACTTTCTGCCAGACTTCAGTATATTAAAGTTTGCTCAAGAGGAGAGCTTTAGCTACTTTTAAAGAGGTGAAGCCATTTTGCACTTCCCCCATGATGTAGTAGAATAACATAACTACCTACACCCCTTCCAATGCTTGGTACTGTCTAGGGCAGCACTGATTAATATGCTGTCGCTGCCACATGGCTACCGAGCATGTGAGATGTGGCCAGTGTAACAAAAGAACCAAATTTTAAGTTTACTTTCACCTGAGAACTCATTCATCTCAAAACAAGCAGACAAAGGAAAGGAAAAGAAAGGAATGTTGGGGGTGTGATATATTCCCAGCATTCAGGAACCAGAAGTGGTGGCAGGAGGTGGGGGATAGGGTGTCAGTAATTCAAGGCAAGCCTAAATTAAAAGCAAATTAAAGGCTAGTCTGGATTACATAAGATCCTGTCTCAAACGGTAAAAACAAAACAAAATTAAACTGATCCATATTTAGTTGTATGTTGGAGAACTCTGATCTAGAGTCTATTTGCATTTATTTGTTTGTTTATTTGTTGTGGAGAGGTGTGCGCATGCCATAGCATATGTGAAGAGGTCAAAGGACATCTCTTGGGTGTCTCTCACTGTGGGTTCTAGAAATCAAGCTCAGGTCAAGTTCAGGCAGCAAACACTTGCAAAGCCATCTCACCAACTGAGTTTAGATTCTTCAGCCTGCTGCTGGAGTGGGTATAAAATGGCCTCAGCGTTTTCTCATCCCATCTCCTTTTGGATGACAGGATAATGGTGTTATGTGATAGCGACTCTCAATTGTAGACTAGACTACATCTGGGAATCAACAGAGACCAAGCTGTTGGATACTCCTGGGTGAAATTTTCTTAGCCTAACTATTTGAGTAAGGACAATCTACCCTCATTCTGGACCATACCTCATAGTGGCAGCCCACATAAAGGGCTAAGGATGAAGGAAGCTTTGTGTTTTGCCTGCTTGTCCCCACTCTCTCTGGCAAGTTTATCTATCCTACTGAGGCCAATTCTAATGTAGTCAAAAGGTAAGCACCTCTCCAGGAATCCTCTAGATTTAGACAGCCGAGCTGTCTAGCATCTTGGATGGGACAACTACCAGATTCTCAGACTTTGTATTGTGAGACAGCCATTGCTGGACTGCTTGGGTCATAGCCTGGAAGCCAGTCGGCTAGCTCCCCATTATATCTATATATTCATTCTACCATTCATGCTTCTTTAGAGAATCCTGACTAATATGGTATTCATAGGATGGTAGCTGTGGCTCCCATCATTGGTGCTGGGGCATGAAGGTCAATACTAAAACTGTTTTGCCACCCCACTCCTAATTGCCATGATGGACAGCTACTTGGGCAATATCTGGTACAACTCTAAACAGGAAGTGGGAAAAACTTCCAATCACACTCCTTGGGTAACAGTGCTTCTTGACCAACACTGAGAACAAGAGTCAGTTCAGTGTGTGCAGTCTCTGCCTCCACAAGCCTTTGTTTAGCCAAAGGTCTGCGGTACACTTAATTGCTGCCAGCTGGGGGTTGTCGGCCATTTTAAGCCCTCAGCTGCTGCGGTTTATAAATTTCACAGCATATAGGAAGAAGCAGCCCTTCCAGTCAACCAGCTAATCCAAAATGTCAGCACCAAATGAACTTGAGCTTTGAACTCCATGAAAATGTCAGGAGGCTGTGATACACCATGGATGCCTCTTCCCCCAGGGAAGAGGCTACTCACACAGTGGCTGATATACTGCAGATACCCGCCCAGGGAGAGCTGTCCAGGAATACTCAGTTCATCTGGTTGGGGCTATGTGACAGATACTGGAGGCCTCCAAACCTAAGATCAGAGCAATGAAAACAACCTCTGTCATAGTTTTGAAGCCACAGTAAATCCAAACAAGGTGGCAGGCAAGATCTAACCAGTTCCACTTGGTTGATCTTGCCTTTCAGCCTAAGGTCAACAGTTGGCCAGGCCATGATTTGTTCTTTGCTTATATGATGAGTAGCTGTGTCACAAGTCTGTTAGTTGGAGACAGATGGTTGTGTATGCCCATACCCCAGCATGGTGTAAGCTGATAGCTGGTTGAAAAGTCTGTCATTGTCAATGTCTATCAAGCAAGTGAGACCCACACACTATCAGTAAATGAGTAGATGGTGTGCAGACTATGATAACCAAGCACAGTAGTTTATTCAACAGAGGGCTACATCTTACTGAGGGCTGTACATGTTGACCTCTGTGGAGTGATAGAAAATTCTTGCATTCATTTTATATGTGAGCCCAAGATTTTTGTTTTTACTATTTTACTGATATGCAGTGTGATTAACCAAGCACAAATAATTAGACTAAAAACAGAAGATTGGCTCAGACCCTCAACATTGACTGTTCACTACTAATAGCTACAAGGTATCAGGGGTCTTGGCTGAATGGCTCCATCAAACATTTGTCATTGCTCTGAATGGAACCAAACAGGCCACCCAATAGCACCACCTGCACTGGAGAGCCTGATTTGGCTAAAACCCACTCTGATGCCTACTGCAGTACAGCGTCTGAGGCCCAGAAGACCTGCAGCTCTCTTGTCTCTGTCCCATAAATCCATTTGCAAAGACTATAAGGAATGTGCTTCTCCTGGACAAAAGGACTTCACTCCACTCAGTGCACGGTGTGGTGACAAGAAAGCTTGGATTTGAAGAGCAAGTCTATTATTTACAAACTGTTTCCTTGCTTATAATACAAAGTTGATGACTGGCAGCATGTCTCAGAGACACTTACTGCCAGGCCTGAGGACATGTGTTCAATCTTCCATACTTTACCATGGTATATGTACACTCGTACCACATGTACACACACACACACACAGAGAGAGAGAGAGAGAGAGAGAGAGAGAGAGAGAGAGAGAGAGAGAGAGAGGAAAATGAATACTTATAACAAATATTAAAATGAAGCCGATGATAGGATTGTAACTGGGAGTAAATAAGTCAATAAACATAGTGCTTAGAATGGGGCTGGTCTATACAACCCACTCCATAGAATGGCACTCCAAACACACAGAAGGGTGCAGAGCTCAGACAGATGGGCCAGGGGAGGCTCACAGCTTGCCATTTCCTTTTCTGTTGACATTCCACTCCCTCTCTGGAGCTCTGAAGTCAGAGTCATGTCTAAGGCAATACACAAAGCCCCACACCATACTATTGCCACAGAGAGTGGGGGAGATGTTGACTCAAGGAATATAGAAATCCTATTTATATTGTTAGGTTTTAGCAGTCCAGCAGAGACGATTTCCTGGGCTGGGTTTGCACCCATCAGTGGGATTCACACCTGACTTGTTTATAGGGGTCAAGGCTCTTTGTAATCTCACTCATTTGGGGACAACGTGACACTGTGACCGTGACAGCTGGTAGGACTAATACCAGCAGATGTGCTGCTGGGACTTCAACTTGAGGACAAAGATATTTCAGACTTTTTCTTGGTCAACTGCCTCCAGGGTGAGACTACCTGTTTACTTCAGCTGGCTTTGGAGGGCCAAGAAGGCTCACTTTATAATGAATTCTGCACAGCTGCGAGCCTTGGGAAAGGTTCCCAAAATGTCATAAATCTGCCTACATTCTGGGGTTGCTTTATTTTATAAAATGGCCCACAACTTTCAGGATCATTCCAGGAAAGGGTCACTAAACAACCAAAGGCTTTGTGTTTTATCTCTGACCCCAAACCAGAATCCATCGTTGACCAGACTCACACTCCTTGCAAACCTGTCACTCTAATGCTAACTCCAGGTCTGTTCACACGGGCCAAAGCTGGGTCTGTAAGGCTAGTGAGAAAAGCTGATTTTCACATGACTTCTGACAAATGACTGTATAAAGTGAAAATCCAAAGGAAGAAATAAGAAATTATCTCCCAAAAAGTTAATTAGCTGCTGAACATTAAGAAGTCACCTGATTGCTCTCAGCCTGTCTCCTTATCAGCACAGGAGAACGTAGTGCCTACTTGGTTGATAATGTTGCATGAAAAGAAACACAGCACACAGTAGGACTCATAAAATTAACTGTCTATCCTCACCTCTTCCTTAGAACAAGTAAATCAACTTAAAACTCATAAATGTGGCTGGGTACAGTGGCTATCACCTTTAATCCCAGCATTTGAGAGATTAAAACAGGAAGATTATCAAGTCTGAGGCCAGTTTGGGCTACATAATGAATTCCAGGCCAGCCTGAACTACAATCTGAGTCTTTGCCTCAAAAACCCAAATCCTTGCCTCAGTGTGGTAATGCACACCTTTAATCCCAGCATTGGGGAGGCGGAGGGAGGAAAATCTCCGAGGTAGGGGCCAGCCTGGTCTACACACTGAGTTCCAGGACAGCCTGGGATACACAGAGAAACCCTGTCTGGAAAAACAACAGCAAAAGCAAACCCCAAACCAAACAAAATTCATCCCAATCGGAGAGTGTAGAATTTAGGGTTTCACTGCCACAAGCACTAATGTGTGTGTGTGTGTGTGTGTGTGTGTGTGTAAGGTCTGTGACATGGCTCCCAATAAGAGTGACTCCTTAAAAGCATGTTGGAAAATGGACACACAAGCATTTTCCCTGTTCTATTCAGATATTAATTTCCTGAAATAATGTTTGTAAAGAAGCAGTGCTAATCAGCTAGAATTCAATATTCAATGAAATTCTTAGAGCTGGAATAATCTCAGAGTATTGCCTTTAGGAAAATTCACCATAGTCAAGGGTTTACAATACATACACTATACAGATATAACACACAAACACACACACACACACTTTATATATATACACATACACACACACATATTATATATATATATATATATATATATATATATATATCATATATATACCATATATATATGGTAAATATATACCATGTATGTATGCACGTACGCACGTGTATTACTGGCAAAACACTTTTTCTTATTCTGTTTGTAAAACAACCTCTCCTGTACAGCTACTGCTACCTCATGGTCTCTATCAGGGCCAAAGCCAGGTAGACCTGGAGGTACTGTGGCTTAGGGGCTGCTCAGCCTCAGGGCTTCTCACATCCTCCTGTCACACAGAGGGAAGAGGCTGGAAGGAAGGGAAGGTAGAAAAAGACAGAACTCTGAAGAAGTAGAAGCTGTCTGGTCGTCTGTGCCCCTAGTTCAGGTCTTTCAGCTGAGCTGTAGGGGGCTGAGGGAGAAACAAATGTTCCAAGACAGGTATACCTCCTTCCAGCCCAGATACACCCAAGATGAAATGTACATCACTGGAAAAGGCAGGAGCTGGTGCAGGAGGGTCAGGTGATTAGGGAAGGTTGGCAGGCAGCAAGGCCTCTGGAGCAGAAAAGAAGTGAAGACTGGAAACTGGGAATGACCCAGGAACCCCTGGTGCGTAGGAATGCTGGCAATCCCCGTGGGGGACACTAGGAAACTCTTGGCCCAGGTCACGTGCTCCCAGAGGTAAGTGGAAGCTTAGGGGAACTGAACAATGTCTGCATTTTTCTGAGAAGGAAAAAAATGGGCTCAGAAGTCTGGCAGCCGCTTTGGGTCCAGCTCCTCCTAGGGAAGCAATAGTCATCTTGACATTCTGCTGGCCAATGGCTCAGAAATGTCTGGTCCAGTGGTCAGGGCTCTGATTTCATTTAATCCCCAAGAAGAGGCCCATTCAGAGTGAATTCCTAATATGGCTCATACGACATCAGACCAAGCTTTAGGTTTCTTTGACCTTGGAGACAAGTCACCTCCAGTCCCCATGCCCCTTCTCTCCAGGTGGGTTTCTTGCTGTTAATCCTTAGGCTTAACCAATAGCTAAGCTCTCACAGAAGCCTAGGCCACCTTCAGCCAGCTGTACCATCTAAGAATCAGAGATGACACATGACACTGTCTTGAAGCTTGTGTCTGTCTGGCTCTGGTCTATCAGTCCAATGCCTTTCAGACTATCCTAGTTTTTCATACCAAAAAAGACCCCTCTCTTTGTTTTGGCTCTCACCATAGGGCCAGGCATAGGCCCTACAGGAAGGGGTAAAGGGGGAACAGCTGTGTATCTGAATGGGAACCGGCTTCAGCAAGGTCCTTTCTGGGCAGCAAAGAAACCAAGCAAAGCTGGCATCTTGGCCATACCCTTTGGTCCCTCTGTGACAAGCTCATTTCTGCCTGGGACCAGGATGTTCCACCTGTGACAAAGTGTATTCTTTATTTGGTGATAAAAAACGGTCAAGCTGTCTGTTAATTACGTGCTGCCCAGTGTTAACGTGAGCCAGGCTGACTGTCATAGTCCATCAACCCTTGGCAAACTGGTTTGTTTGGTCTGGACAGCAAACAACATTCCACACTACTGGATTTTTTCTCTCCCAAATCCCCTGAGGCCCCGTCACCCCACCCCCCACCCCCAAACCTTTTTAAAAATTACAGTCTGTTCTGCCATCTCTGGTTACAGTCTGTAAACAATAAGCAATGCTGATGAAATGCAAAAAGCTGAAAATTTGTAAAGCAGAAAGGTCTGCGGGATGTCCCCCATCTGTGTCACATTAAACACGCACTGCACTCGAAAGGTCTCCTGACTTCTACTGAATCAGGACCCCAGGGTGATGAGACCAGAAGTGCTCTTATGCTGTATGTTGACGGCCACTGAACACAAGCAAGGAGGGGTACAAGTTGGCATTAAGAAGAGTGGATGTGCAGCTCACTGTAGACTCTGGTTTGTGTATATTGCAAACTGGCAGGTCATGAGGGAATGAGCACTCAGACTTTTCTTTAGTCCTTGGTGCTTAAAGTAAATAACAGGTTTTCATGACAAGGTGACTCCTTTGAATGGCTGACTCTCCATATATTAAAATGACTGCAAATAAAAACAGAATGGAAGGAAAACACAGTACACTTGGCGAGATGTTTAGAGGCTACTGGGGATGATGGTTGCTATGCTGGGCAAAGGAAACTAATTTAGTTGATCCCAGGCACTTTACACAGAGGTTCATGATACACTCTTAAGACAATGGCAGAACGTGAGAGAACAATTGGTATGTTTTAATCTGTGGCATTGTGCTGGTCTGTGGGTGACTCAAACAGAATGAAAGGGTGTGTAAGTGCTTCGAGGCACCATGAAAAGGCCCCAGCACACCATGTTTGGTCAAGGAATTAGCTTTTGCACATGCATTTCCCATCAGCCTTAGGTAAGAAGACATCAGGCAGGGACTGGGCAGCTGGTTTTCAGGGTAGGGCTGTGGCAGCAGCTATGAACATTTTCATTGGCTCTCTGGATACTCTAGCCTTACACTGTTCTTCTTAACGGGTGTTTACTAACATGGTGCTTTATGGTGACGAAAACCTATCTTGCTGGAAGTAGCAAACTTGACCAAGGGTCTTTCTGATTCTCCTAGAATCAGTGAACTTACTCTATATCATTTGTATATCAGTGAACTTACTGTATATCATTTGTATATCAGTGAACTTACTGTATATCATCTGCTGAAGAGACTCTTAAGACACACAGAGTTCATCGCTATTAGGCATCTGGACACCATGAAGAGTTACCAATACTGAGATGTTTACAACCAAGAAAGTACAGTCTACATTCTTGCCTTCCGTGTGTGTGTGTGTGTGTGTGTGTGTGTGTAATTGTTATATGTACATGTGTGCACACACATGTAGGGAGGTCATAAGTTGACAGTGGATGCCTTCCTTTGTTGTTCTCCACCTTAATTTTTGAGGCAGAGTCTCTCACTGAACTCACTGAGAGGAGTTCATAAACTTGGCTAGCTGGCTAGCCAATAGGCTTTAGAATTCACCTGTCTCCTCCACCCCTCCTTCCAGTGATATATTAAACATGTGCATGTAGCTTTTACACGGGTCCTGCCTAAGGTTCTGAACTCAGATCCTAAAGAATACTACCAATAGAGCTATCTCCCCAATGCCCAAGATCTACATTCTTTTTAAATATTTATTTCCTTTATGTGTATATGTTGCCCACATGTATGTACAGTGCATGGATGCCCGGTATTCACACAAGTCAGAAGAGGGTGTCAGATTATAGAACTGGAGTAATGAGGTTGTGAGGCATATGTAGGAACGAAACCCAGGTCTTTTGCAAGAGGATCAAGTGCTCTAAACTTCTACATTATTTCTCTAGTTGCATGCTGTGGACTGTTTCTGAGATTGGAATAGTCCATCTTAAAGAGAAACTACTTAAGACTGAGTCAATCTTAGACAAGCCAAGTGCAAAGAAGCCTGGGAGGCTTAGTTGTCTAAAAGAAGCAAACACTCGTTGAGCTTCCTGGACAAGGCTGCAGTCTACTGAACTACCTGGAAAGGACACCTTCCGACTCACTGAGCTCCTTGCAAGGTGTGTAGTGCACTCTAGGGTTCCAGCTTTTGTGCTGGGCTGGATTTTGGCAATGTGGCTATCTTTGAGCCATTTCTGCTCCTGTAATTAACTACTCACCCATATTCCTATAAGTAACACCAATAAAACTCATTGGTCTGTTTGTAGATGCTTGGTCTGGGGTGAGTAGATGTGTATGTTGTGTATGTTTTCCCCCAGGAAAAGTCTGCCACACATCCCACAGTCTACACTTTCGATGACTGTAGAAGTCTAGATCTTGTATCAGATGAGTGAGTGCAGCAGCTAAGTGGGAGCGTTATGCACCATGGAGGCCTAGAAAAGCATGCTACAGCTTTTTGGGAAGGCCTGGCATCAAGCAATGGCTTGCTGTATATAAGGCTAGAAGGAAAGGGTGTATATAGATACTTAAGAATGGACAGCAACAAATAACATGATTAAAAAATACAGTCAACAGGTCACATCCCACACAACCAAAACATCTGCCAGCCCTCACTTTTAGAGTTCTGGCAACGCGCATTGCTATAGGCAGAGTGACAATAAACTCTCACAGTCATGACACAGACTCCAAGGCACATGGACAGGACCTAGAAGTGACTAAGCCACATCTTCTCAGCATCTGGAAGGAAGACATGCACTACACGGATGAGGGACTGGCTGTCTGTGTGGCTAATGTTGTGGAGGCTAGAGAAAAATACAGTAAGCTCCTCAATCAGGAAGGCATACATACATGACTTCAGGTCATTTTATTATTTTCTTTTCTTAAAGAAACATTCTATCTCACCATGGAACCAGGTAACAGTATAGTCCACCCACCTCCATGTGGCCTGTCATTTGTTTTGTTTGTTTGTTTGTTTTGGGTTTTTGTTGTTGTTTTGGTTTTTTTTTTTTTTTTTTTTTTTTTGAGACAGGGTTTCTCGGAATAGCCCTGGCTATCCTGGAACTCACTCTGTAGACCAGGATGGCCTCGAACTCAGAAATCCATCTACCTCTGCCTCCCAAGTGCTGGGATTAAAGGTGTGTGCCACCACTGCCTGGCCTGCTATTTCTTTCTAACTGAAGAACTCTGGATAAACCATGAGAATCACCTTTTCTGTGCAATTAAAATTATGACCTATTACACTGAGTTCTGCTCACTCTCTTGAGCCAAGGAGGAGTGGAGAAACTAACAGCACCCATTTCAATGGCTTGCTGTAGCAATTAAAGAGCTAACAACCAAACAATGCTCCAAACTTCAATGTACACATACAGCATGCTATCCTACTTAAACACTAAAACTATGTTTCAAGAAACCATGATGATTCAAGAAACAGTTCAGTTCATAGAAACGTGTAAAGTATATTCACAATGAAACCACAGATGAGTCTAGGTTTCCATTGTAATAACTGTATAGCACATGGGCTGGGTAAGGAAGGAGCCACTGAATGGCTTTTTTTCTTCAAAAGGGACAATCAGAAGGGAGCAACCACTACCTCTGCCTTCTCCCACAGCCTGGCCAGGCCTGGTGTTCCCCTGGATAGAGTAAGGAGGGCCATGTACGTGACTTTGCCAAGCTGTAGTTGTCTATAGGAATTCTCCCTGGCCTAAAACTAGCTTACTTTTACCACACTGTCTCATTTTCTGACTCTGAAGAGCAGGAAAGAGTGTTACTTCTTCTGTGAGTCAACAGGCTCAGAATAATGTGCTCTGACAGAAGAGGTGGGGGTGTTAGCAGGCCCAACAGGGAGCTGGGTACGCATGGTACAGTTGTTAAAGGATCCTCCAGGTAAGGCATGCATTGCAAATATACACAGTAAGAATGGGAAAGAGCACATGCAGCTAGCCTCCCAGCATGCCCCAGTCCCAACGCACCAGCAAAGGGAATAGTGACATCTGGAACTGGTTTTGAGACTCTCCAGCTGCAGATACACAAGACTGAAGGGGCTTATGGCTGTCCCTTCTGATTCTCATCAGGGCCAAACACAAGCCAGAAGACAAGCTGGTTCAGAAACCGAATCAACCTCACTTTGAAATGCTCTTCACTCCCAGACCTCCTTTGAACACAGAATTAATAGTCCAGGTGGAAAGAGATCAAAATGAAAGATAAGGGCTCGGGTCCTCTCAGGTGTATTTTGAGATTTCATTCAGATCAGATGTACCCTGGGTCAGAGTTGACTTCCTAGCACCTATCCTCTTAGGAGACGAGAGCTAGTAAGACTGAATTCATTTGTACTGTTGGCCTGAGGAAGGGGTGGGGGCTGTCTTTATAGGCCTGGGAAAAAAAAGGACACATACAAATTGTGCTAGAAACATGTCGTGCGCCAGAGAGACGGGGGTAAGATGCTAGACACTGCCAGACAGATGGGGCAATAAGCAAAATCTCCCAGATCTGGTGCCAACCACTGCTCACACCCAGCATGTGCCTTTCTAATTGTTTCCCTGTGCATGGGCACACAGGTTTGTGAGCAAGACAAAAAAGAAGCAATAGACAATGCCCTCCGGCCCAAGCTTTCCTGTAGCTCAGAGAGAGGCAGGTATAGCAAAAACTCCTCTGATACTAACAAAGGACACAAAGCTCTGTCCTGTCTCTCCCTAAAACTGAGGGAGACAGACAGCAGACAGTGAGGGCAAACTCTGGCTAACTAATGATCAAGTTCCTTGGGGAGGGAGGAGCATAAGCAAGCCCAGAGCAGCTCTGATGCTGAGAAAGGGTGAATCATACTAGAGGCCAGAAGTGACTCTTCAGTTGTAGTTCTTCGAGGCTCCCTTTCCAAAGGATTGCTCAGGCCAGGGAGTGGGACCAAACTTCCTTCTATGTGGCACAAAAGTCATTGAGGACTTCCTGGTGTTCTAACTGCAGATTTTTGCAGATAAGAATCTCTGTGAATGCTAGTTAACATCTGGCTAACTCACGGCAAATTCAATGATTATTAAACAGAACCAAAGAAATCCAAAGAACAGCAAAATTTCTTCATACAATTTGGCCTCATATGGAGGATGAAGAGACACATGCAGTTTGGGTTTAGCAATCGTGTAATGGAGTCCAGATGACAACACCCTCCATGCTGGAGTCCCCATCAGAGTCTCTTGGGGCCTTCAGAGCACCTTGACAGTGGAAACAGGCCCAGCAAAGGACCCAGAGAGAGGCCTTAGGCTGGCTGGCTGGGCACTGTACCTCTTCCCTTACCTCTAGAGCATTTTACTCAGGTCCACAGCACCAAAATAAACAGAAATCCCCTCTGGCCTCCCAAGGGGGTCACAGCCTGCTGAGCACATCTGACGCAGCAGGCATCCTACACAGAGACTTCCTGTGCCAGCTGTGTAGCAGCTGGTTCATGCTCCCAGGTGATGAGCAGATAAAGAGGGACTTCTGGAAAGCAGATCAGAAATAAGGCTAGAGCCAGGGAGTGTCACTGCTGCTTTCTGGAAAGGCAGATTCTGGGTATAGAAGGGAGTGCCACAGTTCCTGGGTACAAAGTATGGTGACCTGGTCTCTGGACATGAGCCAGGGTCCCCCAGCTCTGGAAATGACAGACACAAAGCATGGACAAGGCCCCCAATGAGGAGGGATGGGCTGACAAACAAGATGAAACTACCCCAATCCACTTTCCCTCTGAATACAGGTAGCTATATTAATTAAACCCATGTCTGTCTGCACATCTGCTCATGTCATGGTTCCTTCTGAGAACTCGGGCTGCCTGCCCTTGCTGAGATATCTACTTGTCCATGCCCTCCTTAGTGAGGGGATATAACTCCTTTGAGGCCACATGGAAAACCAGGCCTTTCTATAAGGCAGCCTTCTACCTCCTTTGATCAGCATGGGGCTTGGCCTCAGAGAGCCAGAGAGCAAGGCCCATCCAGAGCCTCCACAATGCTATGAAAAGATACAGCATCCAGGCATCAACCACTCTGCCACCAACACGGCCTCCTAGGAGACGGCTAGGTTTCCTGTTGTGTCAGCCCCGTTTCCTTCAGCAACATTATACTGCAAACAGAGAGCCGCTCTGAAGAAAGCACCGTGGTGTCCCATTTCTGGGCTGGGGGACGGGGGAGGGATGGAGGCAGACTGGCTAGCTGTTCTGAAGGGGAACATTCCAGCACTGTGACCCCCTCAACGTGGCTCTCCTTCCCGTTCCCCAGACCTGAAATGCTGTTTGAAGAGAGGAAGCATGCAAGCTTCCCTGTGTGACCTTGGATGGGCAGGCTCTGAATGGCAGCTGGGTCTATTACATGCCGTGTGAGAGGGTTAAGCAGGACAGCCTCAACTCTTTATAAACTTTTGCCCTGTGGATATGTACTCATTGGCGGCAGTACAAGACTCGAGCTGTATTACACGCCTTAACGATATGGTTCAACTGTCGGTCAGGCTTGGGCCTGGCAACGGGCCAGACCGCAATCAATGGGACACAGAGCCTCCCCCTTTCAGATCATCACGAAGGCTCATATTATCTCCTTTTCGTCGTGCTGGTTAAATTTATGGAGCAGAACCCTGAAGCTGCATTCCTTGGGCCGGGCCGGCCCACGCGGCCCTCCCTCCCTCCCTTTGTTCGGTACTGTAAGCGAGCTGTGCTTCGGAGGACGGCAGGGCTGTTAGTTCAGGCCCTGACTGTTTGCTCATGACTGAAATGAAGAGAGTTCAGTGGAAGGGCAAAAGGACAGCCCGAGTGTAAACCCCATCCCAGCAGGCCCTGGGCCCCTATATATAGGCCCGGAACTGTTCTTCAATGCACAACTTCACTTTGTTCTCACAAAAGCAAAATCTTTAGTCTGATCCCTGGCAAGCTTCTTGCAAAACATCTACTAAGTTCTCATGCATGATTCCCCACTTGAACTCTGCTAGGACATTAGGAGGAGGCATATTCTATCTAAAGCCATCTTCTAATCTTCCTGGTTCCACAGGAGATAGGAGAGCAAACCCTGACTACTAGCTAGTCATACTTTTAATACATAAGAAGTCAACTTGATTTTCAGGGCTTGACCACCAAAGTAGATAGAATACATGAGTATCACATATGAGTGTGTGAATGCTTGCCATGTGTTGAGCCATTGGTCTTATAAACTCAAGCAGAAGGTCTCATGCATCAGATCTTCTGAATATATCCATTACTTTGCCCTGAACCCAGGGCCTCTGGTTGGCATACACAGAGCTCTGGCAGGGCTCCCTTTGGTTTGAGGGTTAGCCTATGAAGAAGGCCCTCCTTGCCTGGCTCCAGTGGCTCATTTGTGCTCAACACTGATGGAGAATGTACACAAACTGAAGAGGGAAGCTGATCCCAGGTTCTCCCACCAGTCAACTAGAAACCTGATTATGAGTATCTGCAGCTCTCTGTGTAATGAGACTGCCAGGTTGGATTTTAGAGATCTGGAATGGTTACTAGTTACTCTTCTAACCGGAGTTCAAACATAAGAGATGGGGGAAGGAGGCACATAGAGGTGAGAAAAAAATAAGATCAAGATCAACCAAAGACACCACAAGAAGACCAGGTAGCAAGCCTCTGAGGGATCACTGCTGACTGGACAAATCGTGACAATTCCCAAACCATCTGAAAACAACAGACTCCATCCCAGAGGCAGTACACCAACAGGCATGTTCTAACTCTGGGTTGAGGCGGGCTTGAGTCAGGACTTTGCTTCAAGCTAAAGCTGCTTGCTCCCTCATTCCAAGCAAACCTCATAGTTCCGAGGGGCACTCTTGGTAGTCCTCAAAGGCTTCTTTGTCCACACCCCAATGCTGAGAGATTGACAAGCCAGTAAATCTGTCATTGCCAAGCCTAAAGCACTCTTTTAAGGTAAGGGCTCCATAGGCAGTGCTTAGGAATGAACTGATCATAGAAAACTGTCTCTGGCTTTTTAGAATCCCTCTTGTCAATTCCTATACATATTCTTTATTCTGATTTGCTAAAAATAGTACTAAGAACCACATGAACCAGAAAACAAGAAGCAACTAAAAAATAGGCTCATCAAGGAAATTCAAGAGAAATGTGTAATCCGTGGGACTTGTCTCCACTTGCTTACCTATGTGGTTAGAGTTCAGTTAGCCTTAGCCACAAGGACACCTCACCTCTCCAGGGGCAGTCAACAGACCACTTGTATTGCATTGCCACATGGGTCATGTCAATATAGATAAGTGAATGCAGCCTCCTATAGAGATCATCAGGTCATGTAAAGATCCCTCAAGACCTGACCTGGCCCACAGTGAAACTCCATGCATCCAGAGTCTCTGGAGTGTTAACATTTGTGAAACGGCCTATCCCTGAAAATGAGAGTCTATCATCAGCCAGCAGTAACTGGGAGAACTCATAAGCAGTGCACTTGATGTCTTCACTTCTTGTTGGAGCATTGCTATCTTAAGATCACTTTTATGACAATATTCTAGGGACATTTGATCAAAATTAACAAGGAGACCAGACTCTGAAAATGCAGGAGCACAAGTTGCTTACACAGCAGAGCAGCCGATCCTGCCTGCACACTCGCCACTGCCCACCAGTCTCTCTGGATGGCTGTGGGTTACCTAGTGCACTAGCTCCTTGATGCTGCTACTTATCACTACATGGTTAGGATAAGAAGCACTGCTACGAGATAAGTTTGGGGGCCTAGCAGGAAACAGATTTTGGATTTATTTCAACAACACACACATCCACTCTTACTGAAAATGCCTCTCAAGGTCTTTCTTTTGATATTGACCTCTTGACCAGCACATAACAAAACAAACCCCCAAAATAATAATAACAAAACCCAAAACCCTCAAACACACACACACACACACACACACAGAGGGGAGGGGAGAGAGGGGGAGGGGAGGGAAGGGGAGGGGAGGGGGAGAGAGAGAGAGAGAGAGAGAGAGAGAGAGAGAGAGAGAGAGAGAGAGAGAGAGAAAACAAAACAAAAAAACACCAACAGGGAAAAAAAAAACCAAACCGAACCAAACCAAAGAACCCAAACCACTGAGAACATTCACGTATGCCTTCAAAAACGGAGCATGTGAGAAGTAGTCCGTCTATAGCAGGCTCCTGGATGTTACATCTTATGTAGGCTGCCGTGACCCACTCTACCAGTTTGAGTTAGCCTGGTATGTCTGCAAGTTTCCCAGAGGTGAACTCTGAGGGAGGGCTGAAGCAGTAATGGGCAGGCTGGGCCAATGACTCAACTCTTCTGGGTGATTAGATACAGTCAACTTAAATGGTGGTCAGTCCAGCTGTGGACAGGGATAGAGCTGGAGTTGCTGAGGAATGTTTTAAGGACCTTGCAGCCCAGACTGACTTAATGCCTTTAATTTTAACATAACGATACTGAACTTTTATGTCTTGCATAGACTTTCTTCCCAGCATCTGAAGAGCCAGCCCTTGTAAGAAGTCCTCTTTCTGATGGGGATTCAATAGGTGTTCACTATGCCATACACGTGTCACCAGGACAAAGATGGCCCTCTCCCCTTTGCCACTGGAGAGAATGACATGGGTGGAGTTGGTTAAAAGCTAGCTGCACAAGCCTGCAAACAAAGCTGTACCAAGACTAGAACTGGGATTTGTGTCTCACAATCTGCAGCCCTGTTCCTGTTCTCATGCCCAGAGACCTACCTACAGCTGACACCAATGGGAACATTCAGATAGGTTATTTTGATCACAAAAATCTGAGTCAAGGAAGAACCGATCCTACACAGACAGATAAAAAGAATACGAACTGCTGTCACTTCAACACAATAAATCAGGGTGATGTTCCAAGCCATCCTGTCAGTTCTCCCACTATAATTTGGGAATAGCAACCCTATGAATCCTTCCCTGAAACTTAAAAATAAAAATTCTGTGGTATATTTGATTTTGATAATTTTTTTCTTCAAATTGTCATCAGATAGAACATATTGTATTTACCACATGGTCCAGAATTGGCCCAGAAAAAAGACCTGGCATGAATGCCATGTCCCAAGAGCCACCTCTCTTGCTTAATGCCATTCAGAATTTCCTAGGAGCTCAAGAGGTGATGGGTTCAATTTCTGGGAATAGGACAAGTAGGAGGATGAGGTTTGAAATGAATTGGGAATGAGCATTTATAGTCTAGAGAAAGTTCATTTTCAAGAGCTCAAAGCATTAGAATAAGCTGCCTGCCATAATTTCTGCCAAAATTATGAATAGGGGACATAATAGGAATGTTTTTAAAGAGCCAAACTTACTGAGGTAAAAATAAAACGGCTTTTCTTCCTAAACATTTAGCCTAGAACTTGAGTATGCTGTTTTGTTTTGTTGGTTTTTAAACAGATATTAGGGACCCCAACTGACATGACAATGCAGTTGGGAGAATGTCCAGGCAGACTCAGTAGTGACAATGGCCCTTGTGGAGGGGAATCTGGTTGTACAATTTAAAACCCTTACACAATACTTAGCCGTAGATTGTCATGCGTCTGGAAAATATAACCATTTTTTGAAGAATGCCTTCCAAACCATGTAATGCGTCTAGGTTGTTTATACCAAGAGCTGGATGTGCAGCAGTGGACAAAAACAGTCTGTCAGCTGTCACAGGTCGCATGCCCCATTCACATTTCCGTAAATGCACCATGATTCTTGGTCGCCCTACCCAGGCAGACAACAGATGCCAGTGTTTGGAGACATTTGCTACATAACTCTTCCCCGACAATCCTGGCTCCAGGGCAGATTTCCATGTGGGGCCTTTGGCTGAACTCTGCTGGAACCTAGAGGCATCTCATTTACAGAACACACTAGCAACAGTCTGGGGTCACCTGCTCATCAGGTTCGTGGCCTCTGCACACCTTCTCCAGTAGTGTTCTTGAACTTGGACTGAGAGCCCAGGTAGACCCACCAGTCAGCCAGTTTCTCAGGCTTGAGTTAACTATTGATTTTATGTGATGAAAATGAGAAGGACAAAAACCAAGCGTACCACACAACTCCCAAGCTTCACAGCACAGTGAGGAATCGGCCAGGCTTCAGACTGATACAACTGCTGTGTCATCTGTTCCTTAGTCCACACTCAGGAGAGACCATTGAAGCAAACACCACTGCTTGAGCCATAACTGTGAGGCACAGAGGCTGAGTGGTTTATATAAATTATATAATTCAATCCACATCACCACCCACTGTGGTAGTTATTATTATCCCTAGTCCTTATGAGTCAAAGGAATCTCACCTTTGACTAAGGGAGATTAGGAGGGGAAATGGTGGCTTCAGGCCAAGGAACAGGACACTGACTCGAAATCATGGACTGCAAGTCATCAGGGCTTTGTGCCACAGAGATGTGGAAGCCACCAGGGCCTGGGGCTTGTTCTCTCTTTTCACTGGCTGTCAGGGTTCTGTCCAGCACTGGGAAAAACATGCAGTTTTATGTTCTTCCCACATCTCCTTCTGAGACAAGCCCTTCTCTTTGAAGAAAGACCTCTTGCCCTCCTAGTGTCAAGATAAGAAAACTTTCAGCAACTTCCCTTACAAACTACAAAACACCCATCAGCACTGTGGATCTAAGTGAGTTGCTCACCAGCTGCCAGCCCCTCTGAATGGCTTTTATGGTTCAAGGAGGGGTGGTGACAGGGCCCTGTCACTACCATGACTTGAGCTCTTTCTTTCATGTTTCTTGGATTTGACAAGAGCCTTCTATAACCTGTTTCTTTACAACACACAGAGAGATTAAACAGCAATACCAGACTCAAAGCTGGGGTCAGACTGGCAACAGTCAATCTGAGAAAAGGGCCAGGAACTTCATAGATGTCCTAAAGTTGCTTGATGGTAAACAGAGTGTAAAACACAGAACTGAGCCTGGGTCACAGGAAAAGCTTACAAGTGCCAGCAGTGTTATTACGTATTAACAATACCAAATGTGTAATAGTGATGTGAGCAGAGATAATGCTCTGGAGTTCAGGAAACCATATCATGCCAGAGCTCCTAGGGGAAGGACGACACCAAGGATAGACCAATTAGCATCAAGCCTGCAATATAGGGCTTCTGATTATATATGGCAGATCTAGTCCACAGAACTCCCTTGAAAATAAAAGCAAGAGGATGCACATGGCACACACCCAAAGGATAAAGGGATGGTGTCAACAAGTTTTAGAAGCAAAAAGCAGATGGACACATGGCGATGAAATGCAAGCCTGGGGGAGGGGAAGTCACAAAGCAGTGAGCTAATTAGTATGGCAGAACTTGCTAGAGTTCAGAAAGCTGAAGGCCCGTAAGGAGCCTTGAAGGCCTGAGTATAAAGGATGAATAGGGAGGTGTGTGTGTGTGAGGTGGTGAAAGCGGGAGGAGTGGCTGGGTCAGAGGCTGAATGAGGAGGAGTTGAAGGCACACATATCCTTGGACGCCCATCACACCTTCTCCTTCTCGGAGGTAGAGCTTAGCCAATGGGTTCCACCAGGTCATCATCACATGACACTTTGGATCCCTCTTCATTCAGCCTTACACAGAGGGTGGGTAATCACTAACACCCAAGGACTGTCTATTCAGAAAAAAAACAAGACAGAAACAAATGCAAACAGAAAGTAAAGCTCAGAGCATGGGTAAGACAGGAGTCCTGAGGGATGGTGCAGAGAACGGCTAGTCCATGCGGAAGACAAGCCTATAGCTAGGACCAGTCCATAAAGTAGATTAGGAGCTAGGTCTAGGAGAAATCTCCATGAGAATGAATGAAATTGATAACCATCTATGTTGTTTTCGAACGCACAGAGAAATGTTTGCGGGTAAATTAGTAATGAACAAATGGGAATTAAAATATTCCACAAGCATTCAGAAGATGCAGATAGAAAACTAAGCAAACAATATTACTAAAGGCAGTCACAGATTTGGGGCAGTGGGGAAGAGAACTGGGGACCACAACACACTAAATAACTTAAAAAAAGTAAACAACAACAACAACAACAACAACAAAAACTATGGCTTCACAGAAATACCATTTACAGTCATCATGTAAAAATTGAATATTGATTTATCAGAACAGGATAAAAGAATTATACTGAAAATGAGAGGTACATGTGTATCTCAATAGAAAGTCTGATGGGGTGAGGAACTAAGTGGTTTGCTTATGTATTCATTCATTTTAGAATTACAGAGACAGATGTCTCCAAATTAAAGATACCATTAAAATGCTGACAGGGTGTTATGGAGGGTGTCTCTGAAACAGCAGCCTCCATCTTCTCCAGAGAAGCTGTGTCTGCTTCCAAGAGACCTTCAGGACCAGGCCTGTTGAGTGTGGATACTCCCTCATCAGAAGCACGTGCAGAGGGTCAGAGGCGCCTCATCTCACCTCAGGCATACCCTTCCGTGCCTCCCAGCTAACTGCATATACTTCTGCTCCAACAGCACGAAGTCTCAGAGTCTTGGAGGTGCTAAAACACAGAGACTCTGGAAGGGTAACAGAAGAGAGCACTCAACCTGGGCAGCTATGGGGATAGCATCATCAGTCCTTCAGTGAGAAGGACTTCAGTCTTTCTGATGGTATGGATGGTTTGGGGTCACCCATGCCACTCCTGTAAATGACTTGCCACCCATACTTTGTAAGCCCATTAAATGTCCTGATGTCCCAAGCTGGACTTCAGTGGACTCATACTGTGGTTTATTGTTTGCACCTTAGAAAAAGGGGGCGGGAGTTCACATTTGTTTACATCTCTCAAGAGAGAGAGAGTTCCCACAACAGGGAGGCAGCCCCTTGAGCTTCAACAATCAGGAAGAGGGAAAGGTGGGCAGAAAACTGTAGGGTTAGCTACTGAGATGCTAGAAAGTCCTTTGGCTTAAAAAAAAAAAAAGTTAAAATGTTGAAGTTGGTGGTAGCACTGTTTGTAATCCCAGCATTTGGGAAACACAGGCAGAGGAACCAGGAGTTGCAGGCTAGCCTCTGATCAAGCGTGAATATGAGGCCAACTAGAATGAACAAGACTATGCCTCAATACCCTCTCACCCCAAAGAGACGCTATCTCCTTAAATTGAGATTTATTTTAAAGGCTGCAAGATGGCTCAGTGGTTAAGAGTACTGGATGCCCTTCTAAAGGTTCTGAGTTAAATTCTCAGCAACCACATGATGGCTCACAACCATCTGTAATGGGATTTGATGCCCTCTTCTGGCACACAGGTTTACATGTAGATAGAGTACATATATAATATAAATAAATCTAAAAAAATATTTTAAAGAAAAGTTTTTTTTTTTAAGTAAGAAAACAGTGCAGGCCAAAATTACATGATACAAATAACTGAAACATCAAAGAATCATTTATTAACTTTAAAAACGGTGATTAAACTATTTGCTTTGAAAGTGCTGCAATAAATCTGGAAATAAATGGTGGGGAATAGATATGGACACACGGCACCTATAACTGCCACTGGCTGTAGTTTTACCTTTTTAAAGCCATCAAATTACTAGCACTACCAGAGCACGAAAGAGAGATTAAGGGCATTAACAGAGTGATGGAGATGGCTCAGTAGTTAAGAGCATCAGATATTCTTCCAGAGGAATCAGGTTTGATTCCCTGCAGCCACATGGTACTGCACAACTGTCTGTAATTCTAGTGCCAGGGGATCCAACGCCCTCTTCTGTCATCTGTGGGCAGAGCAGCAGGCATGCTTGTATGTATATATGTACATACAAACAAAACATCCATACATATAAGATAGATGGATGGATGAATAGATATATAGATAGATAGATATCATTACTACACAAACTAAATGGATTGATGATGGTTGATGCTCAACTAGAAAACTCTTCAGAATAGTTTGACCCCAATTATTCCTCATTTAATATCCTCATTTAATGCTACTGAATACATGCAAACAAAAGAGTTCAATAATCAATGTCTACTGTCAATTTACAGTATTACTAAACAACTGTATTTGAAAAAACAGAAGTCAAGAATGGGTGAATCTGAATTAATGGGATCCCCAGCAGTTCAAACAGATGCAAAAAGATGATCTCAGGTTCCATATCTTCCCTTGAAGGAGGTAGTTCTCAACCTTTCTAATGCTGCGACCCTTTAATACAGTTCTTCATGTTGTGATGATCTCCAGCCATACAATTATTTCATTGCTACTTCCTAACTGCAATTTTGCTACTTTTATGAACTATACTGCAAGTATCTGATATGTGAACCTTGACAAACCAGGTTGAGAACCCCTGCTCTAAGGGGTAGCAAAGCATATGAGACAGTTTGGTTAGTTTCACAGTAGGAGGTGAACAGGTGTCAGCTATTCCCACCCCAATTGTGCCTTTGGGGTCAACTGGTGAAATCTGGGGAACCTATGAGCCCTGCCCTGGCCATTCTTTCTTACTCAGCAAGGCTGACTGGATTCTAGCCAGGATCCCCAGGACCCAGGCTCTTCAAGAGAAGAGGTGGGGCTCTGTTCTGCCTCTTTGAAGTTTTCTGTGGTTGCTGGGATTTTATGATATGACCTGGGTCGCCCCTGCCATTCTCGATGTTTGAAGTCTGTTTGGGGAAAGTGTACCAGGAGCTGACTCCAGTGTGAACAGAGAGCAACAGCCTCATAAAAACAGCTTCCTTCAGGAGTTCAAAGGGCTTCTCCAAATGCTGTGGGCTGGCCCTGCTCTACCAGCTTTGCTAGTGTAGACAGCTACAGAGTGGGCAAGGAAACTCTGAAACCAAGACACAGTCCCCCTCCACCTGAGGATAGTCAAGGTTGTGCTAACCCAACCCAGTATCCTTCCAACAGGATGGACCCAGGCTTTCTGCTCAGCACTTATGCTGATAAAATTACAGTTTATTGGGTTGGGCAGGTTAAGGTAAAGGACTAAATGAGGCAAATTATTGTAAGAGGTCTTTCTGGTATGTGATAAAATTCCCCCCAATCATTACTTTGTGAAATCTAGTAAAATTCCGGAGCAAGCCAGGAGGAGGGCTGACAATGGTTGGCCCAAGTCCAAAGTGGAGCATGGAGATACTGTTGCTGCCCTTACCTCTTCAAGATCAATCCCACATCACTGATATGTGCTGTCTATCAGCAAAAGGAAGATCATCACTACATCTTACAAAAGAACAGCTTGTTGGAAATTAACCAGGCACAAGTATACCTGCGCCACCGGCAACGTGCTTGCACAGTTACTTAAGGTGAGGGAAGGGGACTGCTTTACATATTTGCAAATCTCTTGTGAGTCTTCCTTAATCGAAACAGCTGTATGCCATTGTACACTCATTAGAGATTACTGGTATAGAACTACTGTGGAACTATAAGTACATGAATGTAAGACCACGGTTGTTATGGAGCTGGGGTTCCCCAGTGGCTCCTACTCTAAAAGTCCCCGTATCTGCTGAAACCTGCACTGATGAAAGCGCTTTACACTCCATATTTAATCCACTCAGGATACTGATTGGTGACACTGTCAACTGACTTGATTATATAAGTACTCTATGGTCAGACAGTTTCACCCAGAGCTTACTGCTACTGAAAACGTGGCTCTGATCTGATTTTATTCTTCACTCATAAGCCAAATTAGTGAGCAATTTCACAGGATTCTGTCTTTGAAAGGTGTTCTGGAAGAGGGAGGAAGGTGCCCAAAGCCACTGGCAAGCTTATAATCTGTGCAGTTCAGAATTCTTCCCATCTGAAGCTCTTTGGGAGAAGGGCTTCCAGTTCCACCTGGAGCCTCTTTTCAAGGAAGATCCCAGTCTCATCCCAGGCAAAGATGCTACTGCAGTTGGGATTCAATGTGCATGCATTGTTCTATGCCTCTGAGGCCTTCCCAGTGGACTCTCACAGGCAGTAAACAACTCTGCACAAAGTACAGACCTCTCTCTTGGATAATTATGAGCATTGCTTTACTGCAAGTTCAGACTGAAGCCCTCGAATGTGAGTCCTGTGAACTCACTGAACACAGGCAAGAAGGACCAACAATGGCCAGATCATTGGTTCTCTGATGGCAGAAAGCTCAACCCTGAGAGCCATTTGTGTAGGACATGTTGGTTCAGACACTGAGCCTGCTCTGTTCCCTAAGTTCAGTCGGATTTCACTTTGGGAGCAGGATCAAGCTTTTTCCATGAAGTCAGTCATCCTGGCATGCCAAAAATGGCAAAAATGAGATGCTCTCCTTTCTAGAAAGGATTATAATGTACCATGACCAAAAAAGTGGGTTTTTTTTCCTCTTAACAGATAATCTTGCATAAAAATGAGTCATGGGATTTCAGAAATGGAAGGCTTTTCTCAAATAGTGTGAGCATGAACACACACCTTGCCTTTCTCTCGCAGCAGTAGCGCTGAGCTTTCCATAAGTCATGCTATAATGAGGATGGCATTGTCTGGGGCCTTTTGAGTGAAGGGGAGTGGAGGATTTAGAGTTCAGCAAGAGGGAAGAAGTCTGTCTCAGAAAATAAGACTTCTCTACTTGTGTTCCTGCCAGAGAATTTTAACTTATAAGGCATGAAGGCCTGTTAAGATGTTTCTTAAAAATATCTTCTCTTGTAATCCCCTCAGCCTGAGTTCAGACCGGAGTGAGGCAGCCACTGTCATTAACACAGATTCCGGCATAGCTTCCGCGGTAGCATGGGAAGACTGAGGAATGGGAATATGCCCACACCAGGAGGACGGAGGAGCCATGGCTCTCACTTGGTAGCCAAGAGCAGAGGATAGATGATGTGGAGACCATGATGTCCACTATGCCCTGTGGACAGCAGAGGAGAGGCCAAACAGTCCCCTCCTTTTGTTAGGGAATGGTAATGATGTTCTGGCCTCACAGAAACGGGGTCCCAGGAATACTGTAATCATGCCATGCCCAAGCAGAAGGGTACCAGGCTGATCTACACAACCATCTAGGACTGGGCAAAGAGCCTCACAGCCAAACAGAGAGCTCCAGCCTTCACCCTGTCAATATCCACATCTGCATCCCTGCTCCCAGTTCATAGGATTCATCTGTAAGGTCCACGCTTGAACTTAAACAAATGAGAGACAGGGGCTGCAGGCTGAATAACCCAGTGCATCTTCAAAGTGTTAATTTTCCTGGGTAGCAAATGAAAGCATTTCCTTAGAACAAACATGGAAAAATACATAAAACTCATTTGCAACCTATAGACCAAACAGGACCTTCCAGAGAAATGCTGGACCTGTTCAAGCAAGGAGTCTGCTTCTTCATCTCAATGGGACACTGCTGAGGAAACTGAGAACACTTATGAACACCTTCACTGTTAAGCTTTGTTCTAAGCCTGCTCAATGTCTCAATGTGACACCAAGTCCAAGGCAGAGGTACTCAAAGCAGGAACACCACAGCCAGAGAAGCACTGGAAGCAGTTCAAAGGAAGGTGCACACTCTGTACCAGAGAGGGTTCTAACTTAGGAAAAGCCATTTGGTTTCCTACCAACAGGCCATTAAAAGTGTCATTAATAAACTTTAGGCGGTGTCTTGGGAATGTTTTTACTGAAAAAGTCAAAGATGCCCCACATATATCCTCTGTGAAATCAACCCAGGCTTATTATTCAAAAGCTTCCTGGCAACTGGAATCTATGCCGGGGCTTGGTACAAGATCCTGGGATTCCTGAGCATCAGTCCTGATGGTTATATTCTTAAATACTGATCTATCATCATCCTTCAAACTCCCCTTCCTACTTATCTAACTTAAATAACCAGATAAGTCCAGCACTCCTGGCCTTTGCTAAATGGGTTTAAATATTTCAAGTTCTGCCAACTCCCATTTCTCTTGCCTTTTGGGGTCTTGACTGAAAAGGTGAAGAAATATTTTGGAGGAAAGCTCTGGGCCTGGCTTCATCAATCTCTGTCTGCACTTCCCCAGCTGCATTGCCAAGAGCCCACGGCACAGAGAAGAGTGTGGCCTAAGCAGGCAGTTCCACCTTCACTTGAAAACTAGTCTCTTTCTGGACACCCCTGTCAGTACCACTGCATTCAGGCAGAGAACCAGGCGTGCACATGGCTGGCTGCCCTGCTTGGCCTGGTCTGCTCAGAGTATGCCAGGAGTGCTCATATGGCATCAATGGCACTGCAAGCATCTGTGCCATTTTTATACTTTACTTGAGAACAGACAAATGTGGCCCACTCCACGTAGACTAAAAGACGCACCCTGAGCCAGCAGAACACTGCCTTGGAAAAAGCTCCCTGTTTCAGTTCCAAACCACACATACTTGTAAAGTTAACAAATGCAGCGGGGGATACTGGTCTGCAATGGCTGCATGGGCCAGAGGCGCTGCTGTCCTTGGCCTTCTTCTTCCCCCTCCCTCACTGGCCTTCCTAAGGACTGCGAGGCTGCATGGGACACTGGAACAAAGTTAGGTGGCTGTCTTTTTGGAATGTCCAACAAGAGGAACTTAGAAGTACTTTAATCTGAAAGGACATAAAGAGGGGGGTTCCCTATAAATAAAACCATGCTCAAATAAACATGAGAAAGAGCCAGTGTTTCCTGTAAAGCTACTATGCAGATGGATTACTGGAAGGAATACTCTTTCACAGTTTTATGACTTACTTCACTATCATCTGCTCAAAAGTTGGGTCATTTAAAACATAGATGGCTGAGATCTAAGCCTTCAACAGGATGAAATATGGCAAAGGAAACAGAGAATCTCTTCCAAGTACAGACTCAGAGGCAGAACTCTTGGGTTCTATTCCTGGCGAGCTCCCTGGGCTCAGGTCAGTCTTCGGTCAGAATCTCACTTTTAATCCCTTCAAATCATTTGTTAGTCCCTGTTGTCTAAACAGTGGGGGAAACCCTGAGTAACACCCCTGGATCCTGTTCAATCAACAGGGATGGCTGGAGATGGTTCTACCTCACTTCCAAGAAGCCCGGGTGATTTATCCCTTGGGTAGTGTCAGGATGTTGTAGAGAGACCTTAGTGTTATCAGAGCAAAGCCCAGAGACAAGGACACATTTCTCCACCTGCAGGGAGCTCTGACCATGACCTGAAGATAATATTGCTAGCCTTTCTGTAGTTCTTCATGCTTCTATATTAAAACAACCCTGGTTGGGCTTCAAATCCTTGGGAGGTAGACTATTTAATAGACAGGTATATCTAATCTCTTATTTATAGATGGGAAATGCTGAGGTGTGGACGGGCTAGAGATCAAACCGACGAGTCAGGTTTAGTAAGTAAGCAGTGTTTGGGACTCTGCCCTGCTGTTTTCTGGGTCAAGTGTTCTGCTCTCTGCAACACATGGCTTCTTATTAATAACCTGGGCATAGAAAAATATGCAGAGGGAGCCAGGTGAAAGGCTACCATTTGCCCTTTGGAAGACCCCATTCCACCTTTTCAATATAGAAGGCACCATGATTGATCTGCTGGCCTGTGGGCACGGCTGCTGTGACATTCACAGTCACTGGCCCTGAGAAAGCTGAGAAGACAGATTCAAGTGGTTAACTCCTTCTCCACATAGCTCTGTGGCTTGTTTCTAGGCAGAGAGATTGTCCAAGCAGGGCAGAGTGCAGCAGGGGCTGTGCTGGGGTCACACTGTAAGCTGCATGAGTCTGGCTTTACTATCTCTAACCAGCTGTGTGGCCTTGGACCAACCACAAGGCTTTCTGAACAGTCTGTAAGTAAAGCTCAAAGATGTGTGAGACTGGCCAGGTGGAAGCCTCTAGACAGTGCTTGGAACTCTGTGAGAAGTTCATTCTACTTGGTCTGTTCTGCCAGGTTCCCTTTCGGGAATTCTTCCCTTTGCCTGGTCAATCCTTACTTATACTTTCGGCTTCATCGCTAGGAAAAAGTCTGTCCTGATTCCTCGGGCCTCTGGACTAGCCATCCCGTGCCTGCACATTTTCTGATCAGATCCATCACCATACTATCTCTACATCACTTCTGGGTCATCTAGCATCATTCTGCAAATAAAGATGTAGATGAATGTTTGTGTCTGCTGCCCTGATTAATCCTAAGTATTCCAAAGCTAGGGGTAGTCTTATTTCCTGCTGTATTCTCAGCCTAGAGTTCATCGGAACATTTCAATCAATATTTAATGACTAGAACTAAATGAATGAATGACAGAAACTGGATGGCACTAAGTCAAATGTTCTGAGGAAATGCTGGGTGACTGATAAAAAATGACAAGAATATCTCTATTCCTACAGCAATCATGGTGACATGATTTGTGCTTCTGGAAAGAATTCAAAACATCCTGCAGGCTTGCAAACCAACACTGTGCAAAGGTCAAGACATTTTTCTTCATTCAATATCATTAACCTTTTTACAGCGCAGAAATCATCTTTTAAAGAAAGATTCAATGTTTAAACATGTGTCTATGTAGGGAGAAGGTGTCTGAGCATGTGTGAGTGTGAGTCCTTATGGAGTTAAGGGCACACCCTGAAGCTGGAGTGAAGGTGGTTGTGAGCCATACAACATGGGTGCTGGGAACTGAACTCGGGTTCTCTGCAAGAGCACTGCATGGCTTATCCACTGAGCCACTTTTCTAGAACCTTACAAAATATTTCCTTTTTGAGCAAATATACTAATCCCTTGATGTTTTGGTGTTTTAACAAATAAAGAATAATTCTTTGAGAATGTTTGGGTTCTTCAGTTATATTTACACTGTATGCTGGAAGAGACCTCTTGAGCTTTGAGCAGAAATAAAGAACTAGCTGGAAATACTTGGGAGGTTTCTCTACTGCCTGACCATCTTTTTTTTTTTTTTTTTTAAATTTATTTTATTAGATATTTTCTTCATTTACATTTCAAATGCTAACCTGAATGTCCCCTATAACCTCTCCCCGCCCTGCTCCCCTACCCACTTACTCCCACTTCTTGGCCCTGGTGTTCCCCTGTATGGGGCATATAAAGTTTGCAAGACCAAGGGGCCTCTCTTCCCAATGATGGCCGACTAGGCCATCTTCTCCTATATATGCAGCTAGAGACACGAGCTCTGGGGGTACTGATTGTTGTTCCATCTATAGGGTTGCAGACCCCTTCAGCTCCTTGGGTAAGTTCTCTAGCTCCTCCTTTGGGGGCCTTGTGTTCTATCCTATAGATGACTGTGGGCATCCACTTCTGTATTTGCCAGGCACTGGTATAGCCTCATAAGATAGCTATATCAGGGTCCTTTCAGCAAAATCTTGGTATATGCAATAGTGTCTGCATTTGGTGGCTGATTATGG